>NC_138384.1:49421862-49461452 GCF_054177405.1 Leptonychotes weddellii | reverse complement strand
TGTGAAGAGCTGCCACGTCCTGTGACGTCTCCGCATAAATGTGTCTCCCATCACTCTCCACGCTTATGCCTCCCTTTACCACCCTTCACACGGACACAGGTCCCAAGGCTCTAGTCCGCTCCACCATTAATTCCCCACTGCTTGCTTGCCTCCACGTTGGCTCCCTCCATTCCATGTCTAATCTCAAAAAGGACATCCTTCCAAAACACCAATCTAACTCTCTCTCCTGCTTAGCAACGCCTCTTCAGTGACGAGAAAGAAATATTAATTGCTAAAGCAAAACCAAACAAATGGAAATAAAAGTTGTGTACTGAATCAGGTCACTGAAAAGCCCAGGGGCGGTTGGATTCGAGCATAAACGGACCAAGGTCCTCAAAACCTTTCACTGGAGATCCATCTCTCTCCGTCCCGAGGCTCTGATTTCCCTAACCCCTCCCACAGAGCTTTTAGGGCTATCCCTCATTGGCCCAGGCTGAGTAACATGTCTGTCCTGGAGCCAATTACAAGTGGCTTCTGTTGACCAGGTAGAGGTCACAGGAGCCCCATACACTGAGAGGGTTGGATGAGAGGGTTCTTCAAAAGGAGAAGGGGGTTTTGTCGGTAAGCACTATCTTACATCCCCCCAAAGCACACCAGTACCTTAGAGATCAACTGCAAGCTCCATGAGGCTCCCTGTGGTCTCCTCTGTACCCACACTTCACCTTCCCCCCCCCACCCCCTCCACACACTAGTTAGAATAAACCACTTTGCGTTCCCTCAACTTTCTCATCCCTAGACTTCTGCACACATCCACTCAATCCCGACACTCGTCCCTCCCACTCTCTTTTCAACAATTTCCTGCTCAGCACTGAGGCCTCAAAGGTTACTTCCTCCCAGAAGGAGGCCCTGAGGCCCCACGAATGAGATTTGGTGCCCAGTGTGGATATAACTGTATGTAGCAGTCCTCCTTGTTTCTTTGAGGATATTAACCCTGCCCCTCATTTTGGGGACTGTTTCTCCTCTACCCACAACCCCATCACAGGTGACCTATTAGAGCATTCTCTGTGTGTGGCCCAACCCAGGCCTGTGAAGAGCCTTCTAAGGACAAGGCAAGCAAGACTCCTCCTCGCAGATGGATAACCTAGGAATAGCACCGTTCTGACCTCATGGGGAAGACCTGCATGACAGTGTGCTGCCAACATGCAGATTCAAGTGGTAGAAAGACAGCTGCTGGCTGCATTCCACTACCCTGAGGACGGCTACACCTCTTGCCTCCCTGGGCTTTGGTTACCGGAGCCACGAAAGTCCCCCTCTTTGCCTAAACTAGTTTGAGTTGTTTCTGTCATTGGCAACCCTCTCAGACCAGCTGCACCCCTGCCATTCTACGGAGTGGCCCCATGTGCCAGAGGAGAGGGCTGAAGGTGAACTAGACTGGGCTCCTCTCCCTTGCAACCAAGACGGTCCCATGGGGCCACGCAGAGGGAGGCGCCATCCCAGTGATGCGCTCTCAGACACACTTAACAAATGGATGCTCCTGTAAGACTTGCTGCTCTTTGGGGGAATCACCTACGAAGGGACATTTGTGCCTAGGGTGCCATGCTGGATGAGAATTCCATTCAAAACGAATTGCGTTCCTGAGACACAGGGTAATATATGGTGGGTAAGGGAGGTCATGCTTCCTGAACTCCACCCATTACTTGCCACGTGCCTGGAAACAAGTTACTTAACCTCTCTGTACCTGTTCCTTCAGCTGTGAAGCAGAGGTGATGATTTAAAAAAAATAAGTATGACCTCATAGGATCATAGAGGATAAAGTAAGAAAATCTATACCAAGTACACAAACTGCGCCTCGCATTTAGGCAGCCCCAAATAAGTGTGAAATATGAATAGACCCACTCGCTGAACGTTGCATAGAAAGAAGCAAGCAGAAATACCTGCGAGTCCACCAGAAACATGTGAGTGAAGAGGGAAAACATGAATCTGTGTGAACACACGTGCATTCCTCGCTTTTCTTATAATAGCCACTATGCATCCCCCCCAGGTGCTGTGTTTGCCCCCCAGGCACTCGCTACATCTCTTCTGAGACTGCCCCTTCTCTCACTCTCCTGTCATACGGTTCAGGTGGGGCTGATCCCCACCCCGCTGACTCCAGGAGGGGGCCGAGGACCCCGTCCGGCCCGGACAGCGGTATATCCCCTTGGCCTCAGTGACTGGTTCAGGGATGGGCGTATCACCCAAGGAAGGTCACCAGGGAATGAACAGCAGAAGGTGAGGATTCCAGGGACCATCCTGGAGCCAGCGAGGAGAGAAGAAAGTCAGAAGAGAGCATCGTCGTGGAGGTCAGGCCATCCAGGGGGCTGCAGAGGTCGTGCTGAGGGGGAGAACGTGAAAACGGTGCCCTTGACTGGAGAGCGGAATGGGACCAAGAGGGGAGGCAGGCCTCGGGAAGAAGCACAGCCATCCAGACACGGCGACAGGGGAGGGAAGACCGTGGGGCCCAGATCCAGGTGTGAAGGTAGTGCTGGAAGGAGGTGGCAGTTTCCTTTTGATGCCAACGTTCCATCCGAAATGTCAGGAGGCACCAAGTGCAGCACCAGACAGCCACGCCTTGACCTTGGCTTCTCCTTGGGCAAGTCTCCAGGAACGAAGGAGCGCGAGCAGAGCTCAAGAGCCGCCCGATTCCTCCCAAACCACCCGGTTTAAATCCTGGCTATTGGACAAACCACCTCCCCCTTTCCTGATTCAGTTTCCCTACACGAAGAAAAAAAAAAATCTCTGAAAGTATCCAGCCAAAAGGTTATTGTGAGCATCCACTGTAACAAAGCTTAGCTCACAAACTTATCTTTGCTGAATGTTACTTATTGCTGAGAATGAGACAGTATTCAATGAAATTCAAGAAGAAAGGTATCAGGAAAGTGCAGGGCTTACAACAGGACTATGTCCCCCACTTTTTTTTTTTAAAGTTTATTTATTTATTTATACCCTCTGAAATGCGGCTTGTTAGGAATAAGCCAGCAGAAAAATGATTAACGGTGAGTTGAGTATTTATTGGCTATCAAAGATGCAGCTACAATACGCAATCATCTTTCAGCAAAAGCTAATGAAAGCCTTTCTCCTACAAGTCTGGATAAGTGTCCTGGAAAACAGAAGGCACCGCATTATTTCCAACATATTCCTTTTACTTCGTGCATTAACCTTGATTTGTCAGAGCAAATCCTGGTCATTTTACTCCCTCCTGCTTTAAACAGTCTTTCTAATTGTCGCTCGGTTTGGGATCCCAAGGGCTTTCTTCGCCCTGGACAATGGGCCTCGGTAAGACTGGGGGGCAGGGGAGAGGTATGCTATTCATTTGTAAAGTGCAGAAAGGGGAACCGCACGGAGCCTCTCTGGGAAATCGCTTCCCTTAAACAATCAGCCTTTCTTCCGCCTTTCTTCCCTGCCCTGCAGGGCGTGCATTTCTCCGGGGTTACAAGTAACCTAATTTGAAGGCCACAGCTCTGATGACCTTCAGGTCGCCGATTGATTTGGAGCCTCCAGCCTTCTGGGCCACTCAGTGTCTCCTGGGATGCTCCCAGGCAAGGCACACCAGACTGAGGGACGCCAGGAGCCTCCTTTCCTTAATCCCTCGGGCTGGGGCTGGATGCTCTGGCCACGGCCAGGAAGAGGGCTGTATCTCAGCACAGGGGGCCTGCCTGAGCCCCTGCCTAACCCCCCCAAGTGACAGGATTTGTATACCAGTAAGATCCAGGGGATGCAATCCGTTCGGAAGGGAAACAAAGTGTTACTGTTTTCATATCCAGGAATGGGGGAGGCCTTGACTCTCTTCATGTTTCCATACTCAGGAAGGAGGTAAGCACGGACCCTATAAATATTTCCATATCCAGGAATGGGGTAGATGGAGACCCTGCCTCTGCTTTCATCCACTTTGGGGGCAGGTGACCCAGTAAAGCTTGTCTCCAGCCGCAGTGAGGATTCAGGAAGAACCAGAATGTCCTGCACCCTCCTTTCCAGCCCTGCTCAGCCTCAACCTTCCCTAAGGAGGGGAGCAGGGAGGGAGGGGCAGAAGGGGCTCACCCCATCCACCTTGCAAATCAAAGAGCGAGAAGGCTCCCAGCTTCCAGCCCTGGTACGGAGCCCTCTGGGGCACCAGGAGCTACAGTCTATCCCTCTGATACCATATTACAGGACAGTGACAGGTGGTTCCCCTCTGGGAGCCCCTGCTCTCCCTCCCTGGTGCCGAGGAGAGGAATTCAGAGACCCTGCCTGGGACAGTCAGGTGTAAACTATAAATAAAATTCTATCAGACGCCCACAGTGCAGCAATCACTTGTTCAACAAGTATTTTGCATACACTGTGTCCCAGGCGCTGGGCTAAATTCTGGGCAGTCACAGGAGCTCGTGGTGATGCGGAGAAGGGGACAGGGACTCTGACAAAGTCAAGATACCTTTTAAAATTAATGGTGGGGCGCCTGAGTGGTGCAGCAGGTTATGTGCCTGCCTTCTGCTCAGGTCATGATCTTGAGGTCCTGGGATCGAGCCCCGTGTGGTGTGGGGCTCCCCACTCAGCGGGGAGTCTGCTTCTCCCTCTCCCTCTGCCCCTCCTCTGCTGGTGCTTTCTCCGTCTCTCTCTCAAATACATAAATAAAATCTTAAAAAAATAAAATTAAAAAAAATTAATGGCAATGGGCAATGATTTCTTGGGTGTGACAACCAAAAACGCGGGAACAAAGGCAGAAGTACACAAGTGGGATTACAACTAACTTCAAAACTTCTGTGCATCGAAGGAAATAATCAACAAAATGAAAGGGCGACCTACGGGATGGGAGAAAATATTTGCAAATGGTAGAGCTAACAATGGGTTAATATTCAAATTATATATATAAAGAACTCCTACTAAATTCAACAAGTAAATAAACCCAATTTGAAAATGGGCAAAGGACTTCAACAGACGTTTCTCTGAAGACGCTACGCAAGTGGTCAACAAGTACATAAAAAGGTGCTCTGCCTCATTAATCATCAGAGAATGCAAACCAAACCCACAATGAGATAGCATCTCACACCCACTAGGGTGGTTATTCGAACAAAACAAAACAAAACAGAAACAGAGAATACCCAGTGTTATAACAGCGGGGAGAAATGGGAATACTTGCACCCTGCTGGTGGGATTACAAAATGGTGGAACTGCCATGGAAAACAGCCCTCAAAAAATTAAAAATAGAACTACCCTGGGATCCAGTAATCCCACTTCTGGGTACACATGCAAAAAAGTTGACAGCAGAGTCTCGGAGAAATACACCCATATTCTCAGCAACGTGATTCACAACAGCCAAGAGATGGAAACAACACAAGTGTCCATCAGTGGATAAGTACAGAAACACAATGGTATCCATACAATGGAATATTGTGCAGCCTTAAAAGGCAAGGAAATCCTGCCACATGTTACAACATGAATGAACCCTGAGGATATTATGCTAACTGAAAAAGAGGCTGTCACCAAAAAGACAAATATTGTGTGGTTCCACTTCTGTGAGGTTCCTAGAGTATTCACATTCAGAGAAATCAAAGGACAAAGAGCCGGGGGGAATTGGGGTGTTGTTGTTTTAACTGGTACAGAATTCCAGATTTGCAAGATAAAAAAAGGTCTGGAGATCTGTTTCCCAATAGTGTTTATGTAATTTAAGGTGACTGAATTGTACACTTAAAAATGGTGAAGATGGTAAATTTCATGTTTTGTGTATTTTACCTCAATTTAAAGACTGGAGAGAAGAAAACAGGGTAATCTGCTGGTTCCTCAGGAATTTCTACAGAGGAGAGGCTTCAGAAGGGTGAGGAGGAGGGACCCTGATGCGGGTTTGTGCATCACCTTATAAATCACCTAGAGAAGACAGTTATGCACATCAAAGAAGCGGTGTCAACCGTGGAGCTAGGGCCACCCAGGAGGTGACAGGCATTTTTGGAGGGTGTAAGGGACTCTTCTAGCTGTCTCTAATGAGACAACACTGAAGCCCCAGCCTAAATGAGAAGTCAAGGGAAGGTCTGTGTGAAGAACACACAGAAAAGAAGGAGAGCAAGTGTGAACCCCTGGAGAGAGGCTTGGGAGGAGCCTGGTGTGGCTGGAGCAGTGCATGTGCCATGCAAGGTGACGGGAGGTCATTCTGGGCTGGGGAAAGGGTCTTGCAGGGGCGAGAGGCCGCAGGGACACTGCAGTCCATAACGACAACATGTGAATGAGCTGGAGGTTGCCATCAGGTGGGGCTAGGATGCCCGAGCAGCAACAGAAGGGGAAACCACCCTGTGGTAGGCAGGCTAGCGTTTCGCAAGCAGCCCTTCAGGGGAACAAAACCATAGTCTGTAGCATTTGCCAATTTCCACTGTGCAAATACTCCCACTGAGGCTGATGGCAAGCTAACAAGGTCATGTCACCGAAATTGGTGGAGCTGGGAAGAGAGGACGGCGACTGGCGCTTGTGAGCCTGTGAAGGCCACTACCAGCCCACCGCTGGGACTTCCCTTCTTCTGGGCGGGATCAGAGAAGGGCTCCTGGAGGAAGTGTCCTGAAAAGTGGAGACAGAATCAGGAAGGAGAGGCCACGGGAAGGAAGGTGTTTCAGGCCAAGAGATCTGCCGCTCCAAGTCTGGCCCTCAAGAGCAGGGCCTCCGAGAAGGGCGGCATGACAAGCATGGAGAGGGCAGACCCAGTCTGGCTTTCTTTGGTAACTGTGATGAAATGCATGTAGCACAAAATTTACCGTCTTAATGGTTTTTAAGTGTACAGTTCAGTAGTGGTCAGTATATTCCCACTGTTGTGTGGCCAACCCCACCATCCATCTCCAACCTCTTTTCATCTTGCGAAATGGAAATACTCGGTCCCCACTGTTAGACATCATCTCCCCAGGCCCTGGCACCCACCCTTCTACCTTCTGTCTCTACGACTCTGACTCCTCTAGGGACCTCATAGAAGTGGAATCATACCGTATTTGTCTTCCTGTGACCGGCTTATTTCTCTTAGCATGATGTCCTCAGGGTCCACTTATGGAGCCCGAGTCAGACTGTCCTTCCTTTGGAAGGCTGAATAGTATTTCATGGGATGGACAGACCACATTTTGTTTATCTGTCCACTCATCAATGGACACTGGACTGCTTCTGACACTTGGCCATTGTGAATAATGTTGTGGAGACACTGGTGTGCAAGTATCTGTCCGAGATCCTACTTCTAATTCTGTTGGGGATATAGCCAGAAGTGGAACTGCTGTGTACAGACCCAGCCTGTTTTGCACATTCCTCTTGCCCCAGCATAATGTCTGGCACTAACAAGGGTTTTGGGAAATACTGAACTGTGCCTAGAAAAAGGTCTTGGGCAGAATCCTACTATCTTGGTACTGTATGGCCAACATCTACCAAGAACTCCATATAAGCTATTTCATTTAAGGTAGGATCTATTGTAATACCCATTTCACAGGGGTGGAGAAGTGAAACCACTTGAGTGGGAGGAGCTGCAAGAGAAGCAATATTTGTGGGCAGAGCCTTGGGTCTACTGGAGTTTCCAATCAGTGCTAAGGGGTGGGGGTGCTCTTCATCCGAAGGGGTCTGACTGGTTTTTAGCAGGAAGGGTGATGTGACCAGATTTTTCTCTAGCGGAGATCCTTCCGACTGTAAGCAGAGTGCATCTGAAGCCACTCAAATCCAAAGTGACCTGGAGCTAATGTCTGGTCATAGAGATGGGGGAAAAGAGGAAAGGTTTGGAAGACATCTACAGGGATAGTTGGGCATGACATAATGTGCAAGACATGGGCTCCCCAGTTCCCGCCTTGCATATCATGTGGCTGACTGATAACCCTTCCCTAAAAATGGGACAATGTTTAAATAGAAATGGTTAGTAGTTGCTGGGCAGGGATCTCCTCAAGGGAGGGCAGCCAGTGTCTCCCCCTTTGCTGAGCCCGCAGATGTGTCCTTGGATCAAATGACAGCTGTGGGGGTGGAGAGGGCTAGCGGCAGGAAGAAGCAGGAAGAACAGAGCCTGCACTTAATCCACCACAGTTGTTTTGGCTTTGAAAGGAATATGTTGTCCAGGATGGCCTCTCCCCTAGTTCTCTCTTTCACACAAGATTGTTTCATTTTTCCCATGCTAAAAGGAATATGTGCCCATTGTGGCTACTTTTGAAATTACAAAAAAATTAATTAAAAAATTAAAATTATCCACAAGACCAATGAAAGATGAATTCTAGAAACACTGTGGAATATTTTCACACATTTTTTCCCCATGAAAATATACTCATGAAAGCCACTTTTAATGAAATTGTGAGGATACTATTCATTTGACAATTTTTAACTGAGTGCCTATTATGTGCAAAGCATTGTTCCAGGTGCTGGGGATATAGCGGCCCTCGAAACAGACAAAATTGATTCCCTGCCTTGTGAACTTGACAACCTACACGGTGTGTACTTTGCTTTTCCTACTCTTTCCTTTTCCAGGAACATAAGCCCCTATTCTCATCAAACAATTTTTAGAGACATGCCTTATCATGAAAACTTAAATTTTCATTATATGGACATACCAAAATACATTTGCCCTTCAGAAATTATTGGACTTCCAGTTCATTTCCAGTTTTTTTGTGTAAATGTAAATAAAATTGTAATGAAAATCCCTGTACACACATTCTTTTGTGCCTTGCTGCTTCCTTCCTAATGGAAAATCCCCAGGAGTAGAAGTATTTGGTCAGTGGGAACAAAGAGTTGAAGATTTTCTACAGAATTCTCTACAGAAGTTTAAAAATTCTTCTCCATCATCAGATAACATGGGGATAACTACTGTTAAGGTTTAGGGGTATTTACTTCATTCTTTTTTCTATGCATACATTATCTATCTGTCTGTCTATCTATCCATCCACTCAGCCAGCCAGCCATCCTTCCTTCTGTCCGTCCATCCATCTATCTACCCACCCATCTCCCTCCCTCCCTCCAACCCTCTACCTCTCTACCTATCGATCTAGACTTTATCATCATTGGAAACTGCAACATGTTTGAAATCTTGATATCAGACAGTCCTTGTTCTCATCACTATCCCCTGTCCCTTTGGTCTTCTTCTTTTCCCCTGACACACACACAATTCTGTAGCATTATTGGTACATTCAGTCTGTTACACCTGACTTCATGTTCCTTCTTGTCGAATTTACAGTCCATGGTCCATTCTGACAATAACTCTGTATTAGTGTTCTATTACTGTGTAACAAATTACCACAAACTTAGTGGCTTAAAATTCTATAGGTCTGAAGTCGAGGCAGGCTCTACTGGGTTATTTGCTTAGGATCTCAGGAGACCAAAATCAAGGTGTGGGCTCGGCTGTGCTCTTATCTGGAGGCTTTGGGGAAGAATCCACTTCCAAGAATTCACTTCCACACCCCTCTTTTGACATTACGGATTGTAGTAGCCAGTCTCCAGGATGGCGCTCAGTGATCCTCACCTCTTTGTGAAGGCTCTCCCACACTGAGCAGGGACGATGACCCATGTCACCAATAGCATATTGCAGATGTGACGTGTGACGGCTCAGGCTAGATCATAAAAGACATTGCGATTTCTGCCTTGTTCTTTCTTGGATAAGATGGACTCTGGAGGAAGTAGGCCACCATGTTGTTAGAGACACTCAGGTGGTCCTATAAGGGTGGGAGGGACCGGGCCTTCTGGACAACAGCCAGCATCTACTTGCCAGGCACTTGAGCGAGCCATCCTAGAAGTGGATCTTCCCACCCTAGTCAAGCCTTCAGAGTGACTGAAGGCTCTATCTTTTCTTTTTTTTTTTCTTTCCAATTTTTTTTATCATGGTAAAATACACATAACAAAATCTACCATCTTAGCCATTTTTAATGTACAGTTTGGTGGTATTAAATACATTCATAATGTTGCACAACCATCACCACCATCCATCCCGAAAATTCTTTTCATCTTATATAACTCAAACTCTGTCCCCATTAAATAATAATGCCCCATTCTTCCCTCCCCAGGCCCTGGAGACCATCATTCTACTTCCTGCCTCTATGAATCTGACCACTCTAAATACTCCATAAAAATGGAATGATAAAGTTCTGTCTTTCGGACACAAAGCTTCCAATTTCTTTTTTCTTTTTTTTTTTTTTTTTAAGGATTCCAATTTCTCCATGTCTTTGTCAACACTTGTGTCTGCTTTGTTTTGTGTTGATGGTAGCTATCCCGATGGTGTGAGGCGTTGGGACAGTGCTGTGCTGTGGAAGGGTTCCAAGCTGGGAGAGACACAGTCTGTTTTTACATTTGTCTGATTGCATTTTGGAGAACGGCTGTGAGGGATAAGAGAAGTTGCTGCAATAGGAATCTACTGTGGCCATCACTGTGGGGAAGATTGCAGCTGGCTTTGGAACAGAACAAGGGGGATGGAGAAAAGTGGAGAGATCTGAAAGTGATGTTAATGGCGGGGATAGAAAAAAGATGGCAGTTAGGAGAGAAATTTATGTCTGGAAATCTCACTAGAACATTAACACAAGGCCCAGAGTCCAGATGAAAATTTCAAGTCAACAGCCTTCCAAGGAATTTCCCCGATTCATGAGCTGAACAGCTGCTGGAGCCCAAGCTATGTACACGTCAGTGTCTAATAGTCAACGGAGGGACCTGTTTTCTTGGAAGGGCACAGTGTGCCCGTATTCCAGAGAATGCCCATTTCCAAAATGGAAAAAGGTGAAAGACCAGCTGTCTGTTTTGCAAATATATCCCTGGTTCCTGGTTTTAGTGAGTGTCCCCTAACACCCAGGATACTGATCATCTTTCATGTCTTCTACCTCTGAGTGTATTTCCTATCACCCCACAAAAGTAGGTTTATAGAAGATGCTTCTCAAGCTGAATAAAAGCCATGTTTTACTATAAAGCAATGAAAAAATGTCACTTTTATTCCTTTATCACCTCATATAGCAGTGGTTCCCAACTGGTTGGGGGGGGGTGGCAATCCAGGCCCCCAGGGGACATTTGGCAATCAATGTCTGGAGAAAAATTTGGTTACATGACTGAAGATGGGTAGAGGCCAGGGACACTGCTCAACATCCGTCATCCACAGGACAGCCCTACACACACACACACACCCACACACACCCACACACCCCAAAGGAAAATCAGATGTCAATGTTGTAGTGCTGAGGTTGAGAAACCCAGTTCCATAGATACTTAAACATACACATGTACCCCCACCCCCAGGCCTCACAATATTCATAACCCCCTGTTCTCACAGGGAGTTATACTGCATCATAGTTGAAAAAAATGTACAAACACAGCTTCAAGGAAAGTGGAGGATTTGCCTCTCCTCACCCCATACTATATAACTAAATGGTTCCCCTAAACCCTCGTAGTGGAAATTCTAGGGCTTCCACTGCTTAAAAGCCTAAGGGTTTTTAATAAAGGAGCTTCAATTCTTTTTCTAATAGCAGTTGGTAGTGGTGGTGGGGGTTATTAGTTGGTTTGAAGTAAGGGAGTGGTAAAATCTTATTTGTGTGGGGAATCAATTGGAGGGTGGGCAGGAATGGAAGCAGGGATACCATCAGGAGACCAATGGAGTATTCCAGGGGAAGGATAAGGGTGGGATAGGTCCAGCGGCCAGCAAAGGAGGTGGAGAGATCTTGTCTGAAGGAAGTGGCACTTTTGAAGCGTAAAGGACAGGACTTTGTGGCTTGTGGTATATGGGGACTGTGATCAGGGAAGGGTTGCGTTGACATCTACGCTTCTGCCTTACAACTATGATAGGCATTTCCCTTCCCAAGAGATGTGCAGGCTAATGACCCAGCCAAGATTTTACTCCCTGAGAACAAAAAATCAATTCCTCACAGGGAAGGAAGACCAGAACAGCCAGGGTGGGTTTGGGAGTGGCGCGAGGCCATTTCCACTCCTCTACTTCCCCTAAACTCCTTTCCTGAGGAAGGACTGGGGCCTCCAGGAGGCCCCTTTGGGGAAATGGAATTGGAAATGGGCAAGAACCACTCTCTCCTGGGAAGTGTGAGCCGGGGCTGCCACTCCATTCTCTGGGTCACAAAAGGGGCCAAGTTCCTGCTGCCAAGCCACCTGGGCTTGAATTACGTGGGGTCTTCTGGCATGCCCCTGTTCCAGTCTGCACCAGGACATCCTAGCTGCTGTTGAAGAGTGGGTTGGAAGGAGGCAATCTGGAGGCAGGGAGGCCATCAGGGAGGCAATTCACAAATGGAGAAGGTTCTCCTTGCACTGTTCTAACTTGTGAACAAAACACACCAAAATTTCTGCCCTCATGGAATTCAGTTCTAGTGCAGGCTTTCTCACCCGGGCAGGATTGACACTCTGGGCTGGATAATTTTTGTTGTAGGGGTCTGCTCTGTGTTTTGTAGGCAGTTTAGCAGCATCCCTAGTCTCTGCCTACTAGATGCCAATAACACCCCTCCCCCTCAGTTATGACAACTAAAAACATCTCCACACATTGTCAAATGTCCTGTGGGCGTAACATTGCCTCAAGCTGAAAATCACTGTTCTAACAGGAGAGGACAGCCAGAAAAGATAAACAGAATCATTAAGGAAATTATACAGTGTTCTAGCAAGTGATATGTAATCACCTTAAAGAGGGTAGAGAATGCTAGGCAGTATTAAAGAAAAACTTACTTGTGACACTTTTTTCCAGCTTTATTGAGATGTAAGTGACATAAAACATTGTGTAAGTGTAAGGTGTACAATGTGTTGATTTGACACACTCACATGTTGCAAAATGATTACCACCATAGCTAACACCTCCATTCATCCCTTCAGGACACTTGTCCAAGATGGTAGAGAAGATTTTATTCAAGAGAGCTACTACAATGGGGTTTTGCAGTAGGGGAGAAAGATCAGGATCACCTCTGAATACAATAAGGAAAAGCAGAAATTTATAGCCAAGGAGTCGGGTGGATGTCAGTTGGTTAAAAATTATTGAGGTAGGTTAACTATTTTTTTATTTCAAAAAATAATTAATTAATTAATTAATTTAGAGTGCGAGCAGGGAGAGGGGCAGAGAGAGAGGTGATTCTTGCAGAAGGCAGACCAGGGAGGGCAGGATAAGCCTTGTCAAGGAGGTAAGAGTTGACAAAAGGATTGCATTGAAGCTGTAGATTGCTCTGGGTCATATGGACATTTTTACGATATTAATTCTTTGGATCCATGGACACAGGATTATTCCCATTTATTTGTGTCTACAATTTCCTTCATTAGTGTCTTATAGTTTTCAGCATAGAGATGTTTCACCTCCCTGGTTAAATGTATTCCTAAGTATTTTATTGGTTTTAATGCTATCATAAATGGGATTGTTTTCTTTCTTTTTCAGATAATTCCTCATTAGCGTACAGAAATGACACTGATTTTTATATGTAGATTCTGTATCCTGCAACTTTACTGACTTCATTGATCTCACAGTTTTTTTGGTGGAGTCTTAGGATTTTTAAGATACCTCAACAAAACTGGAAAAAAAAAGTATTAAAGAAAACAGAGTTGACAAAGGATGAGCAGTGCTGGGGATGAAGAAAATGGGAAGGCTGAGAGAGAAGTAGAGGGGAGGAGGTCAGATGGAAGAAGGTGTATTTGAAGGTACAGCCCATAAGCGGGAGGTGTGAGAGATAGTCAGGGATGTTTCCTGGTTCTGTGGCTTGGAAACTGGGTGGATGGTAGCCCATTTGCTGAGTTGGAGATTGCTATAAGAAGAAGGTCCTGTCCAAAAAACACCTGGTTGGACTTCTAAGCTTTGCTGCACTTTAGGTGCTCAGCGCCTTCCAAGCAAGAAGGCCCAGAAGTCAGCTTCTAGAACTCTGGTCAGAGGTCTGGGCTGGAGAAGAAGGAGGCCATGGGAAAGGATGAGCAAAGCCAGGATCAGGGTGAGGTGAGTGAAGCATTCCCCTCGTATGCAAAATTTAAGGGCATGCCAAAAGCTCAGGAATCGAGATAAAGAACGTTTTAGCAGATTGTTTTTTTTAAAAATCAAAATGAATGCAAAAGAATCCATGGTGAACAAAATATCCAAATTTTATTTTTTTTTATTTTTTTAAGATTTTATTTATTTGAGAGAGAGAGCATGTGAGCGAGTGCATGAGCGGGGGTGGGGGGAGAGGGTCAGAAGGAGAGGGAGAAGCAGACTCCCCCCTTAGCAGAGAGCCCAGTGCGGGGCTTGATCTCAGGACCCTGAGATCGTGACCTGAGCCACCCAGGTGCCCAAAATATCAAACTTCTAGATTTTAGATTTTTAAAATCTTAATTTCACTAAAATTTTGGGTTTAAAATTTTTAATCTCATTTAAGTTTTAGATTTTAATGTTTAATTAAAATTTTTGATTTGTGATTTTAAAATCTAATTTAAATTTTTTAAGAATTCTAAAGACAGATGAGTAACGGTGCCATGCCACATCATGTCAGAGCTTGAGGGTAAAGGAAAAATCAGCAATACCGACTGGCTTCGTTTAAAATGTTGGTACTATTCATCATGGATTGTTTCGCATTCATTTTGATTCTTTAAAGCATTGCATTCAAATATTATTTATCTTTAGCACTGAGTTTTTTGGTGCCTCCTTAAACTCTGGGACACTTACGTCACCCCAGCCTAGACCCCGAGGCCATGAGAAGTGGAGAGCACTGGTCCTGGCTCTGCCCAATTCACCATATAGGTGTTTACCTTCCAAGTGGGAGGATAGGGCACCTAGGGAGAAATGACACTAACTCTCTGGGGCTAATAAACACCCGGAGGCGAAAGCTAGAGCATGATTTATCCCCAGCTTCACTATTCTCCACTCTACCTCTGCTCAAGGAACACTAAATTCCCCAAGTTGGTATTGTCCCCGGTAGGAGGGGCAGGCAAGCAGTAAATGGGCAATCCAGAATATAGAGAATTTATGCGAATTTTGCTCATATGGAGAACTCGTGGCATGTGACCAAAAACCAGGGATAATAAGGACGTTGTTGCTCCTACTGGAGGAAGGAGACACATTCCCAGGAAAGTACGGAAAGCTTAGAAACGTAGGAACAACCTGTAATTATATATGGAGCTCTGCATTTACTTTGTCAAAACACAATGAGACTACTATTCTGTGATGGGCTGAATTATACACACTGCCCCCCCCTCCCCAAATTCATATGCTGAAGTCCTAACCCTGGTTCCTCAGAATGAAACTGTATTTGGAGATAGGACCTTTCAAGAGATAGTTAAGGTAAAATGAGGTCATTAGAGTAGGCCCTAATCCAATCCGCCTGGCATCCTTATAAGAAGAGGACATTTGCTGGGGTGCCTGGGTGACTCAGTCGTTAAGCGTCTGCCTTCGGCTCAGGTCATGATCCCAGGGTCCTGGGATCGAGCCCCGCGTCGGGCTCCCTGCTCGGCGGGAAGCCTGCTTCTCCCTCTCCTACTCCCGCTGCTTGTGTTCCCTCTCTCGCTGTGTCTCTCTCTGTCAAATAAATAAAATCTTAAAAAAAAAAAAAAAAAGAAGAGGACATTTGCATATGCATGGGGACAGAGGAAAACCCATGTGAAGACAAAGGGGGAAGACAACTGTCTACTAGCCAAAAAGAGAGGAGGACTCAAGAGAAACCAACCCGGAAGACACCTTGATCTTGGACTTGTGGTCTGCGGAATTACGCAAAAATAAATTTCTATTGTTGTGGTGCTGTGTTATGGCAGCCCTCGCAGACTAATACAACTCAATATCTGAAATCAACGGACACTGCTGAACTGATTTTTTACCACAGGAAGGGAGAGCGATACGAGTTGGGTCATCTCTGCGCAGGATGGACTGATTTTATACAGAATCTGGAGTTCAGGGGTTGGCAGGCCTTCCAGGACACAAACAGGTTGACATCATCGGTAGGACTGCGGCCTCTCAAGTGAGACCCCTGTTGATTGGTTGGCACTTAGAGGCGTGTTTATCGGAGTGAGTCCATCCTTGATGGGCTCTTTCAGTGGCTGACTTTCCAAAGGAAAGTGCTGACACCGATTGTTTGGCTTGCAAAAAGTGCATTCTCTGAGGCGAGTTGTCACTGATCGGTTGAATGGGTTTAAAACTGATTCCGATGGCTGTTTGTTCCCCTGGCTGGAGACCAGTGCGTCTTTTCCCAAGCTTGTGGGAACTTCCTTATTCTCAACTTGTTTGGGACTCTGGCCCCACAAGACTGTCAGCCCCGTGAAAAGAGGAACATGACCTGAATTGCTCATCTATATGTATCCCGGGGCCTAAGAACATGACTGGTATCGATTAAGCACTCAATAAATGTTGGAAACTATTACCATTCCTTGCTCAGTGTGCCTTCCTGGGAGTCATCATCCAGGCTCCTTGAATGAGAATGGGAGAATGGCCTGGTCAAAGGATGTGCACATCTTCAGCTTTGATAAAAGCAAAAGTCAAAGGATGTGCACATCTTCAGCTTTGATAAAAGCTGGAATGAGGTGGGGCCAGGAAGCCAAGAGAACAGAGGTTCAAAGAAGGCGCTAGAAGAAAGTGTTTTTAAGAAGGACAAAGAGGTCAGTTGTGTTGATGGCCACAGTAAAGCCATATAACATGAGGACAGAGACATGACCGTTGCATCTAACAACATAGTAAGTTTTGAGCAGAGCAATTTCAGGGGGTGTGGGGTGAATGTAAACCTATTTAAAAGGAACTGATCAGAATGTGCTCTAAAATATAGCGTATTAATAAAAAACTTAAGGTATAGCAAGGCCAACAGATCAGAAGATGACTGTCATTAATGACATTGTTTGTTACTCACAATTCCCAAGAAGGGTCCACCATGCTATGCAGGTCTACACGGGCCAGTCAGGAGGCAGAGAGAGTAGGGGGAAAACGTGGGTAAGATCCTTTACTGTGGTTTCTGAGAGAAGGAACAGATGAGGTAGAGTACGCCAGGGTAGGATTGGCTAGTTTTAGTAATTTCCATGGGTCCTGGGGCATAGGGGATGTCCCTAGTCCTCTAGTACCTGGCTCTGGGGTGAGTAGAGCAGAGGGATGGTGGTCCGGAGTGTGAAAGGCTGGTAAGGGTGTGGTGAGGAATGTGTAGACTCTGAATTGATGAATTTGCATTTGAAAAGCACACCCCCAGAAAGAGGACTTCTCCTGGGGGTGGTGGGGGTGCCGTGAGGGAGGCAGGAGGCCAAGCAATGTGACACTGTCATATTGTTGGGTTGTCCAGAAAAGGTGTGTCCGTATGGGCCTGTAGAGCAGATATCAAAGCAACACGTTTACAGAAGCTAGAAACACAGTTTATACAAAATACAAGGCGAGGCACGAAGCGTGGAAAATGAGCACAGACAAATCCTGAGGGAGGACGTGGGCTCCACGGAGAACAGGGAGAGAAGTCATCACAGCTGAGACGTGGGAGCTAGGAGACAAGTATGACGACGAAGCCTGGGACAGAGAGCCCGGTCTGAGGTGTTCACGCGATCCAAGTTGAGGGACTTGGAATTTATCGAAAGGGCCATGGAAGCACATTTAGGAGACAGCTGCCTGGAGAGACATGGTGGCAACGCAGACACGGAGATGGAACAGGTACAGAAGGACCCAGTTGAGAGGTTTTGAGATGGTGAGAGATGATCGACCTTTGCACAGGTATAGAACTTTGGAGGCAGGTGAGAAGGAACATTCTGGCTGAAGCTTGTCCTCCCTGAGGAAAGTGAGCTTCAGAAAGTTCACACAGGTTTAGTGTCCACAGGGGCCTCCCGCCAACGCCCCGGCTCAGACTGTTCCTTTGACCCCTGAGCCAAATGCCAGGCAGGGACCAAGCGATGCATGCAGTGCAGTCTATGGGATGTGTGGGTGGGGAGGACAGGGGACGGAAGTTCTTCTTAGAAAGGGCACATGTCCAACATTCCAGCCACATTTCCAAACCAGAAAAAGATGTCCCTGGTAATAGTCTTTCCCCCTGGTTATCCCTGGATCCTTGTTTTCATCCGTGTTAGTCCCATTTTCAGGGGCTGATGATAGTCTATTCCCCTTCATGTCCTAATAAAACAGTTTAGTGTCCTGAATCCCTTTTACAATGACCAGTACAGAGAAACGGCCTGATTATTGTCCATTGAACTAAATTCCCAAACTCCAAAATACATCCTGAATGAAACCATAAGAGAGTGAGAATATTTTTACTGTCGCTATTTGTCACCTCCCTGTATCTCTACCAAGGTAAATACACACACACACACACACACACACACAATGCAAGTACATATTGATGAATATTGTTTTTTGGATAGTAATACGATGTAGTTGTTCATAAGGTGGTACAAACATAGCTTCCAGACACATTCTGTTTTCTAAGCCAACTGCCACTCCTCGGACCTTCCAAACGGAACTTGGAAGTCTCCGCTCTACGCGAGCTTTGGTGGGGGCTTAGGTCTTCAGTGAAAGAACTGCAGGAATCTTTTGAAGGATTTTAGGTAGAGGTATGACAGTCTGATCTCCATTTTTAAAAGGCACAGAGAATGGATTCGAAGGGGGTAAAAATGCAAGGGAGTTTGTACTCGATTGTAGGAAGCAAGCCATGGTAGTAGTGGCCTTCACCGTGTTGGAAATGATGAGATCAAGCCTGAGGAAAGAGCTATTTCAGGAGGCAGAGTTGGCAGGGCTGGTGACTGATGGGATATACCAGGTGTGCAGAGGAGACTGACCAAGGACAGCAGCCAAGTTTCTGCCCTGGTCTCTGAGAAGAGCTGTGCTTCAGTGCAGGCACATGGCAAGTCCTCTGCAGGACCGGGATCATGTTTAAGTGGACATTTCTGGGCAGAGGAGTTCTAGAAGGAGGCAGAGCCAATTGTGTCCACCCTCTGGGAGGAAAGAGGTTAACTCCTGGAAGCAGACCTGGCTACGTAGTTGGCAGGGCCCAGTGCAAAATGGAAATTGCTCAAAACACAGGAAAAAGTGTGCATCGAAGGCCCGAATATGTAACGCCTCGTTCTTCTTCCCGAGGTCCCCCTCATGACCTGTCCTGGTGTTTTTCCTTTGCTAATTAATGCATGCTTCCTTATAAAAGAATAGCTGCGTGGTGAGTGCAGACCCTCCCAGGCAATTGATTCAGGGGTGTGTGCAGAGCCCACTAGCTGCTAGGTTCGTCCTCCCATCTGAGCCAGAGTGAAGCAACATACCCTGGTCAGGGCAGGGACGCAAACCAAGTATTTCCCCACCACATCCCAATACAGGGGGGATGAGCGATTTCCGAAGGTCTGAATCAGGGGTGGGTGAGAGTCCTGCCCCTGTCAAATTGCCCACTGAATGCACCGGCCTCCACCTCCTCTCCTACCTAATCTCTCTGCCTCACTCTTAAAAGGACACTTGTCATTGGATTTAGGGTCCACTCAAGTAATCCATGATGATCTCCTGTCAAAACTCTTAATCACATCAGCAAATACCCATTTTCCAAATAAGATACCATTCACAGGTTCTGTGGATTTGGATGAGGATGTATCTTTCTGGGGGCCACCATTACACCCTCTACACTAGCCCTACCTGAAAAAGGCCGACTCAGTCAGATAGCGTTGGGAACACATCTCCTCCCCTCTTCCCTTGTTCTCCCCTCTCCAAGAAAAACTGGGTCCTTGAGAAAGAAAAGCTAGGGGAGGAGAAAGGAGACAGATAAGAACAAGCATTGACTGAAACATCCTGACTCACCCTCCCAGCTCCATCCTTCTCAAGGCTTCCATGTTCACCACCCAGAAAGAAGGCAGAGGGGGACTGAGGTGGCTCTGCCTTTTTCCTGAAATACAGGAAAAAAACCAGGCCCAGATGAGCCCCAAAATTTACAGCAGGCCTCTGGTCCTATCTGCATTTTAGGAAGGTCACCCTGGCCTAGGTTGGGGAATGAATGGAAGGAAGGAAAAGTGGAAGCAGGTAAACCAGCAAAGAAGGTGGTACACTTGGTACTGGGGGTCAAACTGCACCCCCCCGCCCTGCGTTGGGGCCAGACACCAAATTTGCCACCACCATGATCTTGGACTTCCTGGCCTCCAGAACTGTGAGAAAGAAATATCTGTTGTTTATAAGCCATCCAATTTATGACAGTTCCGTTATAGCAGCGTGGATGTATTAGGACCGTGTCAGTGAAAGTTTGAATGGGTCGGTCCAAGCGTTCTGAATCCAGGGAATTGGGTTCTGAAGTGAATCCAGGATAGCTCATCAAACTTCACCATGGCCTGGAGGACACATTCTTCTACACTGTGTACCTCCATTTGTTTTCATTCCATGACTTCCAAGAAACCTCCTGATTTACATGGACTTTGAAGTGGTCAACAAACCCACAAGTCATCCAGTCCTACAAAGAATTTCTTCCCACGGCTCCCTTTGTAAATCACTAACAACACTGGTTAATGTTTATTGAGAGCTTACTTTGTGCTAAGCCCATTTCGTACATCATCTAATCGAAGCAGCAGGAGAGAGACTAGGGGACTCTAACTCTCTTGCTTTATTCCCTGGTAGGCAGACAAGATGGTCCTAGCTCAGGCACACTTCCAACCAGTTGAGCACCCAGCAAAGAGAATGTCATTCCTCATAGCCCCCAGGGAAAAGTTCCAGGTAATTCTCCGAGTGGCTCATCTGGGGTCGTGTGCTCATCCCTGAACCAATCACCATGGGCACGGCAACAGACAGAGTGACTGACCAAGCCTGGGTCAGATGCGAATCAGTTCCCCATACAAAAGAGGGCTGTGGCAAGAATTAGGGGGAAAGAGTACTGGGCAGAAAAACTATAGATGTCTGCCATAATATAAATTATGTTTATAAATATTAAATAGACCAACTATGCCTCTGGCATTCTCAATTAAATTGGCCAATAAATTCTCTTTTTTTAAGTCAATGTAAGTTGAATATACTATTTCTTGTAAGAAAGAACACTGAATCATTTACATGTTTTTCTCTTTTTCTGCCAGAATGTAAGCTCCATAAGAATAGATACCAAGTCTATTTTGTTCACTGCTGTAGTTCCTTTGCCTAAAACAGTGCCTGACACCATCGTTGGTACTCAGTAAATATTTGCTGTGTTGGTGATTATCTTGTTTAACATCTGACCTCGATCCCACTAAAAGCATTTCCATGCAGCAAAGTGTTTTGTTTTCAAAACTCACCTCTGTATCCTCTAGATTCCAGTATACGTCTCACACATCATGGTCTCTCAGAATATACTGAAGAATGAACGAATAAGTACACGTTTCTCCTGCTGGACTCTAAAGAACAGAAAGGTAGAACCATGAATGTCTGAACAGCAATTATATCTTTAGAATCTAGAAGTGTCTGACACACAGAATGCCACCGCCCATCCAAATACTATTCGTTGAATGACAGACTAAATGAATTAATAAACGGTAAATATGCATAATGTTAATGTCACTGCTGCCTGCAGCAGCTTCTGAACTGAAAAGCTATGACTTTGTGGACTCTGCAGAGGTTCACACAGTCGACATTTTGTTCTTCCGCGGAGACCCCCACTCAACAACAGATTTTAACACATACAGAAGTCTTGCATAAACCACCGATGGAGGAGTCCTCCCCATCCCCCAGCCAGGCTAGGTTGACGTCAATGGTTCTGGCTTGTTCTCCTTCAAGAGCTCTTAGCTCTTGTTAGCTAGAGAGGCAGGTTCAGTCTGTTACCATGGAAACTGCAGCTGGAGTGGGGAAAGGGAGGGAGATTGAGGAGTGGGCAGGGACTGGAATTTTCCAGCTCAGGAGGCTGACTGTGTGTGGAATCAAAACACAGAATCCGTACACAGTCAGTTCTCAATAAATATTCTTGGGATGACTGAATAAAAATGTGGGAACTTGGACAAGGGACTTCCTACGTCTGAGCCTCTTTCCTCACTTGTAAAGTAAGAATGATCATCCCACTGCATAGGAGGTTTCAATTAAGATAACGTAAATACAACCCTTAGCAGAGGCCCAAGCACTTTATAAACCAAAGCTTCTCAAGGACGGTCTTCAGATCTGCTCAGTCATCTATAAATTCCAGATACCATTTTCTTCTTCTTCTAAGAGGAACGCAGTCATCTTCCCTCCCCACATTACCATCCTGCTTCGTCACTAAGGCTCCAGATAAAACAGAGGAAACCCAGGGTGCCCAAATGGGACCTATCTAATGCTAAAAAGATTGTCATTTACCGGAAATTCGGATGTAACTGGGTTGGCCGGTACTTGCATTTGCTAAACCGGCCAACCCTCCTTCTCACACCGGGCTACTCAGACGGTTCCCTTACCAGCGACTCTGAGTCGGAACACTGCACGCCCTTCTCAGCGACTCCAGGCAGTCCTTTGGAGAGCAGCGGCGGAGCATGCCCGTCGGGCCAGGCACCGTGGACCCTCGACCCTGACACGTGCCTGCCTCCGCGGGGCTGTCGTTCCAGGGCGGATGGAAATGTGACCCGATGGAATTCTAAAGCCGGAATTTACTTCCGGGCTAGCTGACACGCTGCCTAGCTCCCCAGAAAGCCCAAGCCCTACCCTGGGCGCCCGGGTATAGGGAAGGGCCGTCCCTCGGTCCCACCCGCGAGCCCCTCGACCGCAGGGCCGGACTCCACCGCGGCTTTCCCAGGTGCCCTTGCGCAGGGGCCCCAGGGCGCGCGTGCGCACGCAGCACCCGCGTGCGCACGCAGCACCCACGCTCCCCGCGGGAAGTGCTTGTTCTCGGGCCCCACCCGGTCCTCCCCTGGGAGCGGGGGACAGCTTGGAGAGCTGCGGCTGTGCGATCGTGGCACGCCGACGCCGTGGTTCTACCCACTGCTCTCCGCAGCCGTGGGGCCAAGGCAGAGAATTGGGCGGGCCTGACTGCGGCTCAACCGGAAGGCCGGGCCGGCGCATGTGCGGGCCGCCGGGCTGGGGGCCGCGCCGTCTTGGGCGGTCGCTGGCGGGCCCGCGAGGCCTCGTGGGGATGAGGGCTTGCCCTCCCTCGCGGCGACTCCAGAGGCGTCCCCCGCCGGCGTCACAGCCTGGGTTCCCGCGGTCAGCGGCGGTGCGCGTTCTGCGAGCCCGGAGAGCACGCCGGGGCCCGGGGGGCGTCTCGGACGAGGACCGTCGGATGTGTGTGGAGCAGCTTCCCTGAGATGGGCGCGCCCGTCCTCGAAAACTCAGCCGCTGTAAGTGCACAGATCTGCGGTTTTCTGAAGCACGCGTGTGGAGTTGTGCAGCCCCCCGCCCCCGACGCCGTGTTCCACCGGCCGCATTTCTCCGCCCGCCCCGGTTTGCCCTCCCTCGGCGGGGGCTCCCAGCCCCAGCAGCTACCCGTGCCCCAGATGTCTCTTCGGACGGCCCTTCTCTGGGCCTCTCACGACAGTCGGGCCGTACAATGTGTGGTCTTTTGCGGCTGGCTTCTCCTACTTAGCGTAACGCTTCTGGGGGCCACGTGCCGCAGCGCTTCCCCGGCCCGGGCCCTGCGTCCCTTCGAGGAAGGTGGCTCTGGTTCGGAAGTGCTCTGCGGGAGTTCAGGTGAATGGCCAAGGCTCGCTCAGGCATGGTGGGCATGCCGCCGCACCGACCCCCCACTGTGAGTTTGGCTCAGTTTGGCCAATTCTGTTTTCCCTGGGTCAAGCATATTTAATTAGGATTTTTTTTTTTCTTCAGATTTATTACCATAGAATCATAGGGAGTTATTAAAGATGCTGACCTTGTTTACTGCCTGGCTTGGCTTTGGATCCAGGTCCTCTCACTTGCTACTGGTGAGACTTTGGACAACCCCTCAACCTTCCTGTGTCTCTGTTTGCAGGAGATAATTGTTCCTAGATTGGAGTTATTGCGTAGAAAGTCTTAGTGCGTTGGTGCATTCTCCAGGTAAAAATGTTAGCTATTGGGGCGCCTGGGTGGCTCAGTCGTTAAGCGCCTGCCTTCGGCTCAGGTCACGATCCCGGGGTCCTGGGATCGAGCCCCGCATCGGGCTCCCTGCTCGGCCGGAGGCCTGCTTCTCCCTCTCCCACTCCCCCTGCTTGTGTTCCCTCTCTCTCTGTGTCTCTCTCTCTGTCAAATAAATAAATAAAATCTTTAAAAAAAAAATGTTAGCTATTATTAACTTTTAGGGATTCTTTTTCGGGACAGCGGGGGTGATGGGTCAAGAAATGGATGCTACTGCAACCCTTGAGCTAGGGCATAAAGTTCATTGAGAAACTTGTTTTTTTATGACTGAGACCGTTTTGTGGTTCATAATTATTTTCTCCCTGGGAGTTGGTAGGAAGTTTATAACCATCTCCCCCCAACCACCAGTATTATTTTAATAGTTTGGGTACTTTATATTTTCTCGGGAAATTGTGCCCTTCCTTAATATTTGTAGATTTATTAGGTTAAAATTAAATGGTTTGGTGTTAAGAGTGTAGTCTCTGAAGGCAGAAACAAGGGTTAGAGGCCTGAGCTCTTACCAGCTTGGGTGACTTGAGCAATGTGCTTGACCTCCTGAGGCTCCAATTTCATGCTCAGAATTGGACAACAATAGCACCCTACCTTCTCTTGTTGTCAAGAGGATTAAATGGAAATCTTTGACTTAACACAGCACCTGGCAGCATAAAGTTCCATAACTATCAGCTGTTGTTATTTTCATTATGCAGAATTCTTTCCAATTAAAACAGCTTAGGGATTGTAAACCTCTGTGAACTAGTTAATTAAAAGGAGCTGGGAAGCCCTCCACTGTTTTCTAGGCCTTGGAACACATCATGGAACAGAGAAATTGCTTGTTCCTTGAAAGTTGGAAGGAAGTTTCCATTCCTACTCCAGTCACCCTTCAAAGTCATGCTTTTTCTTACTTTTGGGAGGTACTTTTTATATTCTCCCCTTCCATTTTGCTAAGAGTTTTAAATTTAATACTAGAGAACAGGGGGTCAGTAAACCGTTTCTGTAAAGGGCCAAATAGTAAATATTTTAGGCTTTGTGGGGTATGTGATGTTTGTTGAAATTACTCAACTCAGCCACTGTAGTATGAAAGCAGCCATAGATAGTATGTAAACGTGGGTGTGGCTATGTCCAATAAGACTTTATTTATAGACATTGAAATTTGAATTTAATGTAATTTTTGTGTGTCAAGAAATACTATTAATTTGATTATTTTTTCAGCCATTTAACCACTTTTTAATTCAACATGTTGTATGTGGACTGTACAAAAACAAAGGGCTGGATTTGGCCTGCAGGGTGTAGTTTGCTGACCCCACCATAGGATTTCATGGCAGTGACTAGTGGTGTGATCTGGAGTCAGAAAGTGCCGGTTCTGATATGTATTCATTGTATGCATTTGGGTAAGTTACCCAGCACTCTGAGCATCATATTCTTTTTTTTTTTTTTTAAAGATTTTTATTTATTTATTTGAGAGAGAGAGTGAGAGAAAGAAAGAGCACAAGAGGGGGGAGCGAGAGAGGGAGAAGCAGACTCCCTGCTGAGCAGGTAGCCTGATGCGGAACTCGATCCCGGGACTCCAGGATCATGACCTGAGCTGAAGGCAGTCGCTTAACCAACTGAGCCACCCAGGCGCCCTGAGCATCTTATTCTTTCTTGCAGCTAGGCTGTATACTAACATACCTCTCTCTTTGGGCTGTTAGATTGAGATAATATATACGAAAGGTCTTGCTCAGTGTTGGGAGTCTAGTGAATCACATTTTAGTTATCCCACATTTCTGAAAGTTAGTTGAACAGAATTAAGTGTTAGAGGTTGACACTAGATGACTTGGGTTTAAATCTGGCCACTTACTAGCCATGTGACTCTGGGCTGGTCACTCAACCACTCTCCCTCCTTTTCCTCATCCCTGAAATAGAAATTATAATTGTACCCACTTCAGACAGTTGTCTTAAAGATTAAATAAGCTAACACTTTATAAAGTGCTTAGAAAAATCCCTGGCACATATAAATTCTCAATTAGCATTAGCTATTTTTTTTTTTTTTTGGAGCGCCTCCCCCTTTTTAAAGATTATTTATTTATTTATTTGACAGAGAGATATAGCAAGAGAGGGAACACAAGCAGGGGGAGTGGAAGAGGGAGAAGCAGGCTTCCCACTGAGCAGGGAGCCCGACGCGGGGCTCGATCCCAGGACCCCGGGATCATGACCTAAGCCGAAGGCAGACGCTTCACGACTGAGCCACCCAGGCGCCCCTAGCTATTATTATTTCACAATACGATACATTTGGGGTTGAAAACTCCTGTGCTGTGTTGTTAAACTGTGTTGTTAAAATGTAAGATTTTTTATTTCACTGAAGTACAGTTTATAAAGCTGAGGAATTATTTGTTCCTCAGAAGTGTGAAGAAAGTTGCCAGAAAAAGACAAGGGCTAGAGAAGTATTTCAAGAAAGTACTCCCCTGACATTTGTCAAGTTTTTTATTATCTGCCTTCCTTTCAAGAATGATACATTTCATTATGGCTTTCAAATTTAATAGCCTAGACATGTCCCCAGTGGCGGTTGAGAATTCAGGCGTCTCACAGATTTGGGTTTGATTTCCTGACTCTACCACCCACTAGCATATACCGGGGATGAGATAACTAACCTCTTAAAGCCTTGCCTCTGATCTATAAAACTTGGATGATAATAGTATCTGCTTCACAGAGTTGCGATGCGGATTAACCATCATAATGCACTTAAAGGCTTGGTGCCAGGCTTTGCCCATTGTAAGAATTTAATAAATGATAGCTATTACTTTTATCCTCCAGGGCACTCTTAAAGTAAGACCCATTTGAGATTGAAAACCATTTGCTAGGTTCTTAAATGGGCAGCCTTCCCTCTTATTCTAGGTTTGGAATGCTTAGTACTACATAGGAATTATTTGTTTTTAGGAGATTGCCTTCATGAACCCATTAGTCACCAGTTTATTTTTTCTTAACAAAGGGGGCCATTTCTTCAAGATTTTCATTGTATTTGCATAGGATTGTATTGGGAAGTAGTAAGCAGTGTAGACAAAAAGACCTAGGTTTGAATTCTGGCTTTCTCAACCAATTAGATTATGACTTTGAGGAGATGACATCCTCTCTGAGCTGCAGATTTCTCATCTATAAAACAAATACGTTCTAGTTTCATTATGATTATTGGGAGAATTCACCCAGATAAATATGTTTGCCAATAACTTTATCTAGATCTAATTACCCATTTAAAGTGTTACAAATCAGTAGTGTTTAATATAGTCACAGAATTGTGCAACCATCACCACAAGCAATTTTAGGACGTTTGCATTACCCTGAAAAGAAATCCTCACTCTCCATTCCTCTCTTCCTCAGCCCTAGGCAACCATTAATCTACTTCTATTTCTACAAGTGTGCCTGTTCTGGACAGTTGATATGAATGGAAGCAAGCTATTCTGACTGGCTCCTTTGCTAAGCATAGTGTTTTCAAAATTGATCCATGTTGTGGCATGTATCAGAACTTCATTCTTTTTTACCCCCAAATACTCTTATTGTATAGATATACCACAGTTTATCCGTTCATCAGCTGATGGGCATTTGGGTTGTTTCTACTTTTTAGCTATTCTGAAAATGCTGTTGTGAACATTCACGTGTAAGTTTTCATGTGGACATATGTCTCCATTTCATCTAGAAATGGAATTGCTGGGTCCTGTGGTAACTGTTTAACCTTTTAGGGAACTGTCAAGACTGTTTTCCAAGTGGTACCGAGATCGTTTTTAAAGCACTTAACCCAGTACCTGCCACAGAGCAAGTACTTTAACAAGATAGCTATTCTGGTGACATATTTTCTTTGTGAGAAAAATGTTCTTGAAAGCCACTCTCCTAATTTAGTTAAATGAATTGGCAAGCCTTCTGCCTTTTTTAATGCCCTGAAACAATTTGTGCAGACCAAGAATAATTACTTTCTTGGGCATTTGAAAGACACTTCCAGTCAAACTGAGATTTCAAGTAATTTCTGCTTCCCTAGAAAATGATGCATTTCTTTAAGGTTTTCCGGTGTGTTAGCATAGAATTACATAGCATAGTGGTTGAAGAGCCTGACCTCTGGAGTCATTTACGAGGTATGCAAGTTTGAGTGAGACTCTGTGAGGTTCAGTTTCCTTTTATGTAAAACAGATGAGGCACCTGTCTCACCTATTTTAAGGATGAGCTGCAGAACATGTAATGCTTGATGCAGTATGTAGCACACAAGAAGTGCTAATAAATATTAGTTTTTAATCTCATAGAACTTATGCAGTTGAAAATCCCTGTGTAGTTTATTAAAATGTATTGGAGAGCATTTTAACACAGGAATTCTTTGTAAGAAGATTTTTCCCAATTTTTTTTCCTATCCTTTTGGTAGTCAGTTTGGGTCATTTTTATTTTCCTTGAAAATGTTCCTTTTCATTAAATTTTCATAGGTATCAGTTTAAAGTCTTATTTAATATTAATGTGTTTGCTTTAACTTTTAATAAGTAATATATTTGTGTGATTCAAAATTCAAAAAGGAGAAAAGGGTATATAGTGAAAGTTTCCTTCCCACATGCAATCTCCAGTCACCAGTTTCTATCCCTATAGATAGCCAGTGTCACTGGTTTTCTGAATAGTCTTTTCAAAGTTATTCCATGTATATAGTAGCAAATATAGATATATGTTTCCCTTTTAATTTAACAAATGAAGTGTTCAACTCCTTGGCTTTTCACTTAACAATGTATCTTGGACATCATTCCATAAGATATTTCTCCTCTGGGCATTTTATATGTAATAGAATATGGGATATTCTATTACATATAGAATTTGTAAAATCTGTATCCCTCCAGCTGTTTTTCTGCTTTCTGAGTCATTTTCTACTTTTATCTCAATGATTGTCTTTTTCTTTTCTTTTTTTTTTTTTTTTAAAGATTTTATTTATTTATGTGACAGAGAGAGACACAGTGAGAGAGGGAGCACAAGCAGGGGGAGTGGGAGAGGGAGAAGCGGGCTTCCCGCGGAGCTGGGAGCCCGATGCGGGGCTTGATCCCAGGACCCTGGGATCATGACCTGAGCCGAAGGCAGACACTTAATGACTGAGCCACCCAGGCGCCCCTCTTTCTTTTTTTTAAAGATTTCATTTATTAATTAGAGCCAGAGAGCACAAGGGAGTGGGGGTGGCAGAGGGAGAAGGAGAAGCAGGCTCCCCACTGAGCAAGGAGCCTGATGCGGGACTCAATCCCAGGACCCTGGGATCATGACCTGAGCCGGAGGCAGACATTGAACCGACTGAGCCACACAGGCACCCTGATTGTCTTTTTCTTGTTCTCTTTAGGTGTATCTTGTGATGGGCCTTTAGCAAAGCCAACCGGTCCTGCTTAGCCTGATGACCTCACTGTGGAAGCCATATCACTTCTCCATATCATTTTAGTCACATCTGAGGCATTGACATGTGAGTATGTGTGGAAATCATGCCATTTTTCAGGAGACTTGGGTGAGATTTGAGTGTTGGTTGCCCCTAAGAGGAATTCCTGTAGTGTGCTGGAGGTTGTGATTGCCAGGGATCTTCAGGCTTAAATGGCCTACAGGACCGTATAA
Organism: Leptonychotes weddellii; assembly: GCF_054177405.1. Lineage (NCBI taxonomy): Eukaryota > Metazoa > Chordata > Mammalia > Carnivora > Phocidae > Leptonychotes > Leptonychotes weddellii. The sequence continues at coordinate 49,432,069 of NC_138384.1, read as the reverse complement.
GGTCTGACTTCTCTCTCTAGCATTTGTCTTATGCCAGTCTGTATTCTAGTTCTATAGCTCTCCATATTCCTCTCAGCCTCCTAACCTTTGTACACACTGTTAATTAGGCATAGGCTGTCTTTTCTCAGCACCTGATCCAGGTCAGACTCTCTCATTGTACATGTGTATCTTTATCACATTTACTGCTTGTCACTCACATTGTGTGGTTATTTGTTTGGCTTCATCCATGGACCATATGTCCCATGAAGGCAGAGACTGTGTTTCCTTGTTCATTGTATCCCAAGTGTCTGGATGTTGTTGATATTCCATACCTGTTTATTGAATGATTGAATAAATAAGCATCTAGAATTTTGCCAGTTCAGGATTAGAGCTTTCTGGCTGATAAACCAATTTGAGAAAAAAGTATGTGAATAACCTCATGCTTTCTAAATAAGTATTTTGATTAGCATGTGAAAATTTGACTTCTGAATGTTTTTGCTTCCAATGAGAGAAGGTGCCCAATGCCCTCTTGGATGGGAACATGTGAGCAGAACATTGGGTAGGCAGGTGAGCCTTCTTGGCATACAGGAACTCTGGTAGTTCTGAACCTTAGCCCTGTCTGCCAGACTTGACATATTTTCCTTTCATAACCACTGATTCCTGACAGGGTTGCCCTTTGTTTAGGTTTAATCTTATGTATAATTAATTGTTTGAGGGAGCTATTATTTTAATATTTGAATTTCGGAGCAGTTTTTGTTAAAGAGTTGTTTGCCTTGAACATAAATGTTTCGTTTTCAGTTGTCCTGACATCCTTTGAGAGGGTTAAAAAATAAAAGTAAGTAGGGCGCCTGGGTGGCTCAGTTGGTTAAGCGACTGCCTTCGGCTCAGGTCATGATCCCGGAGTCCCGGGATCGAGTCCTGCATCGGGCTCCCTGCTCAGCAGGGAGCCTGCTTCTCCCTCTGACCCTCCCCCCTCTCATGTGCTCTCTGTCTCTCTCATTCTTTCTGTCTCAAATAAATAAATAAAATCTTTAAAAAAATAAAATAAAATAAAATAAAAGTAAGTTTACCCTTAAGGAAAACTGGTTAGATTTGCATTACTGAGGAATTTTATACAAATTTGTATACTAAGATATTTACCCATTCAGCACTGAATATATACATGAGAGTCCTAAATACTGAAGAACCGACTTCTTTCTTTATTTTGTAAAGTAGTGTTTATTTTAACCTGGCTATTCGTGTAACAGCCTAGCTCCGTGCAGAGGACTTGCAGAGCTAGAGCTCCAGCAAAGACCCCTCGAGAATCCCTACTTAACCTCTCCACTTGATAGGAGTATAAGCATTTCAAATGTAATATGTCCAAAAGAGAGCTCTTGATTTTAGGCTCTTCCGTAAACATGTAATTCAAAGACTCACTAAATTACACTTCCATTTACCAAGTTGCCCAAATGAGAAACATAGGAATCATTTCTGATACTTTTTTTCCTTGCCACTGGCACACAGATTATCAGCAAGATCTCTCTCTTTTCCAGTTTCATTTTTTGTCAGGACATCTCCAAAATACATTGTATTTGTTCACCTCTCCCTATCTCCACTACCACCATGTTAGTTCAGAGCACCATCATCTTTTGCCTAGACAGCTACCTCCTCTCTTCCTCATCTCTAGTTCTCCATACAGCAACATGGGTCTTCTTACAATGGATTAAGTCAGACCTTATGTTTAAGTCTTCAATCCTAATTTAGGATTAAGTTCAAGATCATCTTGGTCCACAGTTCTAAAGAGCTGGCTCTCGCACACCTATACAACCTCATTTTATGCCCCTCAACCCCATTCTCACTATCCCCCACCCATTCTAATGTCTTTCTATTGTTTTCCTTTATGTCTTTGTATATTGCTCTTTTGTCTGTTTAGAGTGTCATTCCCCTTGCTTTTCTGGCTGGCTCTTTCCTATAATTTATTCTTTGCTTCTCTTCCTCAGAGAAGCCTTCCCTGACTACTCTGTAACTGCCATACAAACACACCCCTGCTCATTTCCACATCCTGTTTTTTTTTCCTTCAAACCCCTCACCACAATTTTTAAAGGTTTATTTTGCCAACTTACTTACTGTATGTATCTTCCTAGCTAGACAGAAGCTTGAAGACATATTTATCAAATGAATGAGGGCAGGGGCCATTTCAGTGGCACTCACAATGAACCATGAACCTAGCCTTAGCATTGGCCCTTATGTGTAGTATGCACTCACATATTTGTTGAAAGAATGGATGAATGAGTATTTACTGAGAGACTTCCATGTATTTAAGATCTGTATAAGCCATGGGATCATAACACCCAGTTAGTCCAATCTATTTATTGTAGACCAGAGGTTCTCAAACTTTTTGGTCTTAACACCCATTTACACTCTTGAAAATGATTGAGGATTCCAAAGACTTCTGTTTATGTGGGTTGTACCTGTCACTATGTATGGGTTTAGAAATTAAAACAGAAAAATTATAAATGTTTATTAATTCATTTAAAGATAACAGTAGTAAATCCATTACATGTTAATATAAGCAACATTTTTTTTTACTGAAAATGTCTTAATTCCCAAAACAAAAGATTACTGAGGAGAGCAGCATTGTTTAACATCTTTGCAAATCTCTTTAACATCTGGCTTAAATGAAAATAGCTAAATCCTCATCTGCTTCAGCATTCCGTCTGTCAGCCTCAGGAGAACTCCACTATACACTTGGGAAAGAAATGAGATTACTGCTGTAGATAATTTAGAAGATACTATTTTTGAGATGGTGCTGGGAGTTTTTGCATTCACACTTCAACTTTTTTTAATATGAACTTGCAATGATAGAGATATTTATGACATCTTTGTGGATCAAAAACTGAAGAGAAAGACACAAGGATATGTGGGGTTCAAAGACAAAAACCTGTAGGACTTTCGCTCTTAAAATAGGCAGAGGAAGTTAACAATTCGGCTGCTGTGGAGTAATGAGGTCCAGGAGCACCCAATGCCTATTGAGGTCCCAGGTTCATTGTGTCAAACAGGTTGGGGTGGAGTTGTCCTGACAAAAAATGAGACTGGAAAAAACTAGTGGTGGTTACTCAGGGCTCCAGCTTATATTGTGAGTAGTAGCAGTAGGGAAAAACATGACCACGTAGAGAGGACCCAACCTAAGCTTAAATCTTGTTCAGTGAATAATATACTCTTATCACATGGCACAAAGTCCCTAGTTGATAATATAAAACTTGTCTCGGGACTACGTTTCTCAAAGGCAGGTAGAGATAACCGCCCCCCACCCCCCAAAAACTTAGATATCTGTGGAGGGAAGAGAAGTTCTGAGAGGAGGGGGAAAAGATAACCCATAGAAGAAACACTTAGAAACTAAAATTGGAAAACACTGAGTTAAACTTGGGAAAACCTGTAATAAGCAAGACAATAAAATCAACAACTAGGACATGAATTCACTCCTGACAAAATGCAATTCAAATCAAATAGTTTTGGTGTGACTTTAAGATTCTTAAAAGATAAAGGATAATATTCATAAAATATTCATCCATTTGAGAAAGGTGGTTATAAAAAAGTACCAATTAAAAATCTTAGATGTAAAAAAAATATAGGGCGCCTGGGTGGCTCAGTTGGTTAAGCGACTGCCTTCGGCTCAGGTCATGATCCTGGAGTCCCGGGATCGAGTCCCTTATCGGGCTCCCTGCTTGGCAGGGAGTCTGCTTCTCCCTCTCCCGCTCCCCCCTCTTGTGCTCTTTCTCTCTCTCACTCTCTCTCTCAAATAAATAAATAAAATCTTAAAAAAAAAAATATATATATATATATATATATATAGCCATTGTAAAACACATCTAGGGAAACCCTATATTGGATGCAGTTAAAAAGAGGAATTAAGCGCCTGGCTGGCTCAGTCTGTAGAGCATGCCAACTCTTGATCTAGGGTCATGAGTTCAAGTCCCACATTGGGTATAGAGTTGACTTAATTAAAAAATATATGTGTGTGTGTGTGTGTCTTTAAAAAAAAAAAAAGGAATTAGCAACCCAGAAAATAATACAAAAAATAGAGAACATAAATGGAGGATAGATGAAGAAGGGCCAGTATACTCCAGTTGGTTGAGAAGAGAATAAAATGGAATGGCATAAAAGCTATTCTGACCAAGACATACTGGCATGAATTCTCCAAAAGGGAGGAAAGACCTTCATCAAGCACACAAGTCCTGAGCAGGATAAACAAAAATAAATCCATACATACCATCTCTTCTAAAAGCTCCAAGGGGACATTTAGATTGATAGCAGACCTTCTCCTCAGCAGTGTCTGAAGACAATGGAATAATATCTTCAAAATAAGAGAAGATAAGGGTCACCTTGTTAATTCCATACCTAGATAAACTGTCATTTAGAAATGTCTTCTAAAGCCATTTTTAGAAAGCTAAATAGACCACCTTATACACTAACTAAAAGACTTATTTAAGGATTTATTTCAATGAGAAAACAAAAAGATGAATCTAGAGAGGAGTGAAATTTAAGAAACAAGGAATTAATAAATTATTAAAATATCAATATAAAATTAATCATTGAATATAAAAATTTGGTATGTTTAAAAAATACAGCTAAAATTCTAGACAATAACTAGAACGGGGGAATAGGAAATTCAATAAATTGCTAAGGTATTCCAGGATATCCTTTATTATTTATACTGTTAAATATATACTTGTGTACAAATTAGGAATTTAAGGTAGACAATAAAATAACTGAAATATAATTGAGAGCTTCCATATTAGCAGACAGAAAAAAGGGGAGTAAAGAAAATTTGATCTACTCAGTAGAAAGTAAGAAAGGAAAAAATAAGCAAAGGAAAAGGCACATTCAACAAGCAAATATATCAGAAATTAAAAATGCAAACAGATTAACTCCTCTGTTAAGAGTAAAATGCCAGAGTAATTTCTTTGATATCCAACTTAACAGAGGAAATCATGGACTTGTTTCTACCTAAACATACAGCCTTGAAACATAAAGTAAAGGTAAAGGATTAACCAGGAGCAGTGGACTAAAACCATAGGCATAATGGGTGATTTTATTATAAGTACTTAGAACTGATATATTAAGCAGAGAGAAAGTTAGTAAGAATCCTGAAAATGTGAACACATAGTTAATAAGCTTGATCCTATGAACACAAATAGAAATTGGTAGCCTAACATTTACAGAATACTCATTCTTTTCTAATGCATTGAACAACTAAAAATTGATTATATCCTAAGATCACAAAGCAAGTTTTAACAAATACCAAATAATAACATACAGGCGATGTCATTTGGCTATAATGCAGTTAAATTAGGAATCTGTAATCAAAAGACTTTTGCAGAACTTGGAAACCTAAAGGCATTCTTTAATGTCATGAAGACGAAGCGTAATGGAAACAATATAACCCAGTATTGAACAGCAGTGAAATACGGGCAAAGCCGGTCAAGTGGTACTTGGAGGGAAAGTTACAGCGTTAAGTGTATCTGTTAAAAATTAAGAAAGATTAAAAGTGTATGAGTTAGGGGCGCCTGGGTGGCTCAGTCGTTAAGCGTCTGCCTTCGGCTCAGGTCATGATCCCAGGGTCCTGGGATCGAGTCCCACATTGGGCTCCCTGCTCGGCAGGAAGCCTGCTTCTCGCTCTCCCACTCCCCCTGCTTGTGTTCCTGCTCTCGCTATCTCTCTCTGTGTCAAATAAATAAATAAAATCTTAAAAAAAAAAAAAAGTGTATGAGTTAAATACTTTAGCAACTCAAGACCTAGGAAGAGAAACCCAAATAAGTAGGAGATAGGAAATAATAAAATGAATAGAAATTAATTAAATGGAAAAGAGGAATATGGTTAAAGAACCAAAAGTCACTTTAAAAACTTTTATAAAATTGTCAAATCTTTAATAAAACTGATAAAGAACATCAGAATAGATTAAATGATACTAGTGCTAGAAAAGGTGACATATTACCAATGCAGAAGAGATTATAAATCAAAGAGAATACTGTGAATAGTTCTACACTAATAAATTTAAGTGAAATGGACAGTTTTCTTGTAGAATATAAACGACCAAAATGATTCAAGACAAAGCAGAAATATAAGTCCCAAACTTAGGAGGAAACAAAGTCCAAAATATTCCAGGCAGGAAAACATCAGATCTAGATAATTCTATAGTGAGTTATACTAAGCTTTCAAAAAGCAGAGAACCTTATTTTTTTAAAGACTGTTGTGGAGAATATAAGCAGCAAGATAACAATACAAGTCGTTTTATAAGGCTGGTAAAACCTTGATACTGAAACCAGACAAGGGTAGTGTAATTAAGAACTTAGATGCAAAAAACAAACGTGAAATATAAGCCAGTAGTATCCAGCTGTATGTGTATATGAGTCAGACTCTCATAATCATGCTCAAGTAGGGTTTAGGAATGCAAACATGTTTCGACATCAGAAAATTAGCCTTAATTCTCCACATTAACAGATTATATAAAAGAAAGTATAATCTTCCCAATAAATATAGAAAAGTCATTGTATGAAATTGAAACTTATTCATGGTAAAGTTTTTAGAAAACTAGAGCTTAAGGGAATTTCCTTAAACCCCAATAACATGGCTCTACAAAAAGCTTGTGAACATTTTTACTTGATGGTGAAAGGTAAGAAGTATCCCCACCTCAGAGGTCCTAGCCAGTGCGTTATGATAATGGAATGAGTTATGATTGTCAGAGTAAAAAATTGTCATTAATAAAAATATTGACATTACCAAAAAAAACCAGGAGAATCTATAGACAAACTAATAAGTATTAGAGCTAACAGGACTGGTAAGCAAATTCACTGGATACGAAATCAAAAAAGCAATAGCAGATAATTCTTCTCAAAAACTCATAATCCAAGACAAGTCATGAGAAAATATTAGATAAACTCATTGAGAGACGATCTATAAAATACCTTACTAATACCTCAAAACTGCCGAAGTCATGAAAAACAAGGGAGTACTGAGAGGCCGTCACAGCCCGGAGTTGCCTAAGGAGAGTAACAATGTGTCCTGGATAGGATCCTGGAACAGAAGAAAGACATTTATAGAAAAACCAGTAAAATCCAAATAAAGTCTGTAGTTTAATTAATAGTTCTGTACTAATGTTAATTTTTTCATTTTCACATGTTCCGAGGTTATGTAAGATGTTAACATCAGGGGAAACTGGGTGAGGAATCTTTATCTTTGCAACTTTCCTATAAACCTGAAATTATTAAAAAAAAAAAAGCTATACCACATCGTAACCCCAAAATAACCGATTAGCTGAGTAATAGGGAAAAAGACCTCCTAAAATCAAATTGAAATTTCAATAGGATATATTTTTTTCAGGTGTTTTTTTTTTTTTAAGTAATATCTGTACCCAGCATGGGGCTCGAACTCGTAACCCTGAGTGATCAAGAATTGCATGCTCCACTGACTGAGCCAGCTAGGCACCCTTACAATAGCGTATTTCATCAAACTTGACAAGCTAATTCTAAAAGTCATTTGAAGATGGAGGGCTAAGAATAGTCAAAGACACTTTTGAAAAGCAAGGCAGGGCAGATGCCCTTTCAGATATCAAGATATTGAAAGCTATAGTAATTACTATGATGTGTTAACACACAGAGATAGACAAATGGGCCAGTGGGACAGACTAGAGAGTTTAGGAACAGGCCTACCCGTCTACAGAAACATGTCAGGAGAAAAATTAGATCCCTATCACAAAACATACAGAAAATTAAACAAAGACTTCAGGTTATTAGAATATCTTTATGACTTCAGTGTGGGGAGGGATTTCTTTTTTTTTAAAGATTTTATTTATTTATTTGAGAGAGAATGAGAGCGAGCACATGAGAGGGGGGAGGGTCAGAGGGAGAAGCAGACTCCCTGCCGAGCAGGGAGCCCGATGCGGGACTCGATCCAGGGACTCCAGGATCATGACCTGAGCCGAAGGCAGTCGCTTAACCAACTGAGCCACCCAGGCGCCCGTGGGGAGGGATTTCTTAAGGTATAAAAAGCAGAAATATGAAGGAAGAGATTGTTAAATTTTACAGCATCGGTATTTAACACTTCCATAGCAAAGGATGTTGATGGCTTTTCTTTTAACTTGTTTATGGTACATATTTTAGACTTACATTTAAGTGCGACTGGGATAAGAAATGGGAGGTAATTCAAGCCAGAACATGACATCTTATTCGCCTTTAAAGATCACCCTGGATGTTATGTAGAGAATATTGGGTGGGAAGAGTTTGGAGTGGAAGCAGGTGATCCAAGTGGGTAGGCTAATGACCAGGGGAATTCATGGTAATTAGGATTGTCACGAAGAGGGAAAACATTGGACAGATTTGAGATGGCTTGGAAGTAGGGTCAGCAGGACTTGCTGATGAATTAGATGATGACTAATATTAAGGAAAAAAGACTCAAGAACAACTGTGAGATTTTTGGCTACCACAACTGGTCCTGTTTATAGAAATATATAGAATTATAGAATGAGGAAAAGGAAAACTAAATATTTGTTTTAAATGCCTTCAGTTCCTATTAGATATCCAGGTGGAGCAGTCAGCTGTTGAGACAGATATAGGAGATTGAGCATCTGTGGAAAGTTCTGTGGCAGGGGATTTAAATGTGGGAGCTCTTGGCATCTAGGTGATATTTAAACCATGCCACTAGCTGAAATTGCTGCCTAGGGAGTGGATGTTGATGGAGAAGTCTAGTGACTGAGTTCTGAGCTTTTATAGGTTGAACAGAGCAAAAGCCAGCTAAGATGATGGAGAAGAGGCTGTTGAAAATCAGGGTGGTACAGTGTCACCAAAAATAAGATAGTGTGTGTTTTTGTTATTGTTTCTTTTAATGAGGATGTTGAATGTTACTGAAAGATCAAGGGAGATTAAGATCAAGTTTCCTAGCTGCATAGGGAATTGCTCAGCAATTTCTTTGGTGTGGACGGGATGGAAGCTCGTATGGCATAGTAGAGGGAGAGAATGTGCAGTAAGGCCTTTGAGTTAGTGACAGAAGACCACTCAATCAAGAGAGGTTTTGGGGGAGTGCTGAGGAAAGGGGTAGTAGGTGGAGGAGCTCAGAGGGCATGTGGTATCTGAAGGAAATGAAGGGTCCAGGATGCAGAGAGACGCTTGTATTGCAGATAGAGGCCTTTGAGGAGAGAGAGGATGGGATCCGTAGAATGTGTTAAAATCACCTCCAAAACCTTAACCAGACATTAGCATCACCTCGGAAGCTCCAAAACAGCTACAGTGTTAAACAGCTCCCCAGGTGATCCTAATGGGTAACCAGGTGTGAAAACCTCTGACCTAAGGGTGGTACCACATTGACTTGCAGTGGTGCCACTAGAATTTCTGTAGAGGTTACTCGGGAATATGTTTCAAAGGTGCATAGCAAACACAGTGTTTTCATTCAGTTTTTATGTTTACTGTGGCGTGGCTGTCTGTGGAGAGACTGTTGAAGACATGGGGAGTTTAAAACATCCCCCATCCCAAGCCAGTAGCTTCTTAATGTAACAAAGCAACCACTGATTTCTATTTATACTTACTAAGTATAAATAGAAAATTTAATTTTGGGCATCATATTCTATGTGCTTGTAGGTAACCTGCTTTTTATAATTATCTTATGAATTTTTACCTTTAAAATTAAAATCCTACATTTTTATTGGCCACATAAAATTGCAATGTATGGATTTACCAGAATACAATTCTTCGGCAGAGTACACTTTTCTGATAAAAAATGATGCTCCATGAATATGCTTGCTTATCATCTTTCATACATCGTTGCTTATCTTCTTTGCTTTAGTCTTTTGAGAGTAGAATAGTTGGATCAAAGGGTACATTAGTGAATTTCATATAATTCATTGATTTTATTGCTGGAAAAGAAATTCATATTTCTATCAAGGATATTCAAACAGTATGGGTTGGAGAAGGGGAAAAAAAACCCTTCCTTCATCCTCCTCCCCTGCCCCCCTCCATTCCTTTTCCCTCCAGGTAACCAGTTAAGGATTTCTTGTATTCTTTTGTGCAAGTTTTACCTGTAGATGGGTTCATCCTTAACAAACAAATGAAAACACTTACCAGCTCATTCCTAAAAACTTGAACAACTTATGTGTTTACCTAACTCTGGTAGTCCTTGGTCTTTCCTAGTCCCAGACAGCTGCCCCTCACTGTTGTCCCGAGCTACTGATCCCCTCCCTGGTGTCATCTGCGGGTCGGTG
>NC_138384.1:49394480-49421362 GCF_054177405.1 Leptonychotes weddellii | reverse complement strand
TCTGCTGCCCAGCGTGGCAGGGGTCTGCGGAGCGGCTTGCGGAGCACTGCAGGGTGCTGCGGGGTCTGTGCTGGGTGCTGGCGGGGTCTTCGGGGTGGGGGGGTCTGTTCGGGGATTTGTGCTGATGCTGTGGGGTCTGCCAGGGGTCTGTACCGGGTATCGGCGGGGTTTGCGGGGGTCTCTGCAGGGATCTGTGCGGGGCGTTGGCGGGGTCTGCGGGGATCTGTGCAGGTCTGTGCCGGGGGCTGGTGGGGTCTCTGCTGGGGATCTGTTGCAGGTCTGTGCGGGGTGCTGGCGGGGTCTGTAGGGGTCTGTGCCAGGTGCTGGCGGGCTCTGCGGGGGTCTCTGCAGGGCTCTTGCAGGGTCTGCGGGGATCTGTGCAGGTCTGTACGGGGGTCTGTGCAGTCTGTGCCGGGCGCTGGCGGGGATCTGTGCGGGGATCCGTGCGGGGATCCGCGGCGTCCGCCTCTCCCGGCTTTGAGGCAGCGCTGGATTTTCTGCCGCGGGTCTGTCAGCCATTTGTGCTTCCCGCGAAGTTTCAGCGTCCTCCCTGGCTGCCCAGGTTTCTGGCGTGCTTGGTCTTCCTCGTACTGGTTTCCGAGAGCTCCTCATTTACTGAGGGAGTTAGTCCCGCGTCTTTCCTGTGTCCCAGGCGGAAAGTGTCGTCTCCCACTTTCTCGTTTGTCTTTACACTTCAACATACACGGTTTTGCCCGCTGGATTTTCACTTTTTGGACAAATGTCTGTTATTTTTCTTTTCCTTCGTTGGCTTTGTGTTTGGGTGTCATTAGTTGGCCCTTCTCCGTGTCACCCCCTTTCTTTGTGTGGGGGTCACACACCCCCGCCCACCGCCCCCTCCCCCTTTACCAGACCCCTCTCGGGGGCCCCTAGTGTCAGCTCAGTTGACGTCAACCTCCAGCCTTCGCGCCAAGCCGTCGGCATGGCAACCGCAGCCTGATTGGCAGGGCTCGGAGGCGTGGCGAGGGGGCCCGGGGTGAGAAACTCGGCTGCTGATTGGCCTGCGCTGGAGCCCCGCCTCTGCGGAGAGCCTGACAAGGAGTCGCGCGCAGAGGCTCGGTGCAGACGCGGGGAGCTGCAGGAGGACGAGGTCGGGACCGAGGAACGGGCATGTCCACCCTGGGCTGGTGGCGGCGCCGGGCGCCAGGGGCCCTGTGGGCGTGCTAGACTGTGCACGCAGGCCGCGCCTTGGTCAGGCCCGAGGCGGTGTGGTGAGGGGAGGTGAGTTGGGCTGGTGCCCTCCCTGCACGTCCACATCAGGACGGTGTCAGGATGCAGCGTGAGGCGGCACGGCGGTCACACGCCGCAGTCCGGGACCCTGGTCAGCTGGGGAAGGGGGGCGGCCGGTGGACGTCGCCTGGCAGGGTCCTCCCTCAGCGGGTCCGGGACACGGGTTGCCGCGCTTGCCGCAGGCGCCATCTTGTGTGGCCCGCCGGGGTCCCGGGGACGGGCCGTCCCTTTGAGGTGGCCGCGGAGCTGGGGGACGGCCGCGCCATCTTGCGTGGGGGACGGGGCGGGTTGCCCGCGGACTCCTGTCAAGCGAGCCAGCCGGGGTCGGCGCCGGGGAAGTGGCGGGCTGGCAGGTTTCAGGGCTGGGTCTGGGGGCTGCAGACCACTGCGTCCATCCCACGGTGTCCCTGACAGGCTGGGTCCCTCGGGCCGTCCCTGCATCCCTGCCAGTCCTTGGGGGCGGGGCCTGCTTTGCCGCAGTGGCGGCGGGAGGAGCTACGGGCCGCAAGGGGCGGGCCAAGGGTTCGTGCCTGTGGGGTAGGCTCTCTGGGCTGTGAGAGGCCGGCCCACCTCCCCCGCCCCCACCCCCGCCCCCCTCCCCGCGCCGGCCCTGGTGCCTCCTTCGGTGTGGGCGGTGAGGCTGGCTACACAGGCGCTGTCCTGATTGGTTGGCTGTGGGTTGGGGCGGGGCCGGGGCTGTGGAGACTGCGGCTCGCCTGGCTCCGGCCGTCTTGCTGAGCCCCGCCTACCTTGGCGCCATCTTGGGGGGGGTGGCTGAGCTTTGCCGTGCAAGCTGGTGGTGGCTGGCTGGCTAGCCGCCGCGGCGTTCGGGGCCAGGGGCTGCCGTGGCCGAGGCGACCCTGTGTTCTATGCAGTGATTGAAGGCTGCAGAGTCTCCACTACTTCGCACCTTCTTTGCTAGTTAAGGGTCTGGCTGCAGAGGCTTGCCCTGATGGTGCCGCCCCGACTAGCGTGGGGTCTGGACTCTGACTTCAGAGAATGGACCATGGCTAGTGACTGGGGGGCCGTTTTATTGGCTCGGTCCATGTGTGTGGTCTGGAGAGTCAGCGTCTGTTGAAGCCAGGCATTGTGCCTGAAATTTGCCGCGGCGGCCACCGCCATCATGGAACCATTAGTCCCGAGGGACAGGGCTACAGGCAGTCGGCGTGCCCGTGCTTTCTCCTGGGCCACCCTTCCCCTGTTGTCTGGGGACAGTTTGCACCCTGGGTGCGTCTGGCCCCATCATTTGGCTGGAGGAAGTGCTGGGGGCGCAGGAGCAGCGAGGTGTGTTGCGCAGGCCCTGTCGGCGCGGCTTGGGGGCGGGGACTGGCCTCCGGGGCCCTGCCCACTCCGGCACTATTTTTGTTGGTCGACAGGTGGCAGCCGAGACTTACTATGCAGGCGCCATCTTGAAGGCCTGCAGAGCTGCAGAGGGAGGGTCCAAGGGGAGGGGCTGCAGAACTCAGCCTACTCTAGTACTGTCATTGGCCGACAGGTGGCAGCCGAGACTTACTGCGCTGGCGCCACCTTGAGTGCCATTGGGGCTGGCCGCGGGGGGCGGGCCCAAGGGGAGGGGCTGCAGAGCTTGGCCCGCTCTAGTACTGTTCATTGGCCAACAGGTGGCAGCCGAGACTTACTGTGCAGGCGCCATCTTGAGTGACAGTGGGGCTGGCCGCGGAGGGGTGGGGCGGGCCCAAGGGGAGGGGCTGCAGAGCGCGGCTCACTCTAGCACTGTTGGCCGACAGGTGGCACCCGAGACTGCGCAGGCACCATCTTGAGTGGTAGTGGGGCTGGCCACGGGAGGCGGATCCAAGGGGAGGGACTACAGAGCTCGGCTTGCTTCAGCACTGTTGGCCGACAGGTGGCAGCCGAGGCTTACTGCGCAGGCGCCACCTTGAGTGACATTGGGGCTGGCCGCGGGGGGCGGGCCCAAGGGGAGGGGCTGCAGAGCGCGGCTCACTCTAGCACTGTTGGCCGACAGGTGGCACCCGAGACTGCGCAGGCCCCATCTTGAGTGATAGTGGGGCTGGCCACGGGAGGCGGATCCAAGGGGAGGGACTACAGAACTCGGCTTGCTTCAGCACTGTTGGCCGACAGGTGGCAGCCGAGACTCACTGCGCAGGCGCCATCTTGAGTGACGGTGGGGCTGGCTGTGGGGGCGGGCCCAAGGGGAGGTGGAGCCCCACCCACTCGAGTGCTATCTTGATCAACAGGTGACAACTAAAGCTTACTGCGCAGATGTCATCATCAGTGATTTTATTGCTGGGAGCACACCTAAGGGAGGGCTTTCATGTTTTGAGTGACTGACGGGAGACTAGACTCCTATCCATTGGGTGGCTAGGTATGTTGGCCTGGGGTGGCCCCCTGAGGCTTACTGCACAGGCACCATCTTGAATGATGCCAGAGCTGCGGGGGAGGGTGACCTGAGGGAGAGGCTGTCTTGTCCTGAAGGACAGACAGGGTCCGCAGACCCATACCCACCCTAGCGGTAGGTTTGTTGGCCGGCGGGTGGCTGCCGAGGCTTACTGCGCAGGCGCCATGATGATTGCCCATGGAGTTGCAGGGTGGGCCTGAGGGTGGCGTTGCCATGTCTTGAGTGACTAAGGGCACCTGTGGAGCCCTGCCTACCTTTGCTGGCCAAGAGGAGCCTGCGGGTTGCTGGGCAGGCGCCAGCTTGGCGGGCCCAGAGTGTTTGCCGCAGCGGCCATGCAGCATGGCAGCAGGCTCAGCGTTTCCTTGGAAGGATACCAAAGCCAGCTCTCGGGGGAGTGTGGGGGCAGGGCTCACCTGTACAGCTCTGAGGGTCGGTTTGAAAACCTGGGCTTCAGATTTAGATACTTTAATAGGTTTGGGGAAGGGCCGGAGGAGGCGGGCTGTGGACGTACGGCTTGGGTTTGGAGGCTCTGAGGGCACTATGGAGTTTATGCAAAGAAAAAGGTCTAAAAGCCTGGGAACTAGACAGTTCAGAGCTACAGACCGTTAGAAGAGGGGCGTGGTATGGGAGCTTATGGGGAGGAGGCTCTCCAGGCAAGTCCGGCCTGGTTTGGGGGCGGAGGGCGTTGCAGAGCTGGAAGGGCGGGGCCTACTGCTTGGAGCGGTGAGGTGGCGCTGCGCGTGCGCAGAACTCCTTGTGGCACTGCCACAGCGTCCTCTGGAGGACAGAGATGCTTCCAACACTGAATTAGCTCTGACCATGTTCTTTAAGTATACGCTGGACTGCAGGGAAGCTGCTTCTAGTCCTAGCTCCAACAAAGGAGCTTGTAAGTCCCTACCTTTTTTTTTTTTTTGAGGTAGTAGGGAAGGTAACACGTTGGATCCTTCCTTCCCAACCAGGTGGTGAGAGAAAATTAAGAATGTACATCCACTGGTGAACAATGTTTTAATATATAGTAGAGCTGTAATCGTGAAGATACTTCCCTCGGGTGCTTCTAATTGACTGAATGCATGCTCTGAGGCACAGTGGGACTTGAAATAGGAAGTATTAATCCACTGGGAGCATGTTGATAAGGCTAAAATGTTATATAAGGTTAAGGAATGATGTTACTACTTAATAATAGTAGTACTAAGGTCCAAATATAAGTTAGTCTCTTCATATTACTTAAATTTACAGTAGAGTTAAATTTCTGGCCCTGCATCACTGGCTACTAAATGGAAAAACTGGAGTTTTGGGTTTTTTTTTTAAGATTTTATTTATTTATTTGACAGAGAGAGACACAGCGAGAGAGGGAACACAAGCAAGGGGAGTGGGAGAGGGAGAAGCAGGCTTCCTGCTGGGCAGGGAGCCAGATGTGGGGCTCGATCCCAGGACTGTGGGGCTCGATCCCAGGACCCTGGGACCATGACCTGAGCCGAAGGCAGACGCTTAATGACTGAGCCACCCAGGCGCCCTGGAAAAACTGGAGTTTTAATTCACTTTTCTAAGGGGTACATATTGTTGCTACTCCATGTGTTCTTCATGGAAAATGTCAGTAATGTTCTGTTTTTCAAAATGACATTACAATGATCTATAATAGTCTGCCATGAGGTCTGAGATTGAGTTCTCTGAACATCTGCTTTTCTGTAAAGTGGGAACTAGAAAATTAATAGTGTTGTGGTGAGGAGTGACAGAGACAATAAAAGTAAGATGTTAAGCACTACATGGGGCATGTAATTAGTAAATAATGGTACTACTTTATAGCTCTTTTTTCCTCCCAGTTTTTGCCTACAACATGCATCCTTTGCTTTTAGAAGGACAGCCAATGTCACATAGCTAATAAGTGGGAAGTTGGATTCTTGAATTGATTTCTTAATCCAAAGCCCCGTGTCTTTACTATTTTGCTCTGCTTGTTAGAAAGGGTTCTGAGATAGTCAGAAATTGACTTACACACCCACTGACGTAACCTCATTGGGAAAAGGCTGTGATTACAGTCCAGGGTACAACAGGTGCCTCAGGGAGCAATGCCCATGGGCCCCTCCATCCTGGGGGGGAGAGCTCTTCTTCCTGGGCTGGTTTGACCTCTGTCACTGGGGGAAGTGGAGATGCACCTGTTATGTAGTCGTTTTCAGCCTGAGGAATGTATATACAAAGTAAGTTTGGTGTCTCATGTTTTCTTTTCCTTCTCCAGCTTTGCCTTCTCGAGCTTCTACCCTTCTCAGAGGGAGCTGGCAAGACGAAGAGGGACTAGGTCCAAACACTAGGTGGCCAGGTCCAGGTGAGCTGAATTCCCTTCTCACAGTGCCACACTTATCCTTGGAGTGAACACATTCTTCCTCATCCTGACACTTTTCTATTGCATATGTGTTCCATATAGCCATGCAAGTGCCGTTTGTGCTCTGAAAACTCACTCTTCTGGTGAATTGTGTGTTCTCCAGAAATTCTCCTTGGCCTCATGCTATCCTTTTCAGTTTCCTACTTCTTTTTCCAACACTCAGCTGCACCTTCAGGCCTGCTCTTTCTCTCTTGTTGGGTGATTAAAGAAACATGAGAGATTCATCGGTTCATCTATCAAACATGGCCCTGAGTGGGAAAGGAAGTGTTTTCCTGGAGCTCATAGTCTATTGGGTAATGAAAACATTGAAAAAAATAATTGTATCATTCATGTTTTTGACAGAGAATATTCACTATGAACAACAGTTAACCTGAAAAAGGCCACATAGGGCCTTCCTGAGAAGGTCATTGAGGTTAAGGCTGAGTTCTGAAGAAAGGAGGATGGTAGTGTGTTTTGGGAAGAGTAGTCCTAAGCAGAGGGGACAGGGGCATTCCTGAGGGATCCAGAGATAAGAGCCAAAAGCCTAGGATACCTGGAGCAAAGGAAAGAATTGAGTGGCATTTGAGCAAGGTGGGGATTTTAAAGGTCAATTGGAGCTGTGTTGTGAAAGGCCTTGCAGTTAGTGGTAAGTATATGGGCTTGATATGAAGCATAGTGGGGGAAACCATTGAGATGTTTTAGTCATGAAAGTAACATGGGAGTCAGATTTGTGTTTTAAACATACCATCTGGTTGTGGGGTTCAGAAGGGGAGGGTGGAAACTGGTTGCAGGGAGACCACCTCAGGTCTGGGTGAGAGATGATGGCTTGGATTCGGGTCAGAGCAGGGGCATACGTGAAGTGGATGGATTTGAGAGAGGTACTAAGAGACTCAGTAAGACCTGTACTCTTCTTTCATGGCTTGCTGACTGTTTCAGATAAGGTGCAGCGAGTCACATTATGTGAGGAAGTGAGAAAAATAGCAAAAGTTATTCATTCCATCAGCAAACATGGACAGTATGCCCAATCTGGGACAGGACCATGCTAGACTTTGTGTCTCTGGAAATGGGTAGCATAATCACTGGCTTCAGTATCTGCTAAATGAGAACTCAAGATAGGTGGCTATGCTGACACGGTGTATTATCATCCGGAGAAGGGCTCACATGCTGTCCCAGGTGGGCCCCTGGGAATGGACTGGTTTATTCGTGGCCTCAGTGAATGCTCCAAGTATCCAGTGTCTGGTGCTGAAGCCTGTGGAGACTCAGAAACCTTATTTCAGCTAAGGACTCATGTTAGTAGGTACGCATGACTGAAGCTCAGGAGACTTAGAGAAACCCTACTGGTGTATTAGTTTATGTTGAAAAATAGTGTGACTAAAGTACAGTGTTCCTGTTTTCTCAATTTTGGTTTATCAGTTTATGGTGGGAGATAACTACAGCAGGGGCCCAAATACTCAAAAGTTTGTATGATCAGCAGATTCTCTCCCTGTAGGCAGACCTACATGGGAAACGAAACCATAATGGGAAGGTTGCTTGGTGAGTATGGAATCAAAATGAGAGGATACAGAAAAGGTTTAATAGCACTAGCCTCTACGGTAGCTTTTGGTTGCAGTGAAGCTCTTAGTAGGATTACTAGGGCACCAGAAGCCCCCGTCTACAGTCCCCTTCCTCCCCAATTTCCATTCAAATTAGGTCTGACTAGAGTAGCCCCTTCCTGTACATGGTTAGATGAACCATGCTTTGTGGCCTGCCTTTCCGTGTCCATCCTCTTTTGGGGGAAAAAAATCTGATCAGCTAATTATTGACATTAAAATATGGTCAGATAAGTCATACTGGCTCAGAAGTTCTCTTTAAAGTAGCTTTATTCATCTTGAACTATTTGGGATCTGATCATTAAACTAAACTCTTAGATACTACTTCCTCTCCTGAAATTTTTGGGGAAACCCCACAAGAATGGACAACAACAAGGAAATTTGGCGGCGGTGTGGTAAGTGCTGAGCTTACGTGAGAGAGTAAGCCCAGGGTGATGTGGAGATTACCTGAGAGGAGCCATGTAAAAGACCAGAGGGTGGAGATCGCAGCCAGTGTGGTAGGGAGAGTAGTCATTTACTCTTTGCTGGTATTCCCATGTAAAATTGGTCCCCCAGCAGCCCCTGTTGTCCGTATGCTCCTGTTCATGGTCAATTGGACAAGACCGGACACCTAAGCCTAGAGCAGTGGTTCTCAAGGTATAGCTCCTGGAGTGCTTATTTGAATGCCTCTTTCCTGGAGAACCACAGACCTCCTAAATCATCACACCTGGAAAAGCAGGTACATATTTCAAAAGTACCTCAGATGGCTTTTGGCACCCCCAAGTTTGAGAACCACCATCCTAGAAGAACTTGAGCCGTGGTGTGCACTTGCAGATTCGGAGAGCTTGGGTTGCTTAGTCTGTCGGCACTGGGCACTTCACCGGGAGGTGAGGTAGGACTGGGACGGGGGCAGCATTTACCCATGTGCATGCTGAAGTAGAGAATGTCGGTCTGCAGAAAGAGGCAGGAGAATGGAGCAAACGAGAAGAGAGAGGAGACCGCACACCATGCTGTCCCTGAGAAATGAAGAAAGTAACTTCCTCGCTTCCTGACTTTAAAGTTCTCAATTCCAGCCCCCTTGGATGAGGTAGGTAGAATGAGTGAGGGGGCTGAATCTAGGTGCACCGTGATGAGGGACCAAAGTAAGTAAGTAGAGATGGGGTTGAAGAAGCTCTCATGGAGCTTCTGTCTCAACTGATGGGATGTGGGGAGCCTGAGGTCGAACAGTGGGGTCACAGGATTTCTTTATCTCTCCTTACACGTCCCACTCACGTTTCCAAGCCTGATATATGTTCTTTAATTGAGTTCTTCCCAGTTCAGTTGAACACTTGACCCATTCATCCTTTGATTGAGGCCAAAGACACCACACTTACAGCAGGGATTCCTGATGAATTCCATCTTTGTTTCAGTTACATTAACTGTGAGACCCATATTTTTGTTTTCTATTCATGAAATGGAGAAGTAAAGTGCTTTAAAACGTTTAAAGAATAGCACTAAAACTTCCGTATAAACCACAAGGGCAACACTGTTATCCCAGCAGCACCGCTGTCCTGTGGTTTTAGGTGGTCAAGCTCATGTCTGAAATTTACTCCACGTGAAATCCTTACAATGCATGTAACATTTCATGGTTAGATGTCCGGTGTGTGTAAGAACAGATATTTGGAGGTTAAAGAACAGCTAGAAATCCATAAACCCTTCCGCCCAGGGTGGAGAGTGAGACTGGTTTCCATCATTTGTCTCCTCTCTTTGCCTCCTCTTGGAACTAGTGGTCTCCCTTGGCCCCTAGGACCAGAGTCAGGCCTGGTCCCTTTGTGTCTCCACCTTTGCCCCTGTCTGCCAAATGTGGTCAGACCTTTTAAGACCCTGCCCTTGGCTACTGCTTAACCCACGTACTACTCCAGAGAGCAGAGGGAATTGCAGAAGCTTCAGTAACTAGGGCTGTGCGAGGGTCCTCCTCCAAGTCAGAAAATGAAGGTGACGGGTGTGCCATGTGGCCAGAATTTAGTTTGAACTGTAGGACAGAGGGGAGGGCATGCATGTGGAGTGCCATCAAGTGGTGCACAGGCTTGAGGGTGGTATACAGATAGTGAGTAGAGGACTCCATGGGAGCAATGTGAAGTGGCCTGAGGGGGAAATGAAGTGTCAGAGTAAGCAGGGGCCATGTCCTGAGGACAGCCACAGCAGAGGGAGTGCTGATAAACAGTAACAAGCAGAAACGAAAAGGCAAGACAAACAGCAATTGAATTTACTTCCAAATTTTATATTCAAAAATTTTTTTTCAGTTGCGAACTTAGGATAACATTTAAACTAAAATACAAAAAGAAATGGAAGTATCTTTTACTACTATTTTTATTTTCCCCAGTTAATGAAGTCTTTATATAAGTTTTATATGGGAGTTTTCTTCTGGTTTAATTTATACATACTTCCATATGTTTAAATATCCATGTAGATGTTTGTTTTAGTGTGTGCTTTTATTTTAACACAAGTGAGATCATTCCCAGTTGATTAATGTTTCAAACTCAAGCTACAAGAGTGCAGTCCGTAGGATGCGAGACGGTGGTTGGGCGGAGAGCTCATAGGATGTGTCCGCCACTTTCAGTCTCCACTTACATGGGTGTGTTTCTTTGTGTGTATGCAGGTACTACTCTGTAGCTGTTTAACAGTGTCTACAAGAATTTCCATATCAATACATTTCCACCTGTAGCTTTGCCGTCTAAAAACTGCATTATATTCCTTTGTGTGGACATTTTCATCGTTTGTTTTACGTACATATAAATGTCACGTGTGCTGTACAGTTTTATACCTTATTATTTTAATTTAATGCTTCCAAAGTTTTTTTACGTTAGTGGTTTCCATCAAGTGTAAATAAACCACTGTGCCTGTAGAATGGAATACTATGTGGCCTTCAGAAAGAATGATGTAGATCTGTATGTACTAGTATAGAAAGATAACCATCATAACTTAGTAGGTTTTACCGTGCACACATAAGGGGCACCTGGCTGGCTCAGTGGGTAGAGCATGCGACTTTTGATCTTGGGGTTGTGAATTCGAGCCCCACAGTGGGCAGAAAGTTTACTTGAAAAAATAAAAATAAAAAATAAAAAGCATATGCAGAACTCCTAATGTGATCTCATTTGGGTAAAAATGAGATGCTACTCTATATATGGATGTTAGAAGGTTTAGTATAGGAACAAATTTGATCAATGGCTATGGCTTGTAGTTTCTACATTAAATACTCTGTAATTGAACATTGTACTATCTTCTGTTTGTAATCAGAAAATAAAATGATAGAACTTTTTGAAAACATGACTTAATGGCTACATAACATTCTATTAAAGATTTTATCTGTTTTCATTCCTTCCTGTTTGAAAATTTTGGAGGAATGTTGTGTTTTGAGTGCACTGATTTATTTTGGTGTGAACAAAGTATGTTTGTTATTGGCCTTAGTGGCCTTAGCCTTCCAGCGATGTGTTGAAATACAGAATTTGTCAGGAGGCCAGACAACAACACTGGTTTTATTATCCTTTCCTTTTTTTTTTTTTTAAAGATTTTATTTATTTATTTATTTATCTCAGAGAGAATGGGAGACAGAGAGCAAGAGAGGGGGAGGATCAGAGGGAGAAGCAGACTCCCCGCCGAGCAGGGAGCCCGATGCGGGACTCGATCCCGGGACTCCAGGATCATGACCCGAGCCGAAGGCAGTTGCCTAACCAACTGAGCCACCCAGGCGCCCCTTTATTATCCTTTCTTAATGTCAAAGGTTGTCTCCAACCTTCTTGGAAAGCATACTTGAATAACTGGTCAGAAATTAAAGTGTTGGCCATCTCCTCTTACCACTTTTGTTAAAATTATTTTACTACTTAGTCCTCAGAAAGTTCGTAGTTTGTATTTAAACAGTTTATGCTTTTCTTGACTGAAAGACCTTTATTTATTATAAACTAAATCTCACATGTGTATATACTTCGATGCAAGTCAGTTTTTGGGCTGCATTAGCTCTGTTAGTCTATTTGTCCTAACACTCGCATCATTGTGTTGGAAAGAATACTTTGTTTTCATATGTTTGGGTCATTTTACAGACAACCTCCTGCTCCCACCACACACATACGTTATTCAAAATTCTCCTGATATTTTTGTACATTTATTCACCTAGAAAAATTGGATTCTCATTTCATCAAAGCTCCCCACCCTGTTATTGGATTTTAATTTATGTTCAAGGAAGGATTGACAACAATTTCCACATTCCCATCTGAAAGCATATGTTTTCATTTATTTAGGACTTGTTTTATGTTCTCCTGTACATTTAAAAATTTTTATTTGGACTTGCATATACTTTGTTGAATTTATTTATGGGAATTTATTTTGTTATTAATGGGATTCTTTTCTTGTATTTATTGACAAGGTTTTTCAGCTCAAAATAATGCTTTTTCCACATGATGCCTTTCATTTCTTTTTCTTCAGTTGTGTTTGCTAGGTTTTTTGCAGAATAGTGTTGAATGGTAGTTGTGATGGAGGACTTCCCTTCCTTGTCCCCATCTTTAGTTGGAATAGTTTTAGTGTTTAATGTGCTTCCTTGCATTTATTTGAGATAAATCTTTATTCTTAAATGGTCTCCTAGTTTTACTTTTGCTAAGAATGTATAAGGAGAGGCTGTTGAAGCTTGCATTTATTTAGACTTTTCTAGATTGGATTTATTAAACATTTTTGCGTATAAGTGCAAACAAATGTTTATTGAACACCTTCTTGGTGCCAGTCCTGTGAAGATAAAATACGATGATGGAAAAGGCAACAGAGGCCTTGCCCTCAGGGACTTTGGCTATTAAGTGCGGGCACTCTCATTTCTACTGGGTTCATGCATCTTCAAGCACATCTCTCATTATATGGGTAAATTGTTATTGTTGGCCTTTCTGGGCTGTCCTTGGAGGGGTTCCCCCCCCGGCCTCAACATTTCATGTGATCGTATCAGGCAAACCTTTAGCCGACACCTTTTTGATGCTTTCATCTCAGCCACCTCCAAACCTGTATCTTCTGTTTTCTTCAACGGTAGGCGTGGCTGTTGCCATGGAGGCAGAAGCTGGACTGGGGAAGTGGGGGCGAAGTGGGTAGAGCAGTTATGCTTTTGATTGGCCAGAGGCGCTGTCACAGGACGAGTTCACCTGGGATCGGGGTCTTCCTGAGGGTAAGGTGAGTATGGGGCCCTGGAAGGTACTAACTCAGCATATCTGGCCCCACTCTTAGTTGCCCTTTGGACTGCAAATGGAGGATAGAGTGAGTCAGGGGTAAGGGTTGGGTTACCGGGCCAGCAGGGCACCTAACCTCATCTCACAGGGCTCACCTGCCATCAGGTACCCCTGTAGGAGGACGTTGACCCGTGTTTCCTTTTCCTGAGTTTGATTCTTGGTGACTCTGGTAGGACTGCAGTTCTACAGTAACACCTTGACAACGTAATACTTCTCTGACATGTGCTAGTCCCTTCCCGTGGCTCCATGTGTAAAATGGTGTCACCTGCCGTCATTTACTCCAGCAGCTTTTTAGCGCTGCAGGTGTTGGCTTTTATAAACTGGAAATTAGATATACATATAAGGACTTAATTATAGTGGGCAGCCAACTTTTTAGCTCTTATTTTTTTCTTACTAATATTTTATTTACTTGACTGTCCTTAGATGGAGACTTGCTGGTTCAAAAGGAATGGGCATTTTTAATGTTTTTAAACCATATGCTAATACGGCATCCAGAAACATGGTTCATGTCTGCACCAGTCAGCTTCTCACCAACATCAGTTTTTCTTTTTGATTTTTATTTTTGAAATATTTGCCCATTTGATAGGCCAAAAAAATGTTCACTGTGATATTTCACATTTCTTTGATTTCTGATGTAACTGTTGGATCTTATCACTGACTTTATGAACTGTGTATTTTTATTTTCGTGTTGAGACATTTATCTTTTTTTTACTGCTTTCTAAGAGCTTTTCATGTTTCAAATATTAACTATCATCTATGTTGCAAAATGTTTTTTCCCCTCCTCTTCTTGTTTGTCTTTATTTTGTTGCTTTTTCTAGTACTGCAGAAAATTTGTTACCTATTTTTATTTTCACGTCTGCTGAGTAGTGGTCTTTCAGTGGTCTCTGCCGTTGGAATTCTGCTTGAGCATTCTCCTCCCTGTACCCGTTCTTCGCTGTTGTAAACAGTGCCTCTGTGAACACACTTGAGAACTGTATCTTTGTGCACATGGACAGATAGGTCTATCAGTTGGGTTTCAGAGGCAGAATCCCTAGGATAGGGGATGGCATTGCATTTATGTACAAATAATTGCTGGAGACCTGAGGAGTATATTTAGCTTATAGCTGCAATTTCCATATGTCATTCTTGGGTATCAGAAGTTCCAAAGTTGATTCCTTGGGGTTTTTCTAAATTGACTGCCATCTGATTTAGGGTGTGACCTTGGACTCCAGCAGGGTGGGATGGACAGGGGAAGGGAGAAGACCCCCTCAGTGTTAAGGTGTCAGCGTTGTGTGCACCCACTCAGTGGGCAACACAGTCTCTAAGGCCTCTACTAGTGCTTTTGTTTATTGTTTTAACTTTGAATTTATTTTTTTGACTAGGTAATACATGCTCATGGTAAAAATAAATAAATAAAAACAAAAAACAAAAGGAGAATATACAGTGAAAAAGTAAGTTTCCATTCTCTCCCTGGCCCCCAGTTCCCTTCCCCAGAGGCAATCACTATTAATCACTATTAATAGTCTCATATATATCCATACAGAAAATGTCTGTTTAAGCAAATGCATCTGTTTCTATAGTTTTTCAGAATGCTATGCACATTGTTGTGTCCCATTTTGCACTTAACTACCTTAGAGATCATCTCATATCTCTTTATTTACAAATGCCTCATTATTTTAAAAGGTTTCATAATCATTACATGAATATGTACCACATTTTGTGCATTGTCAGCAATGCTTCAATGAATATATTTTGCACATATGTCATTACATATCTCTGGGATAAATTCATGGAAATAGAACTTATAGGACTAAGGGTATGTACATTTAAAATTTTGATAAGTTATCCAAATTGCCCTCCATAGAATCTACACTGCCACAGCACTATGTGAGTATGCCAGCTTCTTCGTACAGACTTATTTATAGTCCATCTTTATGATTACTCTGTTTTCAAGGCCTTTTTTACTCTCAGATCTCAAATGAATTTCCTCTGCCATTGTGGGAAGGAGTTGTTAGTGTCTGATTCTTTCCTTAAGGTTTTCCTGTTAAAAATTTTTTAAATTTTTTTAATGCTCTCGCCGACCAAGGGCTGTTTTGTTGCCCTGGTTAGAAAAATCTATGAGCACGTTTAATGAAGGTCGTATTTGTTTACTCTAGTCCTGAATTTCTTGAGAAAAGAAATGAGTGAATTTTTGGTGTAGAACTTGGCATCTACCTTGTGATAGGATTCTTAAGGGCATTTAAATGGTCATATTATTAATGAATAGAAAGTCCTCCATCTCTTTTCTGTGTTCTGGAAAGGTTTTTATAACATGGTAAATTCATTGCTCATGGAAATTTTATGGGAGGTTGCTCCTTAAATCAGTTCATCTTTTTAAATTTCTTCCCTAGATTTTCCTCTGCTTTCTGATCAGGTTTGCCTATTTATATGTTCTTAGAAAAATTGTTGATTCCCTATCAAACTTTTTAACCCTACAGTTCTTATATATACAGTTTTTACTTATTGGTGCTTTATGTTTCAAATACGTGCCTACTGGGAAGAAAAGTTAACATAGTAAAAAAGTACATATATGAAGTCAAAGTTATCCTTTATATCTCCTGATTTTATTGTCAGGTTCAAAGAGGCCTTCCCTGTTCCATGATTCTAAAAAGTAATCTTTCATTTATTTTATTTTGATTGTAGTTTTAGCATTTTTATATATAGTATGACCTTTTCCCCTAAGTGAATGATGGGTAGTTTTCCTGTATACCATTCACCAAAGTAATTCCTACATTCCTTACTAGTTTGTAAATGCCACTTTTCATGCCACTACTGGATACTCGACTATATATGGTCAACTGAGACTAAGATTCCTAAATGAATCCATTTTTTTTTTTTGTCGTAAGTTACAAGTGTATCTTTTTTGTTGTTCTATTTCTTTGGCTTTGATGGTATAAACGAAACCATCATTTGTTATTTTTATGTAGTCTTTCTGTCTTTAGGCATATTATAAAAGAACTTTCTTACCCTGAGATTATGTTAAAATATTTTTAAATGTTGTGTATGGTTTGTTGGCCTTCTGATATATGAATTTTTAAAATATTGATCCAGGTCAACTTTAGAATCATCACCAAGTTCCCCAACGTTAATATTCTTTGAAGTTCCATATAGTATAGATTAATTTGGGGGAGGTTTTAGAACTTTGATACACCAGATCCATACAGCTCCCACGATTATATTGTGTCTCTCTAGTTATTGTCTTTTATTATTATAATATAATTTGTAATTCTATTCACATGGTTGCTATTGTCTTTTATGAAGTCTTTATCTTTGTAATGGGAGTTCTCTTCCCATTTTTTAAAATTTATAATTGCTGATACATTTTTAGGGAGTCTGTTATAAGTGATTTCCTTATTAAATTATTGTAAGGTCTCTTTGCATTGATTCACAGTATCTGAGTGGGTAGTCTTATATAAGTGAATGATAGTTTTTAGAACCTTTTTTTCTTTATGCCTCAGATTTTTCTTGCCTTGTTGTAACTGGCTAGAACTCTGTAGAATCATGTTCTACAGTGACAGTGTTAAAGACTTTTGTGTCTGCTTTTATAACTGAGTTTGGTCTGTGGTTTGTTAGTGCTAGCTTTGTCTTGGGTTTTGAATTATTCTGGTTTCATAAGACAATTTGTAAGCTCTCTATTTCTCTTTGGTTGGTTTATATGACATGGGAATTGGCCTTTTCTTGAATATGATATATAAAGGCCTCACCTCTAATGCAGTCGAATTCACAGCCATTTGGAGAATTAATTCTCTGACACTCTTTTTACATTTCTTCAATGTTTATTTGTCCATGTATTTTTTTTTTCCTTAAAATGTCTGCAGGTCCCTGGCATTTTGACTCTGTTCCTGTGGATAGCTGCTTGTTCTGAAGTTCAGGAAGGATCCTATTCCCAAACAGGTATCCTGTTGCCTCTGAGGAGTTGGACTAGTGTTTTCTAGGGGACTGGAGTTTTCTCTGGAATCTGGATGCCAAAGAGCAGACTTGGGCTTTCTGCCCTTTCGTCTTTGCCATTCAGGCATGCTGCTTTTTGAGAACTCTGCTCTTGTCAGAGGCAGTCCCTCTTAGCCAAGTCCTGGATAAAATGGACTGTTCTTTCATCCAGAGTATCACACCAGTTCCCCAGAGCCTGGACACTTGCCCTTTTCCTTTCCCTGCTTTGGAAGTCTTCTGTCCAGAGGGGTATTAATTACCTAGAGCCTTCCTCTCTGTTGCTGCCTGTCCTCTTCAAGGAGGGCAGGGCAGTCAGGGAGGCAGTGCTTCATTCACGAGGGTCTTCATGATGGATGTGTGTTTGTGAGGGTTGGTGCTCCCAAGGACAGTGGTGGGAGAGGGCATGGGAGGGAAGTTTGTGCATGAGTAAAGTGCAAGCCCATCACTGCCAGGGGAACCCAGCACGGCAGAGTTTGCTACATTTATTCCCAAATAATAAATTAAACACCTTGTTTTCTCTTTAGACATTTAAAAAAAACCTTAATTTTAAACATACTGATTTCCTTTTAAAACAAAAGCAGAGAATTTTTGCTGCATGTGGTTTTGTTCTTCTCTGGAAGTAAAGCCAGAAGTACAAAACTATCAGGTGAGTTAATTGACCCACCCAAACCTAGATTTTGTTCCCACAGTGCCTATTTCCTTGTACCATTCGTGGCTGTCCACAAGCAGAAGTGTGTAGCCTTAATTGGTTACATTAGAAAAAAGATGAATGTCAGCTTTTATACTCAGTCTAGAGGGTTTTTCTAAAAAGAGGGGGCAGATAATAAAAGAAAAATAAAGACAACTAGGGAAATAAATGAAACAGTACAGAAGTTTATCAAAGATGGTTCTTTTGAGACAAACTTTGGCAAGATTGATCAAGGCAAAAGAATGTGAAAACAATGTGTAATAGCATGAAGAAAGCTGATGGCGACTTTATCATATTCTTACTGTTTATGTGAATAATGTATATTTATCACCTGTATAGGGTTTCTGTGGCTTCACCAATATTGCGTTTAATTTCCCCCCAGTGTACTAGGCAGCATTGTAAGAGAGCTTCACATATACCCACCAGGGTTTCCCACCCAGTTGTCTGGGTATACTGAGAAGGGGCTGGTAGAAAAGTGGGCAGGTGAGGGGCATGACACACCAGAATGCTCTTTCGGAAGCACTGGCATACAGGTTAACCCAGGATGTTCTCTCTCCCCAGAAACTTCGCTGTGCTTCTGCAGGCATGTAGTAACACATGCCTGTGTCTAAAATCAATTCTAAGATGGGTTTGTGTACATTATTTTCAATACATTATTTCTTTTTTTTTAAAGATTTTATTTATTTATTTGACAGAGAGACACAGTGAGAGAGGGAACACAAGCAGGGGGAGTGGGAAAGGGAGAAGCAGGCTTCCCGCTGAGCGGGGAGCCCGATGCGGGGCTCGATCCCAGGACCCCGGGATCATGACCCGAGCCGAAGGCAGACGCTTAACGACTGAGCCACCCAGGCACCCCTCAATACATTATTTCACTGTTGATACCTGACTTTGTGTCAGGCAGGCACTAGAGGATAAGGGATAGAAAAGTTAATCTCTGATCCATTTAATAGATTTTACGGTTGGCTGTGGGAAGAGGAGCACATAAATTCCAGTATTTAAAAATAAATGTGACAAGTACTTGCAACACCTAAGAGATAAAATACAGCTCAGGAAACCTACCTGAAGAAGTGCTGTTAGCAGAGCCTGAGGCTGGGTTCTGGGACAGGCACTCATCAGAAGCATGTGCAGTGCTGAGGGAAGGGGTCCTGAGCATACCTGCAAACTCTGCCACTCTGGCCAGGAGAACCTTCGGCAATGATGGAGATGTTCAGAAATAATCAGAAATGGCAGGTTTGGTCCTCATTCCCTTGTACCCCCTTCTCCATTTTTGCTGAGAAAAAAATTGACCTCCAGTGACAGTAATGGCTAGCACCTTGAGCATTTCCCACGTGT
The DNA here is from genome assembly GCF_054177405.1 of Leptonychotes weddellii. NCBI lineage: Eukaryota > Metazoa > Chordata > Mammalia > Carnivora > Phocidae > Leptonychotes > Leptonychotes weddellii. The sequence goes on along the minus strand of NC_138384.1, from coordinate 49,402,617 downwards.
GGACATTGGATGGTTAGGCCTTTAGGAATATTAACTTATTTAATCTCACAGTTTTAAAAGGGCTGAGGGCTTTTGTTCCCCTTGTGTAGATAAGGGGACAGACTCCACTCCAGGACATTGAATAGTTGCCCACGGTCACAAAACCAGTTAGTAGCAGAGCTAACTCTCAAACAGGTCTTAGTGGTGCCCAGAGGTCATGCTTGTAGCTCCCGTGTGAGGCCAACTTTGTGTGCTGTGTGTGTGTGTGTCTGTGTATTGTGGGTTTATGCATCTCTGCCTCCTTGGCCTATTCACAAAGCATTGTTGATGCCCCATGTAGGGCAGCCCCACACTGCTGCCTGATCCTCAACTTCTGGGACATGTGTATATCTCCTTACGATCTACAGGTCCCTGAGTACTGACTGTCACAGGCTGCTGCGTCTTTCCTGTTGACTCATGTTTGGTTCCTCCAGTGAAAATTTTACTTAGAAAAATGCTGCCTCCAAAGTACTTGTCTGCCACCAAACCCAAGAAGTCTTGGGCCCCAGATCTGTATGAGCTAGACAGTGACTTGAATAAGGAGCCGGATGCCACCATAAGAGAAGGTGCAACTGACCCTGAATTCTTTCATCAGAGGTTTCGGAATTTCCTCTACGTGGAATTTGTTGGGCCTCGGAAGACGCTGTTCAAACTCCGAAACCTCTGCCTCGATTGGTTGCAGCCGGAGACTCGCACCAAGGAGGAGATTATCGAGCTCTTGGTCCTTGAGCAGTACCTGACCATCCTTCCAGAAAAGATAAAGCCTTGGGTGCGGGCAAAAAAGCCAGAGAACTGTGAGAAGCTAGTTACTCTGCTGGAAAATTACAAGGGGATGTATGAGCCAGGAGGTGAGACTTTGTAGAAGCATGGTGAAGGCCGTCGGGGAGCTGTGAGCTCCCTGGGGTTCATGGCCTCAGCATTGTTGGTGTTCGAGGCTGGATCGTTCTTTCGTGGGGGGGGCTGGCCTGTTGTGGGACATTCAGTGACACTGCTGGTCCCTCTCTACCACAGGATACCAGTTGCACTCCCTCCCCAGCTGTGACAGCCACAACACGATATTGACAAATGTCGCCTGGGGAGTAGAATGCCCTGGTTAAGGACCACCACCCTAGGGTGGTGGGGGAAGGAAAAGCAACACTTCATTGAGGGCCTCCGTGAGGAACTGGTGAGCCTCTGTGGGCCTCACAGCCCTGGTCCAGGCTCCCTTTTGTGAAACAGGGTGTATTACCCCGGGAAGCTGTCGGTGGCCGCTGTTTACGGGTGAGGTGGGGCAGCAGTCACAGCCGCTTGCTGGCCCAGCAGCAGGAGGAGGCTGAGGAATGAGAGGATCTGGTCCCTCCAGCTTCCTGTTGAGGTGCAGGTAGTGCAGGAGGGGCAAGGGCAGACGCCACTGGGGGAGCGGTTTCGAGAACACAGGCAAGACGTGATAAAGCATTAAGTCAGTGTCTGGTGTCCTCTCAGACGACAGCAGTGACCTCCGCAGCGAAGACAGCATGAGCCGGAAGGGAGCAGAGTCCCCGCCACCACGCTCCGCCTCTTCTTTCTGCAGTGAGTAGTAACCCTGTCCGGTTATGCCCCCGTCGGGACATGCTTCCAGACTTCAGCCTGGCTTCCCCTTTCACCAAACCTGCCACATGGCATAAACGTGCACGGTGGGCATGAAGCCTTCAGTGAAGACAGCAGCACCTTCCCCAGGGCAACTGCTGCTACTCACAGATCTGAGGGAAAGTAAATTAATTGATGATATAATGAGACATTTTTATTTTTTTTTTTTAAAGATTTTATTTATTTATTATTTTTTGAGAGAGAGAGGGTGAGAGACAGAGAGCACGAGAGGGGAGAGGATCAGAGGGAGAAGCAGACCCCCCGCCGAGCAGGGAGCCCGATGTGGGACTCGATCCCGGGACTCCAGGATCATGACCTGAGCCGAAGGCAGTCGCTTAACCGACTGAGCCACCCAGGCGCCCAAGACATTTTTAGTATCAAAGAAGACACCAGTATATGGCATGAAATACAATTTTTTTTTTTTTTAAGATTTTATTCATTTATCTGAGAGAGTGAGTGAGAGGAGAGAGAGGGAGAAACACCTGCTGAGCAGGGAGCCCAATGTGGGACTCGATCCCAGGATCCTGGGATCACGACCTGAGCCAAAAGCAGTCGCTCAACCAACTGAGCCACCCAGACGCCCCTACAATTTTCTTTTTAAATAATGAGATAGTATTTAAAGCTGTTGGAAATTTGCAGCAGGCTGTTTGAAGATATGCCCACAGCATCCCCAAGAGGGGCAAAGTTCATTACTACTTTGTCTCTAAAAGTTATTTTATTTGTTAAAGGTTCTTCAGTGAACTTTTTAAAAGGTTTGCTTTGGGGGAGGGCATGTGTTTTGTTTCTTTGGAGTAGCATCATGTATCCATTAAGATTGTCAGGCATAAGCCCAATAGTAGAGGGTCTGAAGTCATTGTCCTGAGTGTGGGCTTGACTATGTAGGAACTGGAGAACCAACAGAAGTGTTAGAAGGGAAGCCAACCTCTAACCTCTAAACCAACCTTTGGAACTTGCTTTGCAGTATGCCCCACTTAAGCAAAGCCTCCAGAAATGGTGTTCCAAGTCTAGGGTAATAGGAAGAGCCCAGATCATGCTTAGGAGTCTGGGGACCTCAGTGTGGGATCCATTTCCTCAAGGGAGGAGCAAGAATAGTGTTCCTTTCCCAAATGGTATGTGTACACATGAAGGGAGAACACATGTGTCAGAGCATTTTGTTAACTCCTTGAATGTCTGGCTTTCTCAGGTGACCGGGACCGGGAATGGGACCAGGACTGGGACCGGGACCGGAATCGGGATTGGGAGCTAGATTGGGACCGGGAGCGGGAGCGGAGAGGTAGAAGCAGAGACCTGGAGTCTCGAGACCGCTGGCCATACACCAGGAATCCCAGAAACAGTAAGTCACAAGCTCTGACGTCCCTGATGAGCGTGCAGGGTTAGATGGGCCTCGTTCCTTCAAGATGCCTTTTCTCTTCCCAGGACTTCCTCAACGGGATCTTTCCCTTCCTCTGATGGAGAAAACAACTTTTGCGATGGAAAGAGAGTGCAAGCGTAGGGACTCCGTGATGGATTATGAGTCAAGATCCCAGGTATGCTTAGGTCTCCTCTCTTTCTGGGAAGGCCATCTTCTTTTCATGGCAGAGATGCCTTTCTTTCCCAAGAGGGTGTGTTCATCTCCCTAGAATCCCAGCTGGGTGTAGGGAGGGGGCAGTTACTCTCTGCAAGGAGCCCAGGCCTGTCCCCAGAGGTGGCAAGTGGCTGGGGTGACTCCTGCCTATTTTCTCATTTATCCATGTAGAGGGTTTTCCACTCAGCATCTGGGTCGTGCTTTGGTCACGTCGGTTGTTCCTTATTGGGCCAGGGAAACAGAACTATTCTGGAGATCTTTCTGGCCGACCCACTGTGGGGAGCCAGGGAAGTGGCAAAGCCAAACAGTAGACTGGCAAGTGAGAGCAGAAGCTCTGGCGCCAACGAGAGCTGGGTTTGAAGCCCAGCTCTGCCACCTGTTGGGTGTGCAGCCTTGGACCGTTTACTTAAGCAAGCTGAACCTCAGTTTCCTCATCTGCAGGATGGATGTGGCGATTGGCTCAGCAGGGCTGCTGGGAGGAGTGAGTGCGATATGCATATGTGAAGTGCTTAACGTGACGCCGGGCATGTGGTAGGCACAGCCTACCTCTCAGCTGTTAATGGTAGTCATTTTAAGAGGCAATGTGCTGGGGAAATTGGTGACAGGAGAGACTTGGCATTTGAGCTGACCTTTAAGGAGAAGGGTCACTTAAAACATGGCATTGTGAAGGGGGGCCACAGCATGGAAAGGGCTTGAGAGGAAGGGGGATAGCTGAGTGCATGGAGCCTGCATCTCCTCTTACTATTAAGGACGTTCCCCCCAGGTCAGGGAGTACAGTAGTGACTGAGATAATTAAGGCCCCTGGATGCCCTGGAAACTTTGAGCCTTAAAACAGAGAGGGGCATTCAACAATCCCACAAATAAAATTCCATATAAATACCATATGTAACTGCTTCTTATACAGAGTGCCATTAAGGAAAAATTGGGAGTTATAACAAGAAATTGTCATGGGGGTCTTGGTTTGGATAGGAGATACCTTGAAGGCAGTAACATTTGACAGCTGAAGGGCAGGAACAGTTGGTTAGGTGAAGTGTCAGGGTCCCGAGATCCCAGGTGAAGGCCCCAAGGCAGGAACCGAACAAAGGCCAGGTTGGCCAGAACACAGAGGGCTAGAGACGCAAGACAGCCTGAGGCATGGGTAGGCCTGGTCACCGGTGTCCTGTAGCCAAGCAGAGAGCTCAGGTCTACCCCAGTGCACTGAGATATATTAGTAATGGTGCCTGCAGTGAGATTTATGAGTTGGGATCAGCTGACGGAGGGCTTTGTATCCTACCCTGAGAGGTCTGTCATTTGTCCTCTGTCCTGAAGGCAAGCAAGGATCCACAAGTATGTGTGAGAAGGAAGGATGGGTAGTGTCCAGATCTTGAAAGCAGAGCTCCTGCAGCAGCTGAAGGGATGTGGAAGAAGGTGGGTGGGGTCAGAAGTGACTCATTTCCTCCAGCCCAAATGTCCTTGTGCCAGGGAAACAATCTAAGTTTGTGACACGTTTAGTTTGTCACTAATTTTGATGCCTTAGTTGAAGAAACCAAAGTGACCAAAATTGTAGGAATCTAGGCAAAATACTAAATCATAGACTCTTTCTTAAGCTTGATTTTGGAAAAAAAAAAAAGTCTCACTGATATGCATTTGCCACCCACGAAGGTGGTCTGCGATGAGTATCGGTGGCTCCCACCGATATGTGGGGAAATGAAAAATTTCAGTATCCTTATTTTGGGGGTGTTAGGATACTCTTATGAAATGAAGATGATAGGGATTTGTAATTGGCGTTTGTCTTATTTTGCTTTTTAAATGCCCTTCCTTGAGGGGCGCCTGGATGGCACAGTTGGTGAAGAGCCCCATTCTTGATATCAGCTCCGGGCTTGATCTGAGGGTCGTAAGTTCAGTCCCCGAGTTGGGCTCCATGCTGGGTGTGGAGCCTACTTTAAAAAAAAAGCCCTTCCTTGACACTGAGAAGAGCTGGCTCCGTGTCTGTGACGTCTCAAAGTTTAGAAGCCACTGATGGCTGTAACTCCGTGTGGTAGGAGAAGCAGCTGCAGCAGATGTGAATTGTATCTTGAGGGCATACACAGCAGAAAATCCTCCTCATCTTTTAGCATTGCGTGTCAGTCTCTGAATCACTTACGCGTGTGGGTCCTGCCGTGGAAGTGAAGTGGCGCCACGATGCTCTCTGGGTGGCATCCATGCGAGTGGAACTTGATTGCAGCTTGTGCAAATTTAGATGCCATTTTGGTTACAGATACAGAGTGGCCGACGGCTTTAGAGAAGCCCACTTACATAGATTAGCTTCACTTGAAATCACAGCATCATTTTTCTTTCATAGGAACAATGTAGTTCAAAATTTAACACGCATTTATTTTACTCAGGCAAATGGAGAGAAGAGTATGAAAAACAGTCATTCCTTTTTGCCATTGTCCTTGGGGGTCTGTCAACACCAGGGGTGTTCTGACTCCCTGTGCCCCCCAAGTTCTTAACCGCATCTCTTTCTCCCCTAATCCCCAAGTTAGGAGCCCTGGTTTCCTTCCTCTTACCAGAAATGCATCTTTGTTCCCACCCATACTTTCCTTCGTAGTATAATAAACCGGTGCTGGGACTTAGGAAGCACTGTCACAAAGCTGAGCATAGCACGGCTTTTGCTCTTGAACTTGCTGCCGGACAGGAGATTGGCACCCAGCAAAGACAATGCAAGTTAGCTTTATGGGGTGGCAGTTGTACCGAGTTTGCAGTGCTAGTTCGTTGTTCTAGGAATTCTCAGCCTGGACCTAGAAAGAGTTTCATTTTTGAAACTCTGCTTAGTTTTGGTTGTGGTTTTTGCTTTTTATCACTGGATGTTGGCAGTTGCATAAATGAGCGTCCCTCTTAACTCCCAGTGTATTTGCCTATTTATCTTTCTCCATAGGAGATACATCTAACTCACTTTTTTTTTTTTTGCTGCATTTCATATGGCTATAATGCCACTTCCCAGAAAGGAAGTATAATAAATTTAATATCAAAATATCTTTACATAGTAATTTAGTGATTTACACTTTCTTTATGTAGTTTTTCTTGATGTTTAAACAACACATCACTTTGCAGAAAATCCTCACCCACAATATTGCAAGGCAGGTTGATGCCTAACTCTCCATTATACAGATGAAGAACTTGAGGCTCAGAAAGATTTCTGTTCCCAAGGTTGCATGGCTCATAAATGGTACAGTTTTCCTTTGACCCTTGAGTTTTCTCTGGCTCCAAAACCTGCGGGCTTCCCATGGTGCTGTGTCCATCCTTAAGTCTGTCTCCAGGCCTTGGTGTGGTACTCCCTGGGACCACACTTCCCTGAAACCAGTGACATTCTAGTGCACAGTAAGAAAAGGTCCTGTAAGATCCTGCATAAAAGACTCTTCTGAGTAATTCAGGGAATTTTAAAATTATTTTTAGAGACATAGCCATTAAAGTGGAAGAGGCTTAAAAAATGGAGGCATTCGGTACTTAAAGTTACATCTGGGTTATTTGGAACTTGTCCACACCTAGAAGAGCCCACCATGTATCCATGTTGTACAGTGAAGGTGAGCACAGGACACAGTGGGACTGTGGAGGGAGGTTTAAGTCACAGTTCCTGACCAGATGTCTGCTGAAACACATTTTCCTTCTGTCCTTGCATATGCCACGCATAATTGGTGTTTGGCCTGTTGAAGCTCTCCCACCAGTCCCTTTTCTCTGTGTCAAAGTCTTACCACTTAAGGTCCCACCCAAGTCCTTCTACAAAACCCTGAGCTGTCCCTCTATCAAACCTGTTTAGCACTGATTATCTGTACCCCACTTTATTGTTTATTGTTCTCTAATTGTTTCATGAGTCTTTTCTCTCCAACCAAATTATAAGCTGCATGAGGGCAAGGAATATGTGTCATACGTCTTTTGGATCTTCCTCAGAGTATAGCGCCAAGGTAGGTACAAAGTAGGTCCGTAGTAAAACTTGCCTTGGATCACTCAGAACCCCAAACACTGTGAGCACTTTCTACGTATCTTTGTGTGTGTAGCGCCCATGTTGCCAGAATTCTTCTCTCTTGGATGCCCGCGGAAAGACTCCATTGAGAGGTCTGTGTTTGGTATTTTAGGATGCAGTGTCATACCAGGACGTTGTGAACCTGACTGAGGACAGGAAACCTCAGAACCCGATTCAGGACAACATGGAGAACTATAGGAAGCTGCTGTCTCTGGGTAAGCAGCTGCTTCTGTCAGTTACTCCAGACCTAGTCATTGAAGCTTTTTGTCACCTTATTTTTAAAGCTGCGTGGGATATTAGAGTTGATGTTAATATATTTGGGCTTTAAGGGTAATAAGAAGCCTTTGAAATATTTCAAGGAGAGAAGTAAATGATGAGATTTCTATTATTGAGAAATCATTCTGGCTTTGGGTGAAGAATGTATTGTACAAGGTGGAAGAGAATGGGGAGATGTGTCTTGCCACAAGAGTTGGTACTTTTTTCTAGAGAGGTGGCAGTGAAGGTTTTCAAATACACATGTAGAATGGGATCCTGAGTTCCCATTTGGACTGTCCTCGAAGTCATCTAGCTCCATTCATAGCAGGCAGTTGGCTATGCAGGTCTGATGCTGAGGAGAGAGACTGCAAGGCAGTGGAGTTCAGAGAACAGCTGGAGAAAAGAGTCAAGGAAGAAGAGAACCATGGAAGCCAGTGAAAAAGAGGGTGTCAGGATTTTTTTTTTTTTTTTTAAGATTTTATTTATTTATTTGACAGAGAAAGACACAGGGAGAGAGGGAACACAAACGGGGAGTGGGAGAGGGAGAAGCAGGCTCCCTGCCGAGCAGGGAGCCCGATGCGGGACTCGATCCCGGGACTCCAGGATCATGACCTGAGCCGAAGGCAGTCGCTTAACCAACTGAGCCACCCAGGCGCCCAAGAGGGTGTCAGGATTTAAAAGGTGGTTACAGAAGGGTGAAGACTAAAAAGGATGCA
>NC_138384.1:49373829-49393980 GCF_054177405.1 Leptonychotes weddellii | reverse complement strand
TCATAGATGGCTTTTATGATATTGACGTATGTACCCTCTATCCCTATACTCTGAAGAGTTTTAATGAAGAAAGGATGCTACTTTATCAAATTGTTTTTCAGCATCTCTTGAGAGGATCATATGGTTCTTGTTCTTTCTTTTATTAATATATTGTATCACATTGATTGATTTGCAGATGTTGAACCACCCTTGCAGCCCAGAAATAAATCCCACTTGGTCATGGTGAATATCCTTTTAATGTACTGTTGGATTCTATTGGCTAGTATTTTGGTGAGAATTTTGGCATCCATGTTCCTCAGGTAAATATTGGTCTGTAATTCTCAGTTTTGGTGGGGTCTTTGTCTGGTTTTGGGATTAAGGTAATGAGGGCCTCATAGACAGAGTTTGGAAGTTTTGCTTCCATTTTGATTTTTTTGAAACAGCTTCAGAAGGATAGGTATTAATTCTTCTTTAAATGTTTGGTAGAATTCCCCTGGGAAGCCATCCAGCCCTGGGCTCTTGTTTGTTGGGAGATTTTTGATGACTGCTTCAATTTCCTTACTGTTTATGGATCTGTTCAGGTTTTCTATTTCTTCCTGGTTCAGTTTTGATAATTTATATGTCTCTAGGAATGCATCCATTTCCTCCAGATTATCTAATTTGCTGGCATAGAGTTGCTCATAATATGTTCTTATAATTGTTTGTATTTCTTTGGTGTTGGTTGTGATCTCTCCTCTTTCATTCATGATTTTATTTATTTGGGTCCTTTCTCTTTTCTTTTTGATAAGTCTGGCCAGGGGTTTATCAATCTTATTAATTCTTTCAAAGAACCAGCTCCTAGTTTCGTTGATCTTTTCTATTGTTCTTTTGGTTTCTATTTCATTGATTTCTGCTCCAATCTTTATTATTTCTCTTCTCCTGTTGGGTTTAGGCTTTATTTGCTGTTCTTTCTCTAACTCCATTAGGTGTAAGGTTAGCTTGTATATTTGAGAACTTTCTTGTTTCTTGAGAAAGGCTTGTGTTGCTATATACTTCCCTCTTAGGACCACATTTGCTGTGTTGCAAAGATCTTGAACAGTTATGTTTTCATTTTCATTTGTTTCCATGAATTTCTTAAATTCATCTTTAATTTCCTGGTTGACCCATTCATTCTTTAGTAGGATGCTCTTTAGCCTCCATGTATTTGAGTTCTTTCCAACTTTCCTCTTGTGATTGAGTTCCAGTTTCAAAGCATTGTGGTCTGAAAATATGCAGGGAATGATCCCAATCTTTTGGTACTTGTTGAGACCTGATTTGTGACCCAGGATGTGATCTATTCTGGAGAATGTTCCATGTGCACTAGAGAAGAATGTGTATTCTCTTGCTTTAGGATGGAATGTTTTGAATATATCTGTGAAGTCCATCTGGTCCAGTGTGTCATTCAAAGCCCTTGTTTCCTTGTTGATCTTCTGCTTAGATAATCTGTCCATTGCAGTGAGTGGGGTGTTAAAGTCTCCTACTAATATTGTATTATTGTCGATGTGTTTCTTTAATTTTGTTATTAATTATCTTATATAATTGGCTCCTCCCATTTTAGGGGCATAAATATTCACAAATGTTAAATCTTGTTAGATAGACCTTTTAATTATGATATAGTGTCCTTCCTCATCTCTTATTACAGGTTTTGGTTTAAAATCTAATTTGTCTGATATAAGGATTGCCACCCCAGCTTTCTTTTGATGTCCATTATCATGGTAAATGGTTTTCCACCCCCTTCACTTTCAATCTGGGGGTGTCTTTGGGTCTAAAATGAGTCTCCTGCAGACAGCATATTAATGGGTCTTGCTTTTTATCCAGTTTGATACCCTGTGTCTTTTGATTGGGGCATTTAGCCCATTTACATTCACAGTAACTATTGAAAGATATGAATTTAGTGCCATTGTGTTACCTGTAAAGTCACTGTTTCTGTATATTGTTTCCATTCCTTTCTGGTCCATGTTACTTTTGGGCTCTCTCTTCGGTTAAAGGATCCCTTTTAATATTTCTCGTAGGGCTGGTTTGGTGATCAGAAATTCGTGTAGTTTCTGTCTGTCCTGGAAGCTTTTTATCTCTCTTTCTATTTTGAATGACATCCTAGCTGGATATAGTATTCTTGGCTGTATATTTTTCTCATTTAGCACCCTAAATATATGGTGCCAGTCCTTTCTGGCCTGCCAGTCTCTGTGAATAGGTCTGTTTGCCAGTCTAATGTTTCTACCATTGTAGGTTACGGACCTCTTGTCCTGAGCTGCTTTCAGGATTTTCTCTTTGTCTCTGAGATTTGCAAGTTTCACTATTATATGTCAGGGTGTTGACCTATTTTTATTGATTTTGAAGGGAATGTTTCATGAATTTGTGTTTCATCCTTGCACAGGGACCATGCTAATCTTCTCTGTATTTTTCCAATTTTAGTATATGTGCTGCCGAAGTGAGCACTCACCAGTTAGGTTTTGAAAGTCGGGTAGTGTTAAGTCCTGAAGTCCTCTGACTTTGCTTTTCTTTCTTTCATTTTTTTAATTTTTAAGATTACTTAATTATTTGTGTGAGTGAGAGAGAGCATGAAATGGGGAAGGGACAGGGGGAGGGGGAGAAAAAACCTCCCCACCGAGCAGGGAGTCAGATGTGGGGCTTGATCCCAGGACCCTGAGATAATGACCTGAGCCAAAGGCAGATGCTTAACTGACTGAGCCACCCAGGTGCCCCTGTTTTTCTCTTTCAATATTGTATTGGGCATTCTGGATCTTTTGCCTCTCATATAAACTTTAGTATCAGTTTCTTGATATTCACAAAGTCAATGATGTATTTAAAATAATACCAGACTCATCGGTTCCTTGGTTCCTCTGGGCCTGTGCTCCCACATCTGTGAGATGCAGCCTGGTCACGACATTCTGGGGCTTCCTGGGCAAGGCAGAGCTCTGTCTCAGCCCTGGTTCAGTCAGGGCTTCCCTTTCTCACCTGAGCAGAGCCCCTGGATAGACATGCTCACGTAGGGTGGTGGGGGTCTAAGATGCAATAGCGTTAATGAAAGGCAATTTAGAAATCTCTATAAAAATGACAACTGCATGGGGCTGGCTCAGTGGGTAGAGCATGTGACTCTTGACCTCAGGGTTGTAAGTTTGAGTCCCATGTTGGGACTTTACTTAAAAATAAAACCTTGGGGCGTGCAGTCAGGAACTAGTTAAATAAGTGAGGTCACAACCATAGAAGATCATCCACACAGCTGTTCAAAAACTGAGCAAACCCGCCTTTTCCCTGCAGCCTCCGCTCCGGCGGGAGCGCCCCGGCGGAGCTTCAGACACGTGCAGGTCTCATAATCCACATCCTCTCCAATCTAGTTTTAACCAGCCTTTCCGATTTTCACTGCCCATTGCTCTCCCAAGAGGGGACAGCCATGGGCTTTGGACAGAGGCAGCCCCAGGATGACTTGAAAGTGGGGCATCCTGGGTCCTCCTAAAGAGAGAAAATTAGTGGCTGGTGAACAGTCTGTATGGCATTCTCAGATGCCTTTATCCGAGTGAGAAATCTGCCTCCATCAGGACCTCAGATGTCTGACAGCCCTATGTGACATCAGGATAGGATATTCCTGTAAATATACTGCAGGACGTGTGGCAGTCTACAATACTGACAACATTTACTGCATGTTGATGATGTGTCAGGATTGGGAAAGAGAACGCAGGGCGGAGAGGGAGAGAATCCTAAGCAGGCTCTAGGCCCCTACAGAGCCTGATGCTTGGGTCCCATCTCATGACTCTGAGATCATGACTTCAGTGAAAATCGAGTCGGACGGTCAACCGACTGATCCAGCCAGGTGCCCCAAAGATTTACTTTATTAAAGGATGGAGTAGAGTAGGGTTCCCATTTTAGTTTACATATATATAGTAATACAACTGCTAAATTAGGGACATAAAGATGTTATAGATACATGTAATAAACAGTTACATAATAATACAACACAGAAAAGTCATTCTGAGATTATTTCAACAATATATCAAGAATAATCTCCCTAGGGGCGCCTGGGTGGCTCAGTCGTTAAGCCTCTGCCTTCGGCTCGGGTCATGACCCCAGGGTCCTGGGATCTAGCCCTGCATTGGGCTCCCTGCTCCACGGGAAACCTGCTTCTCCCTCTCCCACTCCCCCCCACCCCCGGCTTGTGTTCCCTCTCTCGCTGTCTCTCTCCCTATCAAGTGAATGGATGAGATCTTTTAAAAAAAGAAAAGAGAATAATCTCCCTACATGCTAAAACAGCATTTGCTAAAACTGCTGAGGGTCAACATTCCTAACCTGTTAAATGTCTTACTCCAAAAGGCTGTGTGATGCTTAATGAGGAAACCCTAGAAATGATCCTATTAAAAAAAAAAAAAAAAGAGCTTTTTTCAAGGTTACTATCAAACATAATTAGAAAAAAAGTAAAAATCACTCATAGATGGTAAGTTTACTTGGAAATATGTCTATGGGTGTCCATTGAAAGTGGTTCATTGAAGTAACAAGTAGTAGGTTTGAAGATAAGTTGGAAGGAAAATAAATATGGGAATAATTAGATAGATGTACAGAAGTTACAGATGAGGAAAACATTAAAATACTGACAGACACAAATGAGACCTTAAATGGTAAATCATACCATGTCTAAGAAATTTCAACATAAAGATAATCTTTTTTTTTTTTTTTAAGATTTTATTTGTTTGTTTGACGGTGAGACAGTGGGGGGGAGGGGGCACGGGCAGGGGGAGTGGAAGAGGGAGAAGCAGGCTTCCCGCAGAGCAGGGAGCCCGATGCGTGGCTCGATCCCAGGACCCCAGGATCATGGCCCGAGCCGAAGGCAGATGCTTGGCGGCTGGGCCACCCAGGTGCCCCAAAGATAAATCTCCTAAAGAAAAATGTAAGTTTATAAAAATTCCAATAAAAATAACAGGATTGTTTTTGTAACTACACAAGTTGATTGTAACATTCATATGGAAAAATAAGAATAACCATAATATTGTGAAAAAGTAGAATCATACTGGGTAACTAGACCTACCAGATGTTAAAATGTTACAAAAAGAGTAAAATGTTGATAATAGCACCTGACTAGCTTACTCAATGAATAGAACAGATAAAAGGAAGTCCAGAAATAGACTCTGAATTAAATTTAGAAAGTACAATAAGAAAGCATGGTTTTTCCTTTAATCGTGTAGTATACCTTTGCCTTCTGAGTTAAAAAAAAACAAAATTAAGAGTACTTAAAAGGAGTGAATTATGTGACTAGATTTTTAAAATTCTGTACGGAGGGGCACTTGGCTAGCTCCATCAGTAGAGCATGGAACTCGATTTCAGGCTCATGAGTTCAGGCCCCATACTGGGCATAGAGATTACTATTAAAGTATTAAAAAAAGTAAATAGGGCACCTGGGTGGCTCAGTCGTTAAGCGTCTGCCTTCGGCTCAGGTCATGATCCCAGGGTCCTGGGATTGAACCCCGCATCGGGCTCCCTGTTCAGCGGGAAGCCTGCTTCTCCCTCTCCAACTCCCCCTGCTTGTGTTCCCTCTCTCTCTGTGTCTCTCTCTGTCAAATAAATAAAATCTTTAAAATAAATAATTAAATTAAAATAAAAATTTAATTTAATTTAATTTAATTTAAATTAAAATAAATAAATAAATAAATAAATAATTTTAAAAGTAAATTAAAAAAAAACAACTGAGCAAACTCTCTTTGTACTGATATGGAAATTTCTCCAAGATATACCGGTAAGTAAAAAGAAACCAGGGCATGGAACAGTGTGTAAAGTGTGCCACCTTTTGTCTAAAAATGGGAGCACATGAGAATATGAATATTTACACAGACCTAAAATTATGTCTTATATTTATACAAATATATAATTATGTACAATAGTGAAACTATGTATTATAACAATATATAATTATATATTTCCATTACATATCATATTGCACGTGTAAATATTGTATTATATTTAATTTTTATGTATTTATAAAAATATTAATTTTATATTTAAAAATTCGTTTATATTGGAGATATATACGCATGTATGGGAACATACATGTATAAAACATATCAATAATAATCACACACATATGTGTGTATACTATGCATGCGTGTATGTGTACTATATATGTATATACACACATTCAAGCCTGAAGAAGCCGTGGAAGGACACAAACTAACTGCAGTGGTTACCATGTGGTTTATGGGCATAAAAAATTGGTGGGTGGTGCACACACTGTGGGGGGAAGACTTTTCACTGCATACTATTTATTTACTTAAGAACATGTAAACCATATATTAACTATTCAAACAGTGAACGAGAGCATTTTAGGGAGGAAGACCACCCTGGCACCAGTCCCTTCTTCCCTCTCTGCCCCCCTCCCCGTCCAGCCGCGGCCTCGAGCGCCCCCAGTGGAACCAGCGAGGAGCGGCCCGGATTTCGACACGCGGGCTCCAGCGGCTCCGCAGAGCGCACGCGCAGACGCGGCATTGCACATGCGCCTTTGCTTGGGCGCCAAGTCCGAGCGGGAGCCGTTCAGGCCGGCGAGGCGCTCGGCGGGCGAGGTGAGCACGCGCTATGCGCGCGGGCGTGGGGGCGAGCGTGTGAGTGGCGCGCGGGCATTCCGTGGCCGAACGCGGTCGGAAGAGACACGAGGGCGAGGGGCGGCACGCCTGAGCGCGGGAGAAGCCCAGGGCGGCGGCGCGGGCCTCCCTGAGGGGCGACGCCATGGCGGGCTCGAGGCTGCGACGCGCGGCAGCCCAGTAGCTGTGCGGGGGTGGGGGGTTAGGGAGGCGCCTCCGTGTGAGGAGACGACGGGGAGTAGTGGCCCCTGTAGAGAAGGGGCCCGGGTCGGACGTGGGGTCCGCGGACACCCGGGAGCCGAGGATCACCGGTGCGCGGGAGTGGCCTCCCCCGCCCTCGCCGCGCCCTTCTGTGCCTCAACTCCGAGGCCTCCGAGGCCTGTCCTAGGCCTCAGGCCAACGCCCTCCCTGGGCCGCTGGTCTCGGCCCCGCCCCCACGCCAGGCCCCGCCCCTCCTGGCCCCAGATTCTCCGACACCCCCAGGCCCCGCCTAAGCCCCATCCCTACCCGGTGTCGGCCCCAGGCCCCGCCCCTCGCGCCCCAGACCCACCGTTATCCCGGGTCCCGCCCTGAGCTTAAGCCCCGCCCCAGGCCCCACCCTCAGCCCCACCCACCAAGGCCCCTGCTCCGACTTCCTTCTCCCCACGCCGGCCCCTGGGCCCCGCCTCTGTCCCGCCCCTCTGCGCTGCTCCTGCCCCTCCTCTCTCGGTCCTCCCCACTACCTCAGTTCCACCCCTGCTGGCAGTCTCTCCTCCCTGCCCTGGCCCCTCCGATCTGCTCTTCCTCTTTATCTTGCCCCATTCCCCCTTGAGCTCTGCCCCCGCTCTTTGCCTTACCTTGTTCTGCTCCGTTTCTCTTGCCTTGGCACCACTCTTCCCATTGTCCCCTTCAGCCCCTGCTTCCTCCTTCCACCATCACCTCTGCCCACCCAGGATGAAATGAAATGTTTAAATAAAGCAATAATAAAATGTAATTGCATATTTAACTTATTTCTGGGTGGACAGTGATAGATTGCACATTAATATACTAAAATTCTACAAAGACTAAAGAGTAGGTGGCTAGAATTTTTTTTAATCAAGTAGGACAAGGAATATCCTTCATTTATATATAGTCTTTACCAATCAGCGACAGAAACACCCTACTGGAAAGAAGACAAAGGATAGGTGCAATTTATAAAGGGCCAATAAGTCTGAAAAAAAAAAAAGTAAGTTTTATTATTAATTTAAGGAAATGCAGGATTAAAGAATAAAAAATATATTTTTCATCTGTTTAATTGGCAACAAATTTTGAGAAATGATAATATTCTTGCTGGGCAGACTAGTTACATAATTTGCAGGGCCTAATGCAAAATGAAATATGAAGCCCCTTGTTTAAAATATGAAAAATCTCGGGTGCCTGGGTGGCTCAGTCGTTAAGCATCTGCCTTCGGCTCAGGTCATGATCCCAGGGTCCTGGGATCGAGCCCCGCATCGGGCTCCCTGCTCCGCGGGAAACCTGCTTCTCCCTCTCCCACTCCCCCTGCTTGTGTTCCTGCTCTCGCTGTCTCTCTCTCTGTCAAATAAATAAATAAAAGTCTTAAAAAAAATTAATTAAAATATGAAAAATCTCAAGATAGCAACAGCAGAGCATTAAACTAAGCTTGAGGCCTTTCTGAGCATGGAGCCTTGTATGACCTGAGCTGAAGGCAGACGCTTAACCGACTGAGCCACCCAGGCGTCCCGGCTATGTAATCTTATATATTGAGATGGGAAGAGGCAATTAGTGGAAGCCTTGTATGAATGTACTATTCTACCATGGTTCTTTCTCCTCTCAAACACTTACTACTGTCTGATTCTTTTCAATTAGAATGTTCTGGAAGGTGTGTCGTGATAGCTCATTACGGTTTTAATTCCTCTTTCTCTGATAACTAATGCAGTTGAGCCCCATTTCATGTCTATTGGCCATTTAGCTCTGTTTTGTGCAATACCAGCTCAAATCTTTTAAATTTTTTGCTGTTGCTTATATCCCTTTTTCTTACTGATTTGTGTGAGTTCTTTAAATATTTTGCATAAGAATCTAGTCCTTTGTATGATGTATGTGTTATAAGACTCTTTCCTTATTCTGTATAGTATAAAGTCACCTTAACTCATTTATTTTTTGAAGTGAAATTCTCCTGTGGTTCATCAGATTAATTCAGTTCATTGTGTTTGGGGTTCAAGTCTCTTTTCCCTTCAGTGCCATTTCTGAAATATTTCAAGCCTGTGCCTGTGCATTTTCCAGATCTGGGGATGGGGCTAAAGTAGCATCTTATCTGGAGATGTGCAAATTTCTGTGTGTGTATTTAGGCATTTGTGTGAAATGAAGTAACTCCTTTTGCTTCAAATCTCCTCCACCCCATTGTCCAGTGCTAACTGTGCAGGCCATTTGTAAGTCTCTCTACATAATTTCTACAGGTCCTGGGTTTCTGTGTCTTCTTTTCATACGATACAACTCTGCCTACCATCTTCCACAAAGTATGTTCTGAAGCAGGCTGCCTTTTAAAGTATCTCCATCCTGTGAAGGGCCAAGCTGTAAAGATGCTGCACATGACAGATGTTTTGGATATCTTGAAGAATCCCCAGCTCTTCCGTCTACATGATCAAGAAGAGAATCCAGAAACCATCCCCATAAGAAAGCCAGGGGCTCTGAAAGTTTCTCATCAGAAGTTTAGGGATTTTCAGTATCTTTCAGTGACCGGGCCTCACCAAGCTGTGAGCCAGATCCAGGAGCTCTGCTGGCAATGGCTGCAGCCGGAGACCCACACCAAGGAGCAGATGATGGAGCAACTGGTGCTGGAGCAGTTTCTGAACACCCTACCAGAGGAGGTTCGGACCTGGGTGAGGTCAAAAAAGCCTAAGAACAGCAAGGAGGCGGGAACCCTGGTGGCCAGTTGGATCCAAGCATGTGAGGAGAAAGGTGAGAGAGAAAGGAAGCCACTAGTCATTTCCATTTACTGAACATCCTCTGTATGCCTGGCATGCAGTAGGAGATGTCAGATGAATAAGTGAACGAATAAATTTTATAATCCAGTCTAATCTGCCTCATATGAGATGGACGAAATCTTGGGTTTGGCTTTTGCTTTTAATATTTACTATTTCTCTGAGAGTACCCCTTCTCTCCAGCTTTGTTCTTCCCTGCTCCATTTCTTTCTTTTTTTTTTTTTAAAGATTTTATTTATTTATATGACAGAGAGAGACAGCGAGAACGGGAACACAAGCAGGGGGAGCGGGAGAGGGAGAAGCAGGCTTCCTGCCGAGCAGCGAGCCCGATGCGGGGCTCGATCCCAGGACCCTGGGATCATGACCTGAGCCGAAGGCAGACGCTTAACGACTGAGCCACCCAGGCGCCCCTTCCCTGCTCCATTTCTTATCTCACCTAAACTTGAGTATCAACACAAAACAAGACAACACACAGGAGGTTATAAAATGTGGGAGCTATGAGGCCTGGAAGTTTAACCTTTACCAAAATTTGGTCTGTTGGAAACTCAAGTTACTAGATTGGAACTAAGGATATTTTAATAATGAAAGAAGAAAGCCATTTACTCCTCATTGTCCTTTGAATAAAAGTGATACTAAAAACAAAGTATTGTTTAGGGGTATTTATATACATATATATATATAGAGAGAGAGAGAGGGAGGTAGACAGAGAGAGGCAGGCAAGGGAAAAAAAAGTATGAACATAAGACCACAGTTACCTCTGGAGGGAAGGCTGGGGGTGGACAGGAAAAAGCACACGGGTAGATATAAGTTACTGGGAATGTTCTAGATTGGGGGTTAGGTAGTGAATTCACAGGCATTAATTATACTTAAGCATGGAAATGAATAAATTTAAAGTAAACAAGGTCATGCATGGTTTAATACTGATACCATGAATTAAGGATTATGATTAATCCAGTTATGTGTACCTGCATTTTTTTTTAAAGATTTTATTTATTCATTTGAGACACAGAAATATATAGAGAGAGAGCATGAGCAGTGGGAGAAGCAGAGGGAGAGGGAGAAGCAGACTCCCCGCTGAGCCAGGAGCCCGATGCGGGGCTCGATCCCAGGACCCTGGGATCATGACCTGAGCCGAAGGCAGACGCTTAATGACTGAGCCACCCAGGCGCCCCTGTACCTGCATTTCTTAAAAGGATTTTGAAGATGATAATAGTGAACATGTTGAATACTTTTTTTTTTAAGATTTTATTTATTTATTTGACACAGAGAGAGCACAGCAGGGGGGAGCAGTAGGCAGAGGGAGAGGGAGAAGCAGGGTCCCTGGTGAGCAAGGAGCCCGATGCAGGACTCGATCCCAGGACCCTGGGATCGTGACCTGAGCCGAAGGCAGATGCTTAACTGACAGCCACCCAGGCGTCCCATGTTGAATACTTTCAATGTACTATATTCTAGGTGTTTTATATATACGAATTTATATAGTTCTCTTAATAGCTTTTGAAACAGGTGTTACCCTTATTCTATAGATGAGGAGACAGAGGCATGTAGAGGTTGAGTAACTTGCCCATGACTCCACAGTTCGTCAGGGTTCAGACCTGTGCAGCTGGCTCCAGCATCTGTACTCTAATCATGGTGTTATAGTGCCTCAGGTGGACAAGGAGGGTATTGTCCCAGAGGTTAAAAACTTGGCCAGGGGCACCTAGGTGGCTCAGTCATTAAGCGTCTGCCTTCGGTCATGGTCCCAGAGTGCTGGGATCGAGCCCCGTATCGGGCTCCCTGCTCCACGGGAAGCCTGCTTCTCCCTCTCGCACTCCCCCTGCTTGTGTTCCCTCTCTCGCTGTGTCTCTCTCTGTCAAATAAATAAATAAATAAAGTCTTTAAAAATATAAATAAATAAAAACTTGGCCAAAGGCCCAGAGCTATTGATGGAGCTGGAATTCAGGGGAAAAGAAAGAGAGCTACCTAGGATATGAGAAAGAAACAACAGATGAATAAAGGGTGCACTTGGAAAGAGACTACAGGCAGGGAAGGCCTTCAAGATTCTGGTTACTGTAGGGAATGTGGCCGTCTTCTAGATCGGTGAATGAAAAAGATTTAGGAAAATCTTTAAGAGCTGCCACTTTTTAAAATGCTTGTGTCCTTTATATATGTAATGTTTAAGCCTTACAAGATCACTTAGAAGTATAAGTATTATTTCCATTTTACAGTTGAGAAACTGAGGTTCCCTGGTGCTTATGAGTGGACGGTGAGGTTGGGAACCACTGATAAAGAAGGAATTTCCACTTTATTTGGAAGGCAGTAGGGAGTCATTGAAGGGTTTAAAGCTGGGAAATGCCCAGAGCTCTTTTTTGGAACTTGCTATACTGAAAGGAGAAAAGATGTCTATGGTTTTTCTCTTACAGGAAGTCCAGGACTGCTGCTGTCTTCCATGGCAGGAAGGATGGTATTGGGTGGCAAGCACTCTCTGTGTCTCTGGGTACTGCCAGACTGGACTCAGTTCCATGGTCATTCCTTCTCTCTTCTAGGTTTCCCTCCTCAGGACTTTGTCATTGCAGAAGAGAGGAACACCAACGAACTCCAAAAGGACACAGAGATGTCTGACAATCCCTCATCTGCTGGATCCCAGGTAAGTGAAGCTTTCTTCTGATTTTGTTCTCCAATATGGGTATCTCACCCTCCTGATTTCTAGACCTTCCCTATCGAATTAAATCACATTCTCATTTCCTTTAAGTCTTTATATAAATATCACCTAACTGAGCCTTTCCCTGGCTATCTTATTTAAATTTTTTTTCTGACTTGGGGGGCCTGGGTGGCTCAATCGGTTGAGCTACAGACTCTTAGTTTCAGCTCAGGTCATGATCTCAGGGTCGTGGGATTGAGCCCCACCTCAGGCTCCATGCTCAGTGCAGAGTCTGCTTGTCCCTCTCCCTCTGCTCCTCCCCTGCTTAATGTGTGCGCTCTCTCTCTCAAATAAATAAAATCTTAAAAAAAATTTTTTCTGACTCTTTATATCTTCTTTCCCTGCTTTATTTTTTTCCCTGCTTTATTTTTCTCTGTTGGACTAATCACCATCCCACATACTACACGTTTAACATTTTTCTGCTTTTTCTTTTTTTTTTTTTAAAGATTTTATTTATTTATTTGGCAGAGAGAGACACAGCGAGAGAGGGAACACAAGCAGGGGGAGTGGGAGAGAGAGAAGCAGGCTTCCCATGGAGGAGGGAGCCTGATGCGGGGCTCGATCCCAGGACCCTGGGATCATGACCTGAGCTGAAGGCAGACACTTAATGACTGAGCCATCCAGGCACCCCCATTTTTCTGCTTTATCTGTCTCTTGAATTAATTGTTTTGTTTGTGTTTTTAGTATTCCATTTTATGCCCAGTGTTGGCTCATTTAAAACAACTCTTATGTGGTTTGCACTGTTATGCTCCTTTTTATGTGTGAAATAAATGGCAGCTATTATAGGGACATGATACTGTTGTGAGGTTTTATTTTTTTTTTTCAAAAATGTTCTCCTTAATGTTCTTGTTAAATCATTTCTTTAAAAATTTATTTATTTACTTTAGGGGGGGAAGGGCAGAGAAAGAGGGAGAGAGAATCCTGAGCAGACTCCATGGAGCCTGATTTCTGATTTTAAAACTCCAGTTAATAGTACTAAATCTATAAATTTTTTAGTGTTGGCAGTTAATATGAATTTTGAATAAAATAATAAAAAACCTATAATAAAAACCCAATAACCTCCTTGGTAGGAGCTGGGCAGCCAGTGTATGACTTCTACTTTAAATCAGTTGCTCATAGATCTGCATAATGTTTTCCTGAAAACACAAAAGATGTATATTAATAAAATGTGTATCATATTCTTATGTAGTCTTCTAATATCTACTTTTTATTTTATTTATTTTTTTTATTTATTCATTTGAGACACAGAGATACAGAGAGAGAGAGAGAGAGCATGAGCAGGGAGAGAGGCAGAGGGAGAGGGAGAAGCAGGCTCCCTGCTGAGCCAGGAGCCCAATGCAGAGCTCGATCCCAGGACCCTGGGATCATGACCTGAGCCGAAGGCAGACGCTTAACCATTTGAGCCACCCAGGCGCCCCAATATCTACTTTTTAAATTCAACCTTAGGGGTACCTGGGTAGCACAGTCGGTTGAGTGTCTGACTGCTGGTTTTGGCTCGGGTCATGATCTGGGGGTTGTGGGGTTAAGTCCTATGTTGGGCTCTGCACTCAGTGTGGAGTCTGCTTAGGTTTCTTTCTGCCCCTCCTCCACCAGGCACATGTGCACGCACATGCACTCGCCTGCTCTCTCTCTCTCAAATAAATAAATCTTTAAATTAATTAATTGATTCAACCTTAGGTTATCAAGACTGTTGTAACTGTAGTTAATTGGTTTGCATTGCTGGAATATTATTCCATTGTGTGACTATTACCGTAATATATTTATCTCTTTTACTCTAAACAGACATGTGGATTGTTTCTAGGTTTTGGATGTTACAAACAGCACTGTTAAGAATATAAATGTCAGGGGGCACCTGGCTGGCGTAGCCAGTTAAGCATCTGACTCTTGATTTCGGCTCAGGTCATGATCTTGGGGTTGTGAGATCAAGCCCCACGTCAGCCTCCACGCTGGACGTTGAGCCTGCTTAAGATTCTCTCACCCTGTCCCTCTGCCCCTCCCCCTATTTCACGCATTTGTGCACGCTTTCTCTCTCTCTCTCTCTCACTCACTCGCTAAAAAAAAAAGAATATAAGTGTCTCCAAGTACACATGATCAGATATACCTAGGAATATAATCTCTGGGTCCAAAGTGGTTTACCAATTTACATTTCCCCTAGCATCTAATAAGAGGTCTCATGAGTCCACATTCTAGACAACATTTGGTATTGCCAGACTTATTAATTTTTGTCAGTTGAATGAGTATAAATGGTACGGTGTCATTTTGATTTACATTTCTCTGTTTATTAATAAGATTGAATATCTCTTTATGAGCTCTTTGGGTTTTACAGATGAGTCACTGAGGCTTAACCTACCCACATTCACAAAGATTGTAACAACCAGAGCCAGGACTTAAACCTAGCTCTCTCTGATTCCTGAGGCTGAGGTATACTGCTTAGCTTTTAATTATGCACATTCATTATTTATAAAGTAGCTTAAAAGGATCTTTTTTTAAAAAGATTTTATTTATTTGTCAGAGAGAGAGAGAGTGTGAGTGCACAAGCAGGGAGAGCAGCAGGCAGAGGGAGAAGGAGGCTCCCTGCTGAGCAAGGGCCCCATGCGGGTCTCGACCCCAGGACCCTGGGTTCACAACCTGAGCCAAAGGTAGACGCTTAACGGACTGAGCCACCTAGGGAATCCCTTAAAAGTATCTTTTGCCTTCAATCCAAATTTGTAGTAATTAGCAGCAGGCACTATCTCAGACAGATTCCCCCTTCTTTCATACTACAAGACAAAGAAAGGTACATCACTAGGTCCCTGTACCCTCTGGATTAGAACACTTGGATTAGAAGCTTTCTGCCAGGGGCGCCTGGGTGGCTCAGTCAGTCAAACGTCTGCCTTCGGCTCAGGTCGTGATCCCAGGGTCCTAGGATTAAGCCCAGCATCGGGCTACCTGCTCGGCAGGGAGCCTGCTTCTCCCTCTGCCCCTCCCCCGCTGTGTTTTCTCTCTGTCAAATAAATAAATAAAATCTTTGAAAAAAAAAAAGAAGCTTTCTGCCAGTCTGAATGCTTTATGTTCAGTCCTCTCTCATCAGGCGCCTTCCCCCTCTTTGGGATAATTTCTGGATTTTGACCATTTGGAAGTGTTTTTGGTATTTTAGGAGTTGGTGACTTTCAAGGATGTGGTTGTGGACTTCAGTCCGGAGGAATTAACCTACCTTAGTGCTGCTCAGAGGAACCTCTACCGGGAGGTGATGCTGGAGAATTACAGGAACCTGGTCTCCTTAGGTAAGGCTGCCTTCTCCTTGGAACTTGGTTTCTGCCCACTAGGGCAGTGGTTCTCAACTCTTTTCTGTCCTCACATCAGGAACATCAGTAATAGTGGTTCACCATGTCAGTGAATTTCAACTCAGATCAAAGACAGTATTTTATTTTATTATTATTTTTTTAAAATGTTTTATTTATTTATTCATGAGAGTCACAGAGAGAGAGAGAGAGAGGGAGGCAGACGGAGAAGCAGGCTCCCCGCTGAGCAGGGAGCCCGATGCGGGGCTCGATCCCAGGACCCTGGGATCATGACCTGAGCTGAAGGCAGATGCTTAACCATCTGAGCCACCCAGGTGCCCCTCAAAGACAGTATTTTAATATCAAATTCACTCTTACTCCTAATAGGGCCAACATTGAGTACTTAATATGTATCAGGCATTAGTCTAAGCACTGTACATGTCTTATTCCTTTAATCCTTACACTAGTCCTGTGAGGGAGAGGTATATTTCCTGTTATTTTTATTATTATTGCCATTTTACAGATGAGGAAACAGAGCCATGGGAAAGTTAAATTATCTAAAATCACATGGCTACAAAGTGGCAGGTTGAGATTTGACCCTTAGTGGATCAGCTCCAGAATCTGCTCCCTTAAATTAAATGACTGTACTGTTGGATGGGGGTGGGTTTCATCAGGTCTTGGCACAGTAGAAGGCTCGCAGTGAGGTTTTTTGAATGTGAGGGAATTGATGAAAATTTCAGGAGCTCCAAAGGCTTCTACTGGACTTAAAGTTTAAGAGTAAGGGATTGCCAGTCTCTCTTCATATCCAGAGGCAAGGTTGTTTACCTCTCCCCACAAGCTAAAAATTTTTAAGTACCAGTGCCAGGGTCTTCATTTCAGTGGCTTTTTGGGGGCCTGAGGTCTCCTGAAACACACAGTCAAACCAAACACCATTCCAATGGCAGTAAGCTGACGCTCTTGTCCTTGTGAAGTCAGAGACCTGTGTGAGGAGATGGAAGTGCCTTACCTTACAAGAGTGTGTAATTTGAGGGATGCCTGGGTGGTACAGTCGGTTAAGGGTCGGACTCTAGTTTTGGCTCAGGTCGTGATCTCAGGGTCCTGGGATCTGTACTCAGCATGGAGTCTGCTTGAGGTTCTCTCTCCTCCTCCCTCTGCCCCTCCTGCTCATGCATGCGCACTCTCTCTCTCTCTCTCAAATAAATAAATATTAAAAAGAAGGGTGTGTAATTTGAACTGTGACTTCTGTTGGTTACAAAGAAGGCAAAAAGGAGTGCCTTTTCCAATATAACTCTTCCCTCAGTTACCACATTTATGACTTAAAATAGAGGGAATAAGTCAGTTTTACCTTTTTAGCCCTCATGCAGTAACCTGGAGGCATTTCTGTCTTCTTGTGAGGCCTTGGCTTCTTGTATCCCCGAAGGTTTTGGGTTAATGGAGATTTTACATATCACCCAGGACATTGTCTTCCCAAGTGTGGAATGAGTACAGTGGATTATAGAGAAGGTTATTTTAGGTAGTACCTTTTGTTGGCCTTCCATTTTAGCAAAGAGAGAGCAGACCTCAGGCCCTGAGTCTTAGGCGACCAAAACTAGGTAGCACTCAATAACATTAATTTTGGTTGGATCTATTGCTGTATTATCTTCGGGGCTTTTTTTCTTTTTTGCAAATGACTGTGGTTTCTGTTTTTGAGGTTGATATAAACTTCCATTTAAATAAGTGTATTTAAGTTAAAAAGAGATGATCTAAAGAAGAGTATTAAATGCTAAATATTACAACAGGTAGCACATAGATAGGGCTAGAATGTGAAGGTCGTTAATAAATTTGTCAGTGAAATTGTCAGTATGGCGGGTTCTGGAATAGGCATTGGTGTTACAAAATTGACGAGGATTCCTGTTTTCGTGGATGTTACTAATTCTAGTGGGGTGAGACAGACAATACAGAAATAATGAGGTAGTGTCTTAGTTCGTTTGTCTGTTATAACAATATCCCAGAATGGGTGGTTTCTAAACAACAGACATTTATTTCTCATAGTTCTGGAGTCTGGAAGTCCAAGATCAGGGTGCCAGCACAGTCAGGTGAGGGCTGTCTTCTAGGCCACAGGCTTCCTGTTGTCTCCTCACTGGGTGGAAAGGGCTAGTAAAACTCACTGAAGCCTTTTTTTAATAAGGGCACTAATCCAGTTCATGAGGGCTCCACCCTATGACCTAAGCACCTCTCAAAAGCCTACTTTCTAATAACACCACAGTGGGCTTTAGGATTTTAACATATGAATTTTGGGGGGATACAAACATTCAGACCACGGCAGGTGGCCTGCAAATGACTGAAGTTTGGGAAACACAGAACTAGGGGAGGGAGAAGGAGCAGTTTAAGACAAGGGGAATGAAGCTATCATGAGGAAAAGAACTTGTTGAGCAGCTATGACATCAGATCCCCCCCAAGCTGAAGTAGAGAGCCCAGCACACTGTTCTCAACCCCCTTTTCAATTTTTACTCCAAAGCAGAGTTTTTCAACCTTGGCACGGTTGACGTTCAGGCCAGATCATTCCTTGCTGTGGAGGAATGTCCTGGGCATTGCAGGATGTTTAGCGACCTGGCCTCTCTGTACTAGATATCAATAGCCTTCCTTCCTCTCCCTGAACTTGTGACAACCAAAAATGTCTCCCATTTGGGCCAAAATCATTAGAAACAGGCTTCACTTTTATTTTGTGTGAATTTGCATCTTCCTTATTATCTCTGAGTCTTTAGAGCCTAGGCTGGGAGTCGCTGTGGGTGCAAAGCAAAACCCCCAAGTTATGAGTCTCCTTCTTCAACAGGGTACCAGTTCCCTAAACCCGACATTATCTCACAGCTGGAAGAGGAAGAGTCACGTGTGAGGGAGGAAGACAGCAATACAGAGATATGTCAAGGTAAGTAGTGAGGGGGAAGCCCATGGAGACTGGAATTACGGGAGGACAATCCCCCCAGTCAGTCGGGATGGGGGCTGGGAGCTGTTGGTCTGAGAGCATCCCTCAAAGTCCACTCAGGCCAAGGAAATAGAGGGCTGGTAGATGTTCTCATCTCAGGGCTCACAAGGTTTCACCACTTAGTGTGCACTTAGTTCTTCTTTCATCTGCTCTTCCTGTAGTCGGAGCGACTCTCTTGCCTGGTGCCAGGGAGGCCCGTTTCCCTTTTCTCTACTGTTCCAACCCCTGTACTTATTCGTGCCTTTCCCCTTGCAGCTAGACCTCGGTCTTTCCTCTTTAACTGAGACAAGAAAAAACCTTGGCGTGATACCACTCTTCTTTCCACTTGCCTCGCATTTTCCCACATGGCAGCTCTTCAGACTTGTTGACACCCAAAGGCTCCCTTTCCCTTCCCTCTTTAATCCCCACAATCTGGTTTCCATCCCCTACCTCTGCCAACACACACACACACACGCACACACACAGAGTCTCACTGTATCTCTCTCCGTCTTTCCCTCTCCCTCTCTCACACTCTGTTTCACAGCCCCCCAAAGGTCCCTACCAACATCCTTATGGCTCAAGGACAAAAACCCTCTCCAAACTCTATGGCTACAATATGATAACATTTGTCATCTTTATGAAATCCTCTCCTTCTCTGAACCGGGTCACTATGTGTATCAGCCAGGATCATTGTTGCCCTTCAGCTCCTGTTAACAGAAAACCACACCCAAACTGGTATAAGCCATAAGGGGATTGTATTAGCTTACAATACTGCTCATCTGGGCTTCAGGGATGGCTGGATTCAGAAGCTCAGTGATGTTATCAAGGGCCTACTTTCATTTTTGTTTTTACTCTGCCGACAAATCCTGGGTGTGCTTTCTTGTTCCAGTCTGGGGGTGGGGCAGTGGGGGGAGAGAGAGAGAGAGAGAGCAAGCGAGCAGGTGTGTCCAAGAAGCATTCGCAAGAGCGAGGACGCTTCTTTCTTAGAAGCCCTTGACACACCTCTCCTCATTTTCAGTGTTCCATTTGGGTCATAACCCATTCCTGAACCAGTAGCTATGCCCAGTCTAGTGGTAATCAATACAGCTTTCCCTGCCTTTTCCTGTGTAGGCAGAGAAGATGTCCAAACAAATTCAAGGACCTACCAAGGGGACCCCTCTACCTGCCTCTGTGTTGCCCTCAGTGTCTTCTTTACATTCACTCCTTGACTCCTTCAGTCATTCCACAGATATTTATTGAGCCCTTGTGGTGGGCCAGCCCTGTTCTAGGTTCTGTGGCTACAGTAATGATCAAGTCAGACAAAATCCCTTCCTTTATAGTCCTTTCATTCTAATGGGGGTGATAGTTGATACACAGACAAGTAATAGAGTCTGAGTGTAAAGCAGGCAGTGACAAATGGGAAGCCACTTAAGAGAGGTAGTCAGACAGAGGAGGAGCCACATAGAAATCTTGAGGAAGAGTGTTGCAGGCAGAGGGAATAGCAAATACAGAGGCCGCAAGTTTGGAATGAGCTTGGGTGTTCCAGAAAAAGGAAGAAAAGCAATATGGTCTGAGTAAACTGGAGGGGGATAGGAGTTAACGTTGAGAAGATAGACATAGGTCAACTCACATAGGAATATGTTAAAGAATGTGGATTTCATGACAAGTGAGATGTGAAAAAGGTATTAGAGGGTTTTGAGCCCAGGGAATGAGGTAGTATTATTGACTCCTTAGAACTGTGCTGTCTGATGTGACAGCCACTAGACACACATAGTTGAATTTA
>NC_138384.1:49356707-49373329 GCF_054177405.1 Leptonychotes weddellii | reverse complement strand
ATGAATTAAAATTGCATAAATTTAAACTCGGTCACACCAGCCACATTTCAAGTGTTCTTTACTTACATGTGGCTAGTGACTATATATCAGACAGCAAAAATACACATCGTTTACCTCATTGCAGGGCATTCCACTGGGCAGCAGTGTCTAGAAAGATCCCTCTGACTGTTCTATGGAAAGTGGGCTTTAGGAAGACCCGCAGAGAAACCAGTTGGGAGCTTGGTATTGCAGGCTAAAGCTGATGGAGGTTGGTGCTGTGATTGTCGAGTACGGTTTGAGGTGTTCTCTGTGAGGAGAACGGGCAGAACAGCCGTCTCTTGGTCTTCTATGTGAGTCGTCTCTTCAAAGACCATTTCCTAAAAGATCTAATCCATTGTGGGTCCAGTTATCCCTTTCCTGATGATTTCCTAATCTGCTTTCTGGCTCTTCTATTTCATCTGCTATCTGCCAGGACGAGACTGTTGTGTTCATCCTTGTCTCTTGTCAGTTTCTTTCCCACACAGAGAGTTGCCTTTGTAAAGCACAAACTTTTGACTACTACTACTCTCAAAAGAAAATCCAAACATTTAGCAAAACATTTAAATCCCTCCCAATCTGCATAAGATCTGTTCTGTTATTTTTGGTCCCTTTCTTATGTCTCTACTATAACGATGTGTCTCTGTGAGGAAAGAATAGAGGAACTTTTACATTTCTTTTAGATGGGGAGAAAAGACCTAAAACCAAAGATCTAACTCCAGAGCAAAGCCTGCCTATGGAAGAGTCATCCTTGGGGGCAGGAATGGAGGATCTGATGGTAGGTAACTTCTGCAGTGTCTATGTAGGAGAATCTTCTCCTGATGATCCATCAGATTTGTACCAGGTCAACCAAGAGAAACCTTTGAGTCCTGTAACAATGACTGAGCCCAAGACCCCCACTCAAGAAAGAAGCCATGACCGTGATGATTTTGAGAGGAGCTCATATCTTACTAAGCAATCGGAAGGGCCTCCAGGAAAGGATCCCCAGGAATGTGCTACTCCTGGAATTTGCACCAGTCCCCAGCCGGTGGATGACAAGCCTTTCCTCCAAGAGAACAGATGTGGATTTTGTGAAAGAACTTTTATTACCCAGACAGCGCGTGAGAGACATGAGCAGATCCATACTGGGAAGAAACCCTTTGAATGTAAACGATGTGGAGAAGCCTTCTACCTCATGCCACACCTCACCAGACATCAGAGGACTCACCGGAATGGTGAGACGTCCTCTGGATGCAACGAAGGTGGAAAGTCTTTCATCCAGCATGCAAATATCAGTGGCCGTGTAAGAATTCATAGGCAGGAAGACTACTATGAATGTTCCCAGTGTGGCAGAGCCTTTATCCAGGATGTGCATCTTTTCCAACATCTCAAAGCCCACGAGGCAGCAAAAGCCCTTCCCCCTGGGTTGCCCCGCATTAAGACGTATTTAATTCGGTATCAGCGGAAACATGACTATGTGGGAGAGAGAGCCTGTCAGTGTTGTGACTGTGGCAGAGCCTTCAGTCGGACTTCACATCTCATTCAGCACTACCGAATTCATGCTCAAGAGAGACCTTACCAGTGTCAGCTGTGTGGGAAGTGTTTCAGCCGACCCTCCCACCTCACCCGCCATTATCAACTCCATTCTCAAGAGAAACCTGACGAGTGCAATCATTACTAAAAACCTCCAGTCAGAGAACATTCTCAACATCTTTGGCTCCATCCTGGGGAGAGACCCTCTGAGTGCTCTGAATGCGAGAATACCGTCCTCCAGCTCTCACAACTTAATGACTTGAAAACTCATCATGATGTGATAAAAAAAATGGCGAATGGTTGCAAGGGTATAGAACAGCTTTTTGCAAAAGAAGATCCAGCACACGTATCAGTAGTCACACAGCTGAAAATCCTTACAAAGAATATTTTTGTTGCATAGGAAAGAAGTTAATAGATTATGCCTTTCTTTTGGTGGTATTCGTGGAATGGAAAACTTTCATTTTGACACCCTGACAAAAATTTTGTGACTGGCCGTTGGACTCCAGACAGGCAGTCTGTTCCCAAGGTTTTCTAGGAGTGTTTACGTACAGTATCTTCACCATGTGGGATGTGTCAACACAGAGCGTGGTAGAAAGATTTTCAAGGTGTGCTTATATTGATTCGTCCACAAGGCTGATGTACCTGGCAATGTGTTTACGTCACACCTCATAATTCACAAAACATTGTCATGTATATTATTTTATTTGATCTTTTAAGGAATGCTGCAGTGTACCTAGTGGGCATATTTATTCTATTTTTACAGGCAAGGCGAACTTGAAGCTCCCAAGTGGTTGGTTGATCTGACCTAGGTTGTAAGTGATGAAGTAGGAAATGAACCCAGGCTTTGTTTTATTTTGAGATTTCATGAGGTATTTATTTCATATCTTGATGTTTGACCCTGGTTTTCTTTACTCCTGCCACTTCCTCTCTGAAGAAAAGGTGCAGTGCTCTACTGCCTTCAGCCATCTTCCTCTGTAGTAGTCCCAGCACTGTTTCATGTGAAATCAGACAAGGACACCTACAGTATTAGAGGTTCAGAAAGTTTTCTTAGGGTGAAGTATGATAGCCACTTCCCTTGAGATTTAGGATTAGAGGATGACTTTCTGAGACTAATTCAGGGAAGTGTATTTTTGCTAAACACTTTCTTGTAAGTGTTCTTGTAGGTCATAAAACAGTTACTAATCAAGGAGAATCTTTTTTGTAGTTTCCTGTGGTTGTCTGAGGGATTAGGGTTTCTTGTTTCCCTTTTCCTTCCTTTAAAAAAAATCCTGTTTGAGAACTTTCTTGGGCTGTGGCATCATTAGCACAGCGAACTTCACCTAAAATCCTAATTCTACGCAGAACACACTTCACTCTTCAAAGGTATGAGCCCAGAGTTGCACAAAAATCTCTTGAATGCCATATTGCTATAATGTTAAAAGCTTTCCATCACTGCCTTGACTGGTGGTCAGATACAGAGACACATGGTAACCAGTTGGACCTGGAATTCCAGAACCTGATCCCTTGCCTGGTAGGGTGACTTGTTGCTGTTGTTATTCATTGCCCTGCTTTTTCTCATCAGCCCTTTTTAAGGTTGATCTATGATGCGTGGCCCAGAGTCATGAAATTAAAAGCAAACATTACCCGTCAGAACCTGATGAGCCAAACGAATGTTAGCCGCGCAACCTCTCTTCATTTCCAAAGTTCTTGATGAAATAGCCCTCACTGGCAGGCCCTATTTTCTCATGACAGTCTACTCTTGAACCCACTGTAAACTGGTTTCTGATCCTGCCACCACTCCCACAAAGGAACAGGATGTCAGTGCGTCTTAATTGATGGTGATATTGATTAGTCTTGATGCCTTGATTTAAAGTGCTGTCCACTGGGTTGTTCTTTAAAGTTACTATTTATTTCTCTTTGTAATTAATAAGTATCCTACTGGAGAAATTTTGAGACTGTGCAAGTACAGATCTTCCTTGACTTACGATGAGGTTTTGTCCTGATAAACCTATCGTAAATTGAAAATACTGTAAGCTGAAAGTGCATTTAATATGCCTCACCTACTGAACATCATAGCTTGGCATATTCTACCTTAAAAGTGCTCAGAATACTTACACTTGCCTATAGTTGGGCAAAATTATCTAATACAAAGCCTGTTTTATCATTGTGTTGAATATCTCATGTAATTTATCGAATACTATGCTGAAAGTGAAAAACAGAATGACCGTATGGGTACATAAGGGTTCTAAGTGTATTGGTTGTTTATCTTGTGATTACAAGGCTGACAAGGAGCTGGGGCTTGCTACCACTCGCTGCCACTGTCCAGTATCATGAGAGAGTCTTGTACCATATATCATTAGGTGCGGAAAAGATAAAAATTCAAAATTTGAAGTACAGTTTCTACTGAATGCATTTGCTTTTGTAAAGTCATTGTAAAGTCAAAATATCATAAGTTGGAACCATCATAAGTCGGGAACCGCCTGTATCCAGTTTCTCCTCAAACTTTTACCCACTAAATTTTAGCATCTTGCAAATAGATCTTGCCTACAGCCATTGTGACTCTGTGGTATTATAAGGCGAATTTCTATTTCCCTCATTCTTTCTACATTTAGTAATTAGATTTCTCCTGTGAGGAAGTTACCCACCCTATTTATTTATTCAGTAATTTATTTATATCAGTATGAATTCATGGATATTTATTTTATTCTATGGGCTGTAATTAAATACTATTTATTTTGTTCACATTCTTCCAGTGTTGGCTATTGGGAACCCTTTCAGGTTGGCTCCTGGGCCTTCTTAACAAGCTGCCAACCTTTTCTGAACACTTTTAACTTGCTACACCCTCCTTAATTTCTCTTCCTTCCCCTCCAGGAATTCCCTGTATGACTTTTTGATGGATTCTACCTCCCATCTTGTGAAATCAGCTTCTTTCCCCAGGGCCATCAGTTTAGTCAGGTCCCTGTCAATCTCAGTCATTTCATTTCTCCCCTCGCCATTTTTGCTAAATCTACATTGTGATTCACTTAATACATTTTTTCAATTGTCTTCTCTCTGTTTTTTAAATTTTAATACATCTACTTTATTTTTTAAAAGATTTTATTTATTTATTTATTTGAGAGAGAGCACGTGCCAGGGGAGAGGCAAAGGGAAAGGAAGAAGCAGGCTCTCTGCCAAGCAAGAAGCCTGACGTGGGGCTCGATCCCAGGACTCTGGGATCATGACCTGAGCCGAAGGCAGACACTTAACTGACTGAGCCACCCAGGCGCCCCTTAATACATCTACTTTAGAAGGAAAATTTTAAATCACCTCAAACAAAGGGTTTTACCCGGGCCATAATCAGATTTCCCTGATAGCTGCTAAGATGTCTTTTTACAGTTAGCTCATTTGAATCCAGATTCAAACATGGTCTACAAATTGCATTTGGTTGTCTGATCTCTTGAGTCTTAATCTAAAGCAGTCTCCTCTTACTTTTTTTAATGCCTTGTGTGACCCCAAGGATGATGTAGAGATACACCTCCTTCCTCTTCCCACCCAATTCCTAATATATCTAACAGTTTTAGTACTCTTATATTCTGGCTTAATTTTTAATTTGAAGGCACTTATTTTTAAAACTGTTTATATTGTGGTAAAAAGCGCCACATAACATAATATTTGCCATCTCAAACATTTTTAAGTGTGCAGTTCAGTAGTATTAATTATAGTCATATTATTGTTCAACAGATCCCCAGGACTTTATCATCCTGCAAAACCAAAACTCTATACCCATTAAGAAGTAACTCCATATTTCTCCCTTTTCCCAGCCCTGGTGACCATCATTCTAGCACCTTTTTTCTGTAAAAGCTTTGTGTGATTATGCAAATAATACTGGAAGAAACTGTGCCATTGTCCTGTGTGATATTCCCCATTCTAAATCTGTCTGCTTCCTGTAGTGTCTTAAGCTTGTTCCTCTCTCTGTATTTTCTGTAAATAGAAGTTAGTATATCAGAGACTTAGATTCATCTTCAGCTTCTTTGGCAAAGATACCTTTTAGGTAGTTTTGTGTGCTTTACCAGCATGATATGGTGTTGGCTTTTCCCAGGAGTCCAGCCTTTTAAAATCACTCTCCAAGCCACTGCCCCAGTCACAGATGATGAGGTTTCCAAGCGTTCACCATCTTTGGATTATACATAGGCCAGCTGCTTTAGTTCCTTCTTCATTACCTCTTCTAGATTTCTCTACATTCCTCCATCACTCCAGTTTGGTCTTCAGACACTTGAATTAAGAGATGGTGGAGACTTCTTTTTTTTTTTTTATTTTAAAGATTTTATTTATTGGACAGAGAGAGATAGTGAGAGCAGGAACACAAGCAGGGCTCCGGAGTGGGAGAGGGAGAAGCACGCTTCCCACTGAGCAGGGAGCCCGATGTGGGACTCGATCCCAGGACCCTGGGACCATGACCTGAGCCGAAGGCAGTCGCTTAACGACTGGGCCACCCAAGCGCCCTGGTGGACGAGACTTCTTGAGGGTCTGGGTGTGGGCCATTTGTTGAGAATTCTGGGCCAGGGCTTCAGACTTCTTGAGGAGCCTTAACTAGAGAAAGTCAAGGAGCACGACTTGACTAATTTTGTTCTGATGCTTCTTTCATGCCAAAACTGGAATCGGTGACAGCATGGGATAGTTGACTTTGCCTGTCACCCCTGAACTATTTGGAACATATGGAAGACATACCAGCCACTGCCTCCATATTTTACAAACTTGACCTGACCGAGATGCTACATACCTCAGCCTGTTATTTTGGTTTTCAGCTTGCTATCCTAGTGGGCTCCCAAGGATAATGCTTTTGCTGCTTCCCTCCTTTTCCCACCCAATTCCTAACAACAGCTCTTTTATTCAGGTTAATTTTTTTTAAATTTAGAAATACTCGTGTTTTAAGCATTTTTTTGTGATTATGCTGGTAATATATATTCTTTAAAGATTAGAAAATAACATGTTTTTCTTTGAATATTTGTATTACCCTCTCCCAGATACACTTGCTGCTAAAAAGGATATAAAATTGTCCAGATATTTTTCCTTTGCATAGATCTATATAGATTTTTATATAAAAATATTTTTATGAAATAGAATCGTACCATTGGCACTGTTTTGAAGGGTGTAATTTTTATTCTAATATATCATGAATATCTTTCCATATCCATATTTATGCCCCTAACTTTTGTTTTTCAGGACTGCCTAGTACTTGGTTACATAGATGTGTCCTGATTTATTTTCTAGCATTAGCCTTCTAAGGTTGTATAATTTAATTTATCTTTTATTTGTACGTTACTGCTGTCATTACACTTCCCTGTTACCTGTTAGGCCTTAGTATTTCCCTTATCAGTTTGCTCTAATGTCTTTGCATATAGTCATGTTTCCTAAGAGGAAATTCCCAGCAGCAGGATTTCTCGGCCAAGAGGTATGTGTATCTCAAAGGTTTTAGAAACCTTCCTGGCCTCATCCCACCAAAGTCTAAAAGCTGTGATTTTTTTTCTCTAGGGAACAACTAAACTACTCAACTCTCTCTCACTTTTCTCCTTGAAGAATTTGCTCTATGAACCCATCTAATAACAGGACTGAAGTCAGAAAGAATCACAGGCAAAGTTTGTTAGAACCCTAATTTTAACATAGTTTTATTAGGTTTACTTTTTCACTAAACAAATAATAGTAAGCATATTAAGGAAAATTTTGGAAAGCAAAGAAGGCTAATAAATTTCCTAATAGGCCCAGAATCTCAACAAGTACAAGCCCAGGAATGTAGTTTTGTTTACAGGTAGAAGAGCTCTTGGCAGAGAAGGGAAAGTGTGGGCTTCGGAGCCAGGCTGACCTGAGGTCAAATCTTAGTCCATTCTTGGAGCCTGACTTTGTTTCCTCAGGAAATGGGGTAACAGTGCTTCCCCTAGAACTGTCGAAAGGCTTGGAGCTCATCTGCATAAAAGAGCCTAACAGTGCCTAGTACATAGTATGCACTCAGTTACCTGTAGCTGCTATTATGGAATATTTTGTTTTCATGTATTTTTCATTTACTTTTTAAGACTTTCTTAGTGACAGCAAACTACAGAATTATAAACCAGATTTTATCATACTTTAGTATTCTCTATACAAGCAAGTTTTTCAGTGTGTTAGGGTTTCTCATATACATTTTGCAGATTTGAAGTTCTTTTTCTCATTTTGTAATCACATTTTTAAATGACTAATTATACAAAGGTTTGATTAACAGAGCATAAAGCATTGTATTTATAGTTTTCTTAGGATAGATTTCCAAAAAGGGATATTATTAGGTGAGATGTGGTATAAACCATTTCTGTGGCTCTTGAAAGATCCTGATGAATTTCTTTCTGGAGGGGCCATGCCATTTCTAGCAAAGGGAGGTCCAGGGGTATGAAACAGGTGACAAACCATCTTCTCTCCTGAGTCAATAACAAGTGTTGCATATCACTTATGCTCTCTGGGTCCACTGCACTGGAAAAATCTTTCACAACACAGCATTCCGGGTAGGAAAAACAAACTGAGCAAGGTTAGTAGATACAAAGAAATGTCTTTGCCATGCCTGGTATAAATAAGCATTTGAACAACTTTACCAGCAATGGGTGGGTAGCTCATTTAAAACAAACCAACAAAAACGTTTGCCTATTTGATAAGCCAAAAAAGTGATTCTTTCCTTACTAATGAATTTTTCTGTTTATGCTTTTAAATTTCTTTGTGAATAATTTAGGCCCTTTGCCTATTTAGGTAGTGTGTCTCCATGCCTTTTCTGATTTGCCCGAACTCACTTTCCTTTCTTTAAAAAAAAATTTTTTTTTAAAGATTTTATTTATTTATTTGAGAGAGAGAGAATGAGAGACAGAGAGCATGAGAGGGAGGAGGGTCAGAGGGAGAAGCAGACTCCCTGCTGAGCAGGGAGCCCGATGTGGGACTTGATCCCGGGACTCCAGGATCATGACCTGAGCCGAAGGCAGTCGCTTAACCAACTGAGCCACCCAGGCGCCCCCCAAAAAATTTTTTTAATTTAAATTCAATTCAGTTAACATACAGTATATTATAAGTTTCAGGGGTAGAACTTAGTGATTCATCAGTTGCATATAACACCAGTGCTCATTCCATCAAGTGCCCTCCTTAATGCCCATTGCCCAGTTACCCCGTCCCCCCACCCACCTCCCCTCCTGCAACCCTCAGTTTGTTTCCTGTAGTTAAGTGTCTCTTATGGATTGCCTCCCTCTCTCTGTAATTTACCTTCCCTTCCCCTATGTTCATCTTTTTGTTTCTTAAATTCCACATATGAGTGAAATCATAGGGTATTTGTCTTTCTCTGACTGACTTATTTCACTTAGCATAATACCCTCCAGTTCTATGTTGCAAATGGCAAGATTTCATTCTTTTTGATGGCTGAGTAAGATTCCATTGTGTGTGTGTATATATATATATATATATATATATATATATATATATATATATATCACATCTTCTTTATCCATTATCTGTTGATGGACATCTGGGCTCTTTCCATAGTTTTTAATGTATGCATTTCTGAAGGATTGTTTTTCATTTTAAAGTAAACAACTCCTATTTTATAGAAAGGTAGAGCTCTCTTCCCTTTGCCCCCACAATGCCCCATACACCATGAACACCATTTTCTTATAATTTAAAAATAATTACTAGATTCATGAAAGTGGTTGCCTCTGGGGAGTAGTGGGGAAAGGTCTAGTTTTCACAGTACCTCTGCCTTTTCACTTTTCTACCCATGTGACTATGTTACCTATTATAAGGTGTTTATAGTTTTCATAGAGCTGTGATCATTCTGTACGTGCAATAGTGTAGATCTTATTTTTCCACCCAGTCTTACACCCTACACCCTCCTGTCTCACCTCCTTGTCTGTTAGCACCTTGTTAACAGCTGCGCCAGAGTTTTCCATGTCTGGCTCTCCTCTGTTGTTTGAATGTTTGACTTAGTTCTGCTTTTTCATAGTTTCATAGTGAACATGTTGGTGCTTAAATGTTTTTCCAAATTTAGGATTCTTTCCCTCGGGTAGGTTTTGCCAAATGGGAATCACTGGGTCAGGATGGGTATGATCGTTTTAAGGTTCTTGATACATACATCCAAGCTCCTTTGAAAACATTACACCAGTTTGCACTGCTGCCTATAATGTGATGGCATGTGTTCCACATGTCCTTGTTGGCATTATGTATTAACAGCATTTTTCTCCTTTGCTAATTTAATAGGGGAAAGGGCATCTAATTTTAATTGAATTTATTTAGTTCTTAAGGAGGTTGAACATTTCCCTCTAAATTTGTTAAGCAATTATATTTTTCCTCTCTTTGCATGATCTTTGTGGCTTTAATACCTTTCTATCAATTTAAGTAATCTCTTTATATAATAAATATATTAATTATTTCTCTTCATTTTGGCCATGTTTTGCCCAAATTGTTTGGCATTTTTTTGAATTATTTTTTGACAAGGTTTCCATTTTTATATAGTTCAATCCTTCCATGTTCCAAGCCTATAAAATCTAAACTTCTCTAAACAGAGTGTTTTCATTATTTTATTTTTATATCTATTTTAACTACTCTTTAATTAACTTTGATGTATGGTGTGAAGTAATCAAAATTACCCATTCTTAATTGCTCCAACATCAATTATTAGTAAACCATTCAGTCATGTTATTTGTATAGTGTAGGATCTATTATCTGGACCATCTACTTTGTTTCATTGACTTGTCCTATTTTATCTTAGATCTATAGTCTTCTTAATTTTTGGAGCCTTATATTTGAGTTTTCTATCATTGTACCTTTAAAAAGTATATTTATATGTGTGCATATTTATATGAAAAATATATAATTGCTATTCTTCTGGATGAAAATTTATGTTTATTAAAGTCTTTTGATTATAGTGACATGAACTTATAAATAAATTAGAGAAAAAAAAGCATTGTTACATTTAATCTTAGCATCCAGGAACATATTGTCCTTTCAATCAAAGTTTATAGTTTACTTCTCATCAGGTCACAAGTTTTCCTTAGTCATTCCTACATACTGTTGCAGTTCTGGGTTTCCTTGTGTAGGGTTTTTCTTTTTTCTGTTAAGAGTTCTCATAAAAAAAGCCAGCATTCCAGGAATGGGGTTACTTCAGTGTTGCCCCACTGCATGCATTCAAGCCAACCAAACCCCTGACTTCCAGAAGCAGCTGGGGGCCACAGATGCTCCTGAAATATTGATGTAAGCTGGGGACCCTTTCTCCAGGAAATCAGAGAAGCCTAGCAGTGTGCGTGGGTATGTGCATGTGTGTGTATCCACACACAGACTTATGAATACGACCTCAGTGGGTCAGCCATGCCCCCACCTTAGCTTCAAATCTCTCCTCCCACTGACAACTTCCAGTTGGGAAGCTCTGGGTTCAGTGCTGGTGCCCAGGCCATCAGGTCTCCTACAGGTGGGATCTTGAAGGAGGAAAGAAGTACAGGACCCACTGCCGTGGCACCTGGCCCACTTCAGCCTCTCAGGTAAAATGTTAGGCTTGGAATAAAGAGAAGGGATCTGAGCTGCAAAGAATCTCCACTATGATGTGTATCTGAGGGAGCCAGGTGGGCAGGATCGGGAAAGTCATGAAGAGGAAAGGAGATAATCCTCAACAAAGGACCTCCTGTTACAAGATCTTTGATATTTCAAGAGATGCTGGAATGCTCAATTTTTATGTGATGTTTCCCAATATTTTAATGGAGGCAACTAATTAAAAAAAAATCCACTCAGGACCATAAAACATTTGTGGGCTATGTCTGGTCCATAGATCCTGTTTTGAGGCATCTGAATCACTATGGGCCAGATCCTCTGCTGGCTTCTAATCCTTATGCCTTGACGAGGTAGGGATTTAGAGTGAATAGATTGACAGCCCACAGAGATCAGGTCTTAATCCCTGGAACTTTTAAATGTTACCTTATTTGGAAAAGGGGGCTTTTCAGATACGATCGAGGAGTTTGAGATGAAGAGATTATCTGGGTGGGCCCTAAATGCCACTAACATATCCTTATAAGGAAGCAGAAGATCTCTCTCTCTCTCTCTCACACACACACACACAATTTTAAGACTAGAATGATTCAGCCACAAAACAAGAACACCAGCAGCTGAAGAGGCAAGGAAGGATTGTTCCATGGAGCCTCCAGATTAAGGCCTTGCTGACATCTTGATTTTGACCCAGTGATACTGATTTCAGGTTTCTGACCTCCAGAACTGTGAAAGATGAAATTTCTGTTTTAAGCCACTAGGTTTGTGGCAATTTGTTAAAGCAGTCACAGGAAACGAATACATCTAGGAACATCTTAGAAATTCTGAGGCTCCATCCCAGACCTACTGAACC
Organism: Leptonychotes weddellii; assembly: GCF_054177405.1. Taxonomy (NCBI): domain Eukaryota; kingdom Metazoa; phylum Chordata; class Mammalia; order Carnivora; family Phocidae; genus Leptonychotes; species Leptonychotes weddellii. Next base: position 49,361,463 of record NC_138384.1, on the reverse strand, counting down.
AGAGATTCTGGAAGTGGAGCCCAGCACCCTGTTTTAACAAGCCCTACAGGGGATTCTGTTGAAAGCTAAAGTTCCAAAAAACACTGGGTTGAAAAAGAGGTACCAGGCATTTTGTGCAAATGTGTTGATGGGGCCTGTGGCAGAACTGGAGATGAGCTTGATCTAAAGGCATTCATGCATTTGCTTGAAGTGCTTGACCCCCATAGGCATATGAGCTTTTCAACCTTATCCTGAACCAGTATTTCTCAAACTTCAGTGTACAATAAAGAGAAAGGTAATAAGCAAAACAAGGTGGTATGTGCTACAAAGAAAAAGATGGTAAATAGGCAGAGGGAGTGCCGGTTGAGAGGGCTAATTTTAGACTGGGTGGTCCAAGAAAAGCTTTCTGAAGAGGTGGCCCTATGAGAAGTCAGCCAAGGAACAACTGGGGAGGACAGGGTTCTGGGCAGAGGGAACAGCATGTGCAAAGGTCCTGAGGTCAGAAAATAGCTTAATGTTGGGAGGTAGTGGTGGGAGAGCAGTGTTGTCACAACCCGCTGGAGGAACTAAATGTGTACTGTGTGACTGTGCTTGGAGAGGAATCCTGAAAGCTTGTGCCTGGTTTCCTCCAGACTTCACCCCATGCGCCTCTTAGCTGGTTCTGCTTTGTATCCTTTTGCTATGATAACTCTTAGCCATGAGTAGGACTATATGCTGAATCCTTTGACCTCTTACTGAGTCACCACAATGGGGTGGTTTTGGGGACCCCTGAGGCATATCCCCATGACTAATGTATAATGTGATGTTTCAGACCTCTTGGGGTGAATGAAATCTGAAGGTTTCACGTGCATAGTATGTTTTATTAAGAACTGCCGGAAGTTAGTTGCCACAAAGGTCTTCCTCACCCTCTCTGTATGCATAGGATTCTCCCTTGTATGGATCCTCTGATGTACTTTAAGGGATGAATCACAACTACTAAAGGCTTTTAGACATTCCTTACACTCACAGGTTGTCTTGATGCTGTGGGTCCACTGGTGCTTGGTCAGGGAGGAGCAATACCTGAAGGTGTCTCCGCACTCCTTACACATATAGGGACTCTCCCCGTTGGGAGTTCTCTGATGGAGGCTGAGGGAGGAGCTATAGCTGAAAGTCTTCTCACAGTCGCTGCATTTGTAGGGCTTCTCTCCTGTGTGGGTTTTCCGGTGCTTGATGAGGGAGGACCTGTACCGAAAGGGTTTCCTACAGTCGGGGCATTTATAGGGGTTCTCACCTGTATGAGTTCTCTGGTGATTAAGGGATGAGGCCCAGCTAAAGACCTTTCCACATTCATTGCATCCATAAGGTTTCTCCCCATTGTGGATCCTCCGGTGTTGGCTGAAGAATAACTGATCACTAAAGGCCTTCCCACACTCATTACATTGATAGGGTTTCTCGCCAGTGTGAATCCTCTGATGGGAGATGAGGGCTGAGCGTTTGCTGAAGCCTTTCCTACATTCATTACAGAGAAATGGTTTCTTGCCACTATGGATAATCTGGTGCTCCCTGAGGGAGGAGCTCCGCCTGAAAGCTTTGTCACAGTCCTCACACTTGTATGGTTTCTCTCCAGAATGAATACTTTGATGCTGAATAAGGTTTGCCCTCTGGCTAAAAGCCTTCGCACACTCACTGCATTCATAGGGTCTCTCCCCTGTGTGGATCCGCCAGTGTTGAGTAAGGAAGGACTTGGAGCTGAAGGCTCTCCCACAGTCAGGACATCTGTACCCTTTCTTCTCTGTGAAGCTGCTCAGAGATTTCACCAGGATTGGCATCTCGGGGAGGCTGTCCTCTTTGCAGGCCTTTATGAAGTTCATGTCCCAAAGTCCTTTCTTCTAGGGTGACTTTTCAGAGATGTTATGCTTTGAAGGTGTCCTGTTGTTAGGCCCAGTGCCCCAGTCTGAAATAAAGTTTTCAAAACTGCAAATTCCTGTAAGATGTGAGACAGAACACTGAAAATAAGATGGCTGCTCCATTACCCATTGTGACTATTAGTCTTGTCAGCCTGACCATGCTCTAGTCCCCAGGGATTTCAATCAACTACGAATCTTAAGTGTTGGTTAGCATTTACAGTCATTATCCATGATCATGTAGGTGGACCTCATCCAATCAGTTGAAGGCCTAAAGAGCAAAAACTGAGGTTTCATAGAGAGGAAATTTTGCCTTAAGACTGCAGCATCAGCTCCTGCCTATTTCCAGCCTGCTGGGCAGCCCCACACATTTTGGACGTACCAGCCCCACAAATGCATGAGTCATTTCTTAAAGTAAATCCCTCAATATATACAATTTTTTGGTCCTGTTTCTCTGGAGAATTCTGACTGATGCACCAGCTCTCTAGTGAGGCTGGACATCTGGGTCCAGTCTGGGTAAAGGAGGAAGCATGCACAGATTATAAAATCGGGGAAAGTAGGGTTGACCCACAGAGGAAGGAAATATGTCAAGGATGAACCCAGCTCATCTGGGAAGATGAGAACTTGGAAAGGGCAGACCAGGATACTGGGGCCTCAGAAAACCACGTGGGCTGAAGTGAGCCCTCACTACCTCACAGCCTGGTCTCAGGAGTTGGATCACATGCACATTCAATTTTAGGCCGCTGCTATTCTTCAGTGAGTCATGGAACTAACTCAGCAGATTCCCAACTTCGACACTACTGACATTTTGGGCCAGATAATGCTCTCTTGTGGGGACTGTCCTGGGTATTGCAGGATGTTGAGCAGCATCCCTGGCCACTTCCACTCTGCACCAACAGCACCCTCTCAGCTGTGACAACCAAAAAAAATTTCTTCAGACATTGCTACATGTCAACTTAGGGCAAAACCACTCCAGGTTGAGACCACTGCTTCAGTGGGTTGTGGTAAGAAGTTTTAAAAAATGAAACTGAATGGAGTAACAGAGTGCACTGTGTATAATAAGGACAAGTATCATTTTTTTATAAAATTTTTGTTTCAATTATATCAGATGGACACAAAGCATGTGCAGTGGGCTGGGAGGTAAAATGTGACTTCTACCAGGATTTTGGTAGAAACAAGTTGAGGAACACAGACATAGGGGCAGTCAATTCTATCACAGGGATTGAGCGAGGCCGAGCCAGAGAAAGAGGCAGAGAGGGGCAGAGGCCATAAAAGAAATAGGGCTCTAAACTGAACTGAGATGTCCTACGGTACGTTCTCTGTGGGCACCCTTCAATGGGACCCCCACAACTGGGCCCTTGTTGACCCTCATCTGGGTTCTCCTCTTCTCCTCCCCCACGTACCCCAGCCATACACTGGCATATAATGAGGGTTCAGCAGGTGTCAGCTACCAATAATGGGTAACCCAAGTGTTCAATCCCCTGGCCTCCAATTGGCTTAATAAAGAGAACAGATGTGGTCTGATGGCACTAGGGCCTGCAACTTCCGTTAGAACTTCTGGGAAAGAAAGGCTTCCACCCTGCTGGGACCACTGAGTGTCACTGAAGCCTGCTGCTGCCAGAAGTGGAAGGGGCCAGCCCGGGAGGGAAGCCAAGAGAGGAGAAAACAGAACTGAGAAACAGAGAGTGGGAGCCTATAGAGGACCAAAGAGACTAAGGCCGGGAGGTAACACTTGAGCTCCTGGATCCAGCCATGCCTGAAGCCTGAGTCACCCTTAACTTTTCCATTATGTTCATCCAGATAGATGGACACTTCAGGGGAAGGAGGGTGGGAGGACCCTCAGAGGCACTGAGTGGCTGAACCCCATCCCAACACAGTGCTGACACTCCTGATGCCCCTTGGCTTCTATGCAGTGAGGTGGGGTCTGAGTTCACTGATAAGTCACTTACCCAGTGAGACCAGGTTCCTGTAGTTCTCCAGCATGACGTCCCAATATAGGGCCTTCTGGCCAGGACTCAGCTGCCCCCACTCCTCCTGGGAGAAGTCTACCACCACATCCTGGAATGCCATCAGCTCCTGGAATGACAAGGCCATGGCATGACAGCCCTTCACATGGCCATAGGGAAAAGGGGCCTGGGGTTGGGAGGGGAGTCAAAAAAGAAAAGAGTGGGTCAGGCTGGGTTCAGGACTCACCACAGCATGGCTGAAGCAGCATGTGGTGGTCCAAGAGCTAGAAGAGCCCACAGACTCATGGAGTCTGGCATCCCTGTGAGGTTCTACAGGAAACTGCAATGCATTCAGCGTGACAAAGATTTACTGAGGTCGACTTATGCCAGGCACCTTTCCAGGCACTAGGGATACAGACCAAAACCCTGCCCTGGTGAATCCCACATTCTAGTCAGGCTTAGACAATAAACCAGCAAAATAGAGCATGTTAGATGGTGCTAAGTGCTACAGAGAAAAACAAGCAGGCAGGGACGACAGTGATGGGAGATTACATGCCAGCTAGAGTGGTCAGAAGAGACGTTACAGGAAAGTGACTCTGGACAAAGACCTGAGGGAGGTGAAGAGGTGTGTGCCACGTGGCTATTGGAAGATGCCAATATTTACTGGCACTGCCGATATTTTAAAACGTGGATATTTGTACAAAAATCCAAATGATCAGTCTTGAAAAACAGGAAGCTTTTACATTGCAAAGCCTGGATTCCTGCAGTGACAACATGCTGGAGCCAGGTCACAGTGGCCCCTTTAGATGGGCTGTGTTTCCCACTATGACACAGTAGGACCCCCAACCTCCCCACCTCTGGGATCTCAAACTCAAGAGCCTATGGGGGCTAGCCAGGTAATGGGAATGAATGAAGTGGACTGCCTGAATGCTTCTACCTTTCTTGAAA
>NC_138384.1:49339344-49356207 GCF_054177405.1 Leptonychotes weddellii | reverse complement strand
TAAGTTGCTGCAGCCGCTGTGGAAATTAATGTGGAGGTTCTGCAAAAAGTTAAAAATAGAGCCACCAGAGGATCCAGCAACTTCACTTCTCGATTGATACCCGAAGGAAATGAAAACAGGATATCCAAGAGATGTATGCACTCCTGTGTTTACTGAAGCATCATTCACAATTGCCAAGATATGGCAACAACCTAAGTGCCCATCAACAGCTGAATGGATAAAGAAGATGTGATACATACCATGGAATATTATTCAGTCAAGAAGAAGAAAAACATATTTATACTAAAAAGAATTGCAAAAAAATATTGCATGGCGACAAAGTTGTACTCAAAACTGTTTGGTGTTTACTTGAAATTCAAATTTAACTGGGTGGCCTGCTTTCATATTTGCGAAAGCTTGCCACACCACTTCCATGGGAACCATACTATGACCATAAACACACATACGGTTCAGGCTCCGCTACCAGGAACAGAACCCTATTATACTCAAGAGAGTGTGCCTGAACGATGGCTGGACTCAAGACGGCCATTAGATAGGCATTGGCACCGTTGCCAAAACAGGGAATCAGAGAAGGAAAACAAAGAATTCCGTGTGGGGCACGTCGAGGTGCCTAATTACCGCTCTGGGAGGGCTATCCAGCAAAGGCTGAATGAAGGGGGCTGGAATCCCAGAGCGGTCATGGAATATGGGTTCCTCTTCTCTGAACACACACCCGTCCCAGGGCAGCCTTCACCTCCTTGTTCCGAAGGCTGCAGATGAGGGGGTTGAGCATGGGGGTCACCAGGGTGTAGGACAGGGACACCACCTGCTTGCTCTCTGGGGAGTAGCTGGCCTTGGGTCGCAAGTGGATGACCCCCGTGGTGCCATAAAACAGAACTACCACGATGAGGTGGGAGGCGCATGTGGACAGGGCCTTGTGGCGCCCCGCGGCAGATGGCATCCGGAGCACGGTGGCCAGGACCCCAATGTAGGACGTGGCTATCAGACAGAAGGGAACCATGATGACCAGCACTGTGGCCCGCCAACACACTGGCCTCGAAGACTCTGGTGTCCGCGCACACCAGGCTCAGCAGAGGGGCGATGTCACAAAAGAAGTGGCGGATGCCACGTGGCCCACAGAAGGGGACGCTGAACAGCCAGATGGTGAAGACCAGCGACACGGGGACTCCGGCCAGCCAGCACGTGGCGGCCAGCAGGTGGCAAAGCCGGGGGCTCATGATGGCGCCGTAGCGGAGGGGCCTGCAGATGGCCCCGTAGCGGTCCCAGGCCATGGCGGTCAGGAGGAAGCGCTCGGACGGGACGCACGACAGCACCAGGACCAGCTGCAGGGCGCAGCCCGCGGGGGACACGCCCCGCCCGGGCCGCAGCAGCCGGGGCGCGACGTCCAGCGAGAAGCAGATCTCCAGCAGGGCCAAGTGGCGCAGCAAGAAGTACATGGGCGCGCGCAGGGCCGGGTCCAGGGCGGTCAGCAGCACGACGAGCGCGTTGCCCAGCAGCGTGAGCAGGAACACGACCAGGAAGAGCGCAGCGAGCAGCGGCCGCAGCTTGGGCACGTGCGCGAAGCCCAGCAGGACCAGGTCTTGGGGGGCGCAGCTCTGGTTGGCGCAGGGTGGGGCTTCGGGGGCGCCCGGGGGAGCCCAGGCCGTCGCCATGGACCCGGGGTGGGCGAAGGGGCCTCTGGGAGGGCAAGAGGTCAGGAGAGGCCGTGAGAAGCAGAGCTGCGCCTGCCCGGGCTCTGTCTCCCCAACGTGCGCTGCGCGGAGCAGGGGAGGCATCCTATCAAAAGGCAGATCAGCTCGCGCCACACGCAGGGTCCTCCTTGAATGCCCCCATGAGCATGGAAGGAGATCCCAGGGCCTTAGGAGGCCCACAAGGCCCTGACTGGTCTGGCCCACCTGCCCTCTGACCTCATCTCCGTGGAGCTCCAAACCACAATGCCTGGTCCTACCTCAGGACCTTTGCACTTGCTATTCCCTCGGCTTGAGATACTTTTCCCTTGGATGTTTATGCAACTGTTTCCTTCTCTTCTTAAAAATATGAACTAAGATGCCCCTCCTCACCAGACAGCCCTTCCTCAGTGACCTAGTTTCAAATATCTTCTCCAAAACATGCACATACACTAGCCACTCTCTATGACATCATCTCGATCCTAAAGCACATTTGAAGTAGCCTGGTTTATTTGCTTGTCTATCATCTGTCTGCCCCACTTAGAGGGTCACATCCATGAGCACTTCTCTGCCTGCTTTGGAGCTGTGTCTGTGGCATGTCAAAGAGTGGCTGGCACATAGTAGGTGCTCGATAAAGTTCAGTCTGTTACATGGTTGAGTCTCCATTCTGTAGACAACACAGTAGGTGCTCGATAAAGTTCAGTCTGTTACATGGTTGAGTCTCCATTCTGTAGACAACACAGTAGGTGCTCGATAAAGTTCAGTCTGTTACATGGTTGAGTCTCCATTCTGTAGACAACATAGTAGGTGCTCGATAAAGTTCAGTCTGTTACATGGTTGAGTCTCCATTCTGTAGACAACAGACATAAGCATGTACTTTCTCCCCACAAAATATGTTCTATCTGTTTGGCTCGAGTCTATTTTATCTCATTTTTTAAAATGTTGGTTTTGACCACCTAAACCAGTGGTTCTCAACTGGGGATGATTTAGTCCCCCCTCCCCCACCCGGGGACCGTGTATGGTGACATTTTGAGTTGTTATAATTGAGGTGCTACTGGCGTCTATTTGGTAGAAGATAGGGGTGCTGTTAAACATCCTACAACACCCAGAACAGGAGCCCCCATGCACCGCCAAAACAGAAGGATTCTACCCCCAATGTCAGTAGGACCAAGGCTGAGAAACCCTGATATAAATTGATTTCAGGATCCACTAATGGGTCATGACCTGCAGTTTGAAAAGAAAACACCAGGCTTGCAGGAGCGGTGGGACCAGTAGATGAGAAATTAGGGTACAGTGATGTCGTGAGGCAGGAGAGGGTATTGGCTAAGAGATTGCTCTTGAAGGATAGGAAAAATCTCGGGTTATTCCCAGCCCTGCCATGTACAAACTCAGGCAAGTTTCACTGTCTTGAAGCCTGTTTTCTTATCTGTGGTGTGATAAGAGCAGGATTCCCCTCATTTGCAGGATCTCCAGAAATAACCCTACTAAATAAAGCACATAGCACTTCATCTAAAAACACTAAGAAAGCCCCAGTGATTTTTTTTTTTTTTTTACAAAATAAATCATATCATGTCATGTTCTTCTTCAGAATGATGATCATGCTGAGGGCTTGGGATCTTAATTTGTTTTATCCTAAGTGCAATGGGAAGTTATTTGAAGGTGGCAGAATTGTGGCAGGTCTACAAGGAATATTATGTATCCTTTAGAAAAGAATGGGGTCGGGCGCCTGGGTGGCTCAGTTGGTTAAGCGACTGCCTTCCGCTCAGGTCATGATCCCAGGGTCCCGGGATCGAGTCCCACATTGGGCTCCCAGCTCAGCGGTGAGCCTGCTTCTCCCTCTGACCTTCTCCCCTCTCATGCTGTTTCTCTCTCTCATGCTCTCTAATACAAATAAATAAAATCTTTAAAAAAAAAAAAAGAAAAAAGAATGGGGTCTGGATAAGCAGGATATGCAGGAGGCATTATGCAAAAAGTGGCAAGTTGCGGAGTGAGGAGGATGGAACCATACAACAGCCATCCTGAGCCATGCTGTACAGCATACATAGATATAAATGCACAGAAAATGTAGGGAAGGACACTCACCAGTAGGAAGGGTGAGCATTGTAACTGGAGGCAAAAGTCAAGGGGAAATTTCAATGTGTCCCTTCTATGTTTTATTAAGAGAATGTATTCATCAGTTCCTGCAAAATTAAACACTATGAAGTCTGATTTCATCGACTCTATGAAACTGCAGGATTGGACGCAGAGCTGTGTGCAGCAACAGAGTCCCTGTGTTCCTGAAACCCACACGCACCTCTCTGCCTCCATTGGGTCTGCAAAGCACGAGTTTTCGCCATCGTTTGCTTTGCCACCTACAATCGCTACACTACGAACAGGCTGCACCTCAGGGCTCGTCAGTGCTTCAGGCTATGCCCCTCGCTCCTTAAGTTTCCAGAAACTCAAAGACGGTGCAGATTGGCATTCTTTGCCACCGTGCGTTCCAAAACGAGGACTGTGATCCACTAGCGGATCCTAAGTTTGGTAGGACGTGACCAGCGTTCTTTGAATGAAGTACAGTAGATTTTTAAAAATGAGATCATGGTGTTACACACAATGAGTCATGGATCAATACATCAAATACTCGTGAAGTACTGTATGGTGACTAACACAACATAATAAAATTTTTTTTTACAAAATGAGATCGTGGTTTATGACAAGAGTGAGGACTGTTTCACGACACTTTAGTTTCCGTTGTGTGTGTGTGCATGCGAATATGCATTCTTATCCAGGAAGTAAACTGTATTTCTTCCTAGAGCTCATTGTCAAAAGAAATTTGAGAAATACCCCTATAAAAATGGCCTCTTATTGGGCGCCATTGGTTGGTTCAGCGACTGCCTTCGGCTCAGGTCATGATCCTGGAGTCCCGGGATCGAGTCCTGCATCGGGCTCCCTGCTCAGCGGGGAGTCTGCTTCTCCCTCTGACCCTCCTCCCTCTCATGCTCTCTGTCTCTCATTCTCTCTGTCTCAAATAAATAAACAAAATCTTTAAAAAAAATGGCCTCTTATTTAAGAAGAAAGGCACACTAGGACCTCCTTTTGTTGGAGCTACATTTAAGGCTGGGAAACATTGCTTTAGAACATTGCAAAAGGTAACAAAACTCTGGCAGGTGCACAAAATCCCTGGCAGCTCATAATCGTATCGGTTTATATAAAGGACTCGGCAGTTTACCAGATTCCTGTCTGGGGGGGAGTCCCTTTTCTGGGCTGTGGAAAGCTCCTGCAGGAAGAGAAGAGCAATGCCATTGGTTCCTCGTCCTGCACCAGTGGACTTCTGATTTTCTTTTTAATACAATCATGTCTGACAGCTTTGGTCTCATTTTCACACAGCTTTGGGGAAACTCTCTTCCTTGCGCAGTCTTTACCTCCTGGACCATTGCTACAGCCTCCCCATCAGCCTTCCCACCTCCCCTCTCCCCTCAACATCCACGGTATCCACACTCAGCAAAATCCACTTCCCTTCCTGTGAAGTTCTGTCATTTTCTTTGCCCTCCCAGGAAGGATACAGATAAAGCAGGTATGCCCAGGGAGAAAGAGAGGGACTGATCTCGTACGCGCCAAGCACTTACACGGGACTTCGTACCGGGCAAAGTTGCAAGCACTTTACTAATGCACGGACTCCACACAACAGTCTTATAAACTACGTGCTGCCATCCGCATGTAACTGTGAAGTAACAGCCCGTGTCCCCACAACTCACAGGGGGAACATACCAGCCAGTGTCCGAACCTTGGCCAGAATGATTCACCCTGGCTTCCCAGGAGGGTGTCCACACTCTGTCAGGAGAGGGGGTCTCGCTTACAAACAATGGCTACCAGTCATAACGCATTAAACACAGAGATACAGACAGTCACAGGGACAGAGACACACAGAGACATCATTAAAATCCTGCTGAATGTTTGGGGGGATGGTTAGGCCATACAGAGGAATTTGACCACTGGTCTCTTGCAACGGTAAGAATGTTTTTAATCTGGTAAAGGGCTCTCAAATTCTTCAGCGAGGCCCACGAAATAAGCAAAGTTCACACAAAACCTCTTGATGACTCTCTTTGAGGGCAGGGACCTTCTCTGCCGCAGTCGTTTTTGAACCCCAGTGCCTGACCCAATACCTTGCACATGGCGGTGAGTTCTCTATGTGAGGACACCGTCTCTGGATTATTCCTCCTGCAATACGATTCCCAGACAATGGCTGTCAATGTCCCTCCGAAGCCCTCCCACTCCCCCTTCCCTGGCCATGTCAGGGATGATCGGAGCAGAGGGGGCAGAATGACGACTGCCTCCGTTAATGACCCAGAGCCTCCTTCCATGCAGCCCCAGATCACCTAGGATGCTCACCCCTGCACAGGAAAGGAACCTTCTGCCTTGAAGAAACTCCCCTAACTGAGAGGTTTCATGCAAACAGCACTAACGGTGGGATGCCTGCTATAGGAGACTGAGCTCAGAGCTGAGCTACCCTACCAAATACAGGGGTGAGAGCAGCCCCGAGTGAGAGCTCAAGGAAGCTGTGCAACCTTGGGCGAGTGGCTTAGCTGGGATGAGGTCTCCACTCCCTCTTCTACAAAGGGGGAGGGGCGTAACAAAACCTATGGCTCAGGGCTGGTGGGAGGAGAAAGGCCTGGTAAAGAGTAGACACCCTAAATGTTTCAGGGAGCTGACTTTAAAGCCAGCCAGATGGAGACTCAAACCTGAGCTCTGCCATTCATACTGGCTGCGTGCGTTCCAAAACCTCTCTGAGCCTCTGTTTCCTTGCCTGCAAACTGATCGCGTCTACCCAATAAGACTGCTGTGAGAATTCACTGAGATCATACACGACAGTCAGGACACAGTGAGCATTCAACAACTGAGAGCAGTGATCATCTGCCTCGTCACCACGATTATCACCATCCTCTTCATCACCAACTGTCATCACCACCATCAACATCAACATCCTCATCAAAGAACGATGGTCACAGGGAGCCCCAGCCCTCTCTTCCCCTTGCAGCCTGGAGCCCTTCCTTTCACAGAGGACCCACTTACTTTCTGCTTCTTGGTCTGCCTGGAACTGAGCACAAAGCTCTGACTCTCCCCGTTGACCCAGGAGCTCCCAGGGCTGCCTGGGATTGCAGGAACCAGAGATTTCAGTCTTTGGCTCTGGCCACACGATGAGAGCCCTAAGGACTTAACCCACAGAGAATTCTGCTCATTACCAAATTGGCACCTGTGTGCTCCAGGTAAAGGCAGAGGGAGCTGGGGAGTGAGGAGTCTCTGCTTCTCTGAAGGCTGTAGTTCCCACTACATTCCCTCCTCCTGGGCTTCTCCATCCCATGTTCCTTCCGACCTCCTGCTTCCAGAATGTTCCAGAGGGGCTGGATACTGTCTGCTCCTACCACCCATGTATGCTCTTCATCTTAGCATCCAAGGCCCCCTGAAATCTGCCCCTGCCCACCTCCCCAACTTCATGTCTTACCATGTCCTCGCCACATGTCCCCCACAGCCCCATAATTCTTGGTTATGTCAGGGGACCCGAGATAAGCTCTGTGCTTCTGATCTGTGCTTTTTCCTGTATGGCCATCCTTCAATCACGGAAGTAAAAATAGCCATTTGAAGGGACTTATTTTAGGAAATGGAAATAGTGGGGCACCTGGGTGGCTCAGTCGTTAAGCATCTGCCTTCGGCTCAGGTCATGATCCCGGGGTCCTGGGATCGAGCCCCGCATCGGGCTCCCTGCTTCTCCCTCTCTCGCTGAGTCTGTCTCTGTCAAATGAATAAATTTTTAAAAAATCTTAAAAATAAATAAATAAGGGGCGCCTGGGTGGCTCAGTCGTTAAGCGTCTGCCTTCGGCTCAGGTCATGATCCCAGGGTCCTGGGATCGAGCCCCACATTGGGCTCCCTGCTGAGCAGGGAGCCTGCCCCTCCCTCTCCCTCTGCCTGCTGCTTCCCCTGCTTGTACTCTCTCTCTCTGTCAAAAATAAATAAAATCTTTAAAAAAAAAAAAAAGGAAATGGAAATAGTAACCCTTGTGCGTTTGGGTGAAGGGTTTGAGCCCTGGGACCCGCAGTTTCCCCTTCTGGAAACAGGGTGTAAAAGTAGTGCCTGCCTCCCAGTGTTGCAGCCGCATGTGATGACCGAGGATCAACACAAATCCTGCTTCCAAGGGACCAGCACAGCACCTGGCTCTTCCCGTGCCTGCAACAGACGGATGTTCTCTGGTCCTAGTACCACTCCACGTCTAACCACATCGCTGCATCCACAGGGCCCGCGTTAGTTCACGTCTCATTGTGTGCACTTGGTATGTGTTTGCAGAGGGAGGGAGTGAGCAGATGACTGTTGCCATTTGCTGAATCCTCACTTTTACGAGCTGTGAGTCAGCTTCGTAACTCACAGGCCGCATTGAACACGGGATAGAGCTGAGAGTATCAGCATCTCGGGAAACAAGGATAAGCAAGTTGCAGATATATCTGCATCCATGTCCCTTTCTACTTCCATCTCTATTTCTACAGACACATCTGTGTCACGTCCGTACTGGAATCAACGTCGGTGTATCTCTATCTCTATCTCCGTGTCTACATTAACTTTAGAGTCCACAGATAAGTGAGATCCTACAGGCATGTGTCTTTGTTTGGCTTCTCTGATTTATCACAAAGCCCTCTGGGTCTACCCATGTTGTCGTAAATGGCTCTGGGACCTGACTGACTGCATGTGACCATCACACATCTCTTACTGGCTGTATGTTACCTAACTCGTTTGTGCTCCCACTTTGTCAGGTTAAGTGTGTAAAGTAAGGATCACAGTACTATCTACCTGATAAGCATATTCTGTAGCTTGAGTTACAATGTGTGAAGTCCTTATAAACAAACGCTATATAAAGTGTTATCTATCTACTGTACCTGGGTGACAATGAATGTTTACACTTGACTGGAATCCAAAAACAAACGAACAAACAAAACCCAAAAAACAAAACACGAAAGTCCATGCCTGACATACCTTATTTACTCCCTCTTGACGATTGTATTGGGTCAGGCTTTTGCCCTGTATCAGAGGTTGGCAAGCTATGGCTCTTTGCCCATTACCTATGGCCCTCAAGCAAAAAAGAAAGGAAGAGAGAGAGAGAGAGAGAAAGAAGGAAGGAAAGAAAGAAAGAAGAAAGAAAGGAAAGAAAGAAAGAAAGAGAGGAAAGGAGGAAGGTTTTTACATTATTAAATAAATGGTTGGAAAGAATATCGAAAGAAGAAGAATATTTTGTGACACATGAGCATTATATATAATTCAAATCTCAGTAAAAGATTTGGGGGGCACAGTCTGTCCCTCATTCATGTATTATCTGTGGCTGCCTTCAGGCTACGTTGGCAGAGCTGAGCAGTTACAACAGAGAGCACGGAGCTGGCAAAGCTGAAAATATTTACTATCTGGCCCTTTTTAGAAAATGTGGTAGGACCTCTGACCCATGCACGGAAATTGGTAGAGACAGAATGCACCAAAAGGTGCACAGAAGGTCAGAGAGAGGGAGTGAGGTGTGCAAGATCCCAGAGCTAAGTGTCCCCAGCTCTGTTTCCAACCCCTCCAGGTCAGCCGAGCACAGTGCCCGACCCCCCAGAGCCAGGCAAGGGCGTAGTGGGCTGCAGCTTGGACCTCGCGGTTTTGAAGGCTGTTGATGAGTGGGTTCAGGACCAAAGTGAGGATGCCATAGCTTGTGGTGCTGGGCAGGGAGGTGCTGGAGCCAGGGGCAGGGCACAGGGACATGGTGGTCACCGCGCCGTATGAAAGAGCCGCCAGGGCCAGGTGGAAGCTGCAGGTGGGCAGTGCCGTGAGGCGGCTCTTAGCAGAAGGCAGCTAGCCCACGGCCACCAGAACGAAGGTGTGGGGCGCGAGGATGAAGGCCAGAGGCACCGAGAGAATGGGTGTGCCCAAGCTGAAGACCGTGATTAGCTGCAGGGTTTTCGTGCACCTGATTTTCTCTCTTCTCCCTTGTCTTTCCCTCTGTCCCGACCACTCCTGGCTCCCTAGAATTCTCCTCTCCCCTCTCCCTGCCTCCAGCAGTCTTTCGCCACCTCCCCTCTGCTGGATTCTTTCCCTTGTGGGCCTGCTCTTCTCTCCCCTCGTCTTTCACCAACCTTCCCCCCTTCTCCTCCTCAGTTCAGTGCTGGTGTCCGGGGCAGTGGGAAGCAGAGGCAGCCCTCTGGCCTCCGTCCTGGAATGGGCAAGCATGGGGCGGGCCCAGAACAGATGAGAAGTCTGACCTCCCCGAGGGAAGACCACTCCCAGGAAGTCTCTGCAGGGCACCCAGCCTCCAACAGTCCCGGGAATCTTGCTGGCCTTGCTCCCAGCTGACCACATCCCAGGGCTGACCCCAGAGCCTGGCATTGAAGAGGTGCCCAGATGTATGTGTTGGAAGAATGGAGGATCGTGGCTGAGGGTGGAGGTCTCTGCAGTTGATTGCCCCATCATAGAGTAAGGACGTGGACTCTGTGCCTCAGTTTCCTCAGTTGTACGATGCAGACAATTACTGTACCGAACCCACAAACGATTTGAAGAATGTATAAACAGTGTTATAAAGCACTGTACTCGCAGATCATTGTTTCGATGGAGAATGAGTTCCCATCCCTACCGGGGACGGGTCTGTTGGGCTGTCTCTAGTGTGAAAGTTGAAATTGCTGAGTGAGGACCAATGAGACATTTCGAGTCTCTACACAAGTGTGGCCAGATCTGCTGAAAATAATGTGGAAGCCGGCTGGAGGTGCTTGCTACAACTTTGTAGAAAGAGAAGAATTATGGGGCATCTGGCTGGCTCAGTGGGTCAAGCCCCACGCTGGGTGTACAGATTACTTAAAAATAAAATCTTTTTAAAAAGAGAAAGAGAAGAATTATATAAAGTCGACGTGCATGTCTGTAGTCACGTGTGCTCTTCTCTTTATTCAACAAATATATCTCGTGTGTACACGTCATGGGCTGGATTTGGGGTTAGGTGCTGGAGATACAATGATGAGCCAAATCCCTATACTGCTTTTCATTTAGAGTTACTTCGTTTATCTTAAACATGGCCTAGATAGATTTTCAGATCTACCTGTATGTCAAAATTCCTGATAAGCTGTTTCTTCAAAATGCTAAAATACCAGCTTTATTTTCTTTTCAAACTAACATTGGAAGATACGATCTCAAAACAACATCTGACAGTTTTCAACCTGTGAATGCCAGATCTCTAATTAAAAAGTGCCCGACAGTCATTTAGTTTCTTACTAAATTGTACGTGTATGACACAACATCCATATCTTAAAAAAATTAAAGGGCGCCTGGGTGGCTCAGTTGGTTAAGCAACTGCCTTCAGCTCAGGTCATGATCCTGGAGTCCCGGGATCGAGTCCCGCATCGGGCTCCCTGCTCGGCGGGGAGTCTGCTTCTCCCTCTGACCCTCCCCCATCTCATGTGCTCTCTCTCTCTCTCATTCTATCTCAAATAAATAAATTCTTTAAAAAAAAAAATTAAAAAGGCTTAATAAGTTTAATTCATTTATTTGAAGGAAGGATGCGGATCAGAATCAACCTGATATAAATGATCACAGAGTCACCAATCCCTCACCCTGCCTCCAACTAAGAAAAAATTAAATGTTCACAAAGATATCAGGTACAACTTACTTAAAAGAAATCTTTACTGTTACCTTAAGACCATGATCATTGATCCTTATGTTAATGGGAGAGGTAGTGGTATATTTTAAAAAGCAATTTTTTAAAAATTTTAATTCCAGTAGAGTTAACACAGTGTTACATTAGTTTCAGGTGTACAATATAGTGATTAAAAAGCAAATTTGTTTAAAATTAATTACTGTAGAGATTTAGTAATACTGTATTTGGCAAGGTTAGAGAGAAAACCTCAAAAGATTAAAAAGGAGATTTTTGAAACCAATATTATACCACATGCTAACTAACTAG
This sequence comes from Leptonychotes weddellii, assembly GCF_054177405.1. Lineage (NCBI taxonomy): Eukaryota > Metazoa > Chordata > Mammalia > Carnivora > Phocidae > Leptonychotes > Leptonychotes weddellii. The sequence continues at coordinate 49,344,605 of NC_138384.1, read as the reverse complement.
AATTTAAATAAAAACTTTAAAAAATGCATGTAAATAAAAGCATATCTTGAAAATGGAAAAATAAATAAAAAGGAGATTTTAAAGATCTTCAAATGATTGTGATAAATGCATGTAGAGGTTTTGAAGTTAGAAATTTGTTGGTTTTTTTTAATAAAATGACAAGTTAATTGGTCCCTCATGGAGGGGCACCTGGGTGGCTCAGTTGGTTAAGCATCTGCCTTCGGCTGAGGTCATGATCCCGGGGTCCTGGGATTGAGCCCCACATCGGGCTCTCTGCTCAGCAGGAAGCCTGCCTCTCCCACTACCTGATGCCCCCCCTGCTTGTGCTCTCTCTCTCCCTGTCAAGTAAATAATAAATAAAATCTAAAATAATAATAATAATACCTCACGGGGGAACCATTGACTATCTCTGTGAAGTTTAGTAAGCAAGGGTTGAAGAGATGAATATAAAATAGTTATTTGGACCAGCACCAATTCGTGAGGTCAGTAGTCCATGAATATTGCAGGAGAGCACAAGAAACACAGGAGGACGACCTATGGTGTCCATAAAGTTATTCCACAGATACATTAGAAATTAAGGCTGTGTTTGGTAAGAGCTTATGCATAGCTCTTTAAGAGAGATCTTTTCTAGGACAGATAACTGTATTTCTAAATTACCACACTGAGCTGAGATCAACTGTCAGATTCTCAACTGACTGTGCCCCCCAGGCACCCCTTATCTGGAGTCTTTTAACGGGGCCAGATTGAGAAGCCAGACCCTCCGGCGGCAGCTCTTAACTTACTCGAGTATGTACAGCCTAGTGTTGGGTCTTGGTGCTACTCAGTGTCACTCTCTGTGCTTCCGTGCTCCCCTCTGGCCACACGGGCCCAGGCTGGGGCGGACCGGAGGGTGGGGGTGGGGGGCGGGAAGCAGTCATCACCGGGTCCCAAGTATCCACGCAGATTTCCTACCGGGCATGACGGAAGTGCCAACCCAACGACCCTCCTCCACCCGGCCACCTGTCAGGGCTGTGTTTGCTGTGAGAAACCCTGTAACGAGAGTAAACCCTCCAAACCCAGCATCCCTGCCCCGAAGCACAGCCCGCGCCGGGCAGCCATCCGCCGTGAGCCCCTTGCTCGCCTCCCCGTGGGACTCGGAGCACGCGGAGAACAGAACGAACACAAAGTACACCTTCAGCCGTGAGTCCTGACGCTCTGTCCCCGACCCAGAAGCCCCATGTCTTTTCCAGCATCTATTTAACACACGAGGTGCTGAGTAGGTACAATCCCAGACTTTCGCAGTGCTGGGCAGAAAGACGCGGCCCCGGCGGGAAGGTACGGCCATGCAGGGGTCACTGAGACAGCAGCCCCACGCCTCTGCAGTGCGCCCACGGGGTGCAGCTTCCTGGAGGGGCTCCCGAGGCAGCAGAAGCGGCTAGACACACCTCTGGCTGGGGGCTGGCCACCGGGTCCCGAACCAGCGTCGAGAGTCGGTCGACGTGGATCCATCCCTCCTCCCCTTCAGCCATCGAGAACGTCTGGGACAGTCTCTTTCGTGTCCGCATCTCATACACACTCATTCACACTCACACACACACGGAGAATTGGCTCTTGCTTGACTTCCTCAGAGGAAATACTTTTTTAAAATAGGAGTCCGTGTGTGTGTGTGTGTCTGTGTGTCTGTGTGAGATACATCCTCCGTAGAACGGTGGCAAAGAAGTAACTCACACTTTACAGCCCAGAGTAGGCAATCCAGAGTATCAATTTATTTCCCCCCTCCTCAGCCCCGCATCTTGGGAGTCAGCCTTTTTCCCCAAGAGCCTCCTGAAGGCGCCTTTCATGTCCTTGTTCCGCAGGCTGTAGATGAGGGGGTTCATCATGAGGGTGAGGACGCCGTAGGACATGGAGACGATCTTGTCTCGGTCACGGACGATCTTGTCCTGAGGCATCATGTACATGGAGATGGCCGTGCCATAGAAGAACGCCACCACTGTGAGGTGAGACCCACACGTGGAAAAGGCCTTGCCGTGGCCCTCTGTGGAGCACATCCGCAGCATGGCCACCAGGATCCTTCCATAGGAGGCCACGATGAAGGCAAAGGGAACCAGCAGAGCCAGGGCACTGGTGCCCACCATGAGCGGCTCATAGAACTGCAGGTCAGAGCAGGTCAGCTTGAGCAGGGCCAGGAGCTCGCACAAGAAGTGAATGATGATCTGGCGGCCGCAGAACTCCAAGGGCATGGTCAGCAGGGACCATGGTCAGCAGGAACGCCGCCGTCCACGAGGTCCCGGCCAACAGGCTGCAAAGCCGGGGCCCCGTACACACGGAGTGGCGCAGGGGGTCCACGATGGCCACACAGCGATCATAGGCTATGGCGGCCAGCAGGAGACACTCCACGACACCCAGATACAGCCCACGGCCATCTGGGCCAAGCACTGTCCTAGCGAGATGGCAGGAACGGTCACCAAGCAGTTGATGAGGATCTGGGGCACGCTGGATGTGGTGTAGCCCACGTCCAGGAAGGACAGGTTGCTGAGGAAGAAGTACATGGGCGTGTGGAGCCGGGGATCATAGCAGATCAGGCGCAGGATGAGGCAGTTCCCGAAAAGGGTGATGACGTAGGATAGGAGGAGCAAGCAGAAGAAGACGGTCTGAGCCCGCAAGTACTGGGAGAACCCGAGCAGGACGAAGTAGATCTCCCCTGTGTTGTTCCGGCCATCCATGCCCCTTCCGAAACTCCAGCTGGGTGGGAAAACGTGGATAGTCTTGAGAGGTTGTTCAGAAACCAGCAGCTTTTAATAAATAAAGTTGGGCTCTTTCAAGTCACCAACATTCATGTGATGACCCCTTTACCCCTGCATTGCTGTGGCCCTTGCTGAAGAATGTTTGCTTAATACATTCCACCATTCAGAAGCACTCACGGACCCATCCAATTATACAGCCATTGATTGGTGGATTGGTGGATTTGTAGACTGGTGGATCGTGGAAGAGATTAGATCATTCCTTCACTGATTCTTTTACATATTGGTTAGTGGGCTCTTTCATTCATTCATTCATTACCGAGTCATTGACTCATGAATCCCCTTATAAGGATGGATTCACTCATTGTTTCTTCAATGCATTTATTCATTCATTCAACAAGCACTTCTGAGCAGCTTCTACCTAGTCCAGACTTGATCCCAGGCAATGAAGTTACAGTGGGGGACGAAAAAACAACAACAAAAAAAACAAGGCCTGAGCTCCCAGGATTTGATAGACTAAAGAAAAATTTGAAAAGTAACACTAGTGCGTTCAGTGCTAAGACCTTGCTCTGTTCCCACCACACTCCCTTCCCTGAAAAACTGTATCTGCATGTGTCCTTTTCCAAGTTCGGCAATTCTAGGAGTTTATCCTGCCAACGGATCACATGTGCAAACTGAGATCAATGGGATTATTTTCAAACAGATTTTTAACATTTTTTAAAATTTTATTTATTCATTTACTTAAGTCATCTCTACACCTAATGTGGGGCTTGAACTCACCACCCTGAGATCAAGAGTCATGTGCTCTTCCAACTGAGCTAGGCAGGCGCCCCTTAAATTCATGTTTAAAAACATAAATGCCAAGTTGTATTCCAGATGATGGAAAACTATCGCAATGTCTAGAAATACGGGACTGGGTAAAGAAATTGTGGCCCATCCATGGCAAGAACACTGTGCAGAAGTGAAACGAATAAGGAAACTATGTATACTGATATCTATCTATCTATCTAATAGGTATCTAAATAGATAGATAGATAGACAGATTTCTAATATATTGTTAAACTAAAAATGTGGAAGTGAGTTTGGTGGAGGCAGGAATTATATGGGAACACTTGGGTACATGTCAGCGAAGGAGAGAACAGTAGGTACCATTTTTTTTTTTTTAATGGGAAAGAAAATACATTTACACCTTTATCTCCTCCTTTGACCAGACACCCAAATTGAACTGTCATTTGAAGGTGATGAGAGAGGACATGTCTGAAACTAGGACAAAGGAGCAGTTAGGAACACTATAGTACCTGCCTAGCGCTTGTAGGAATTTGAGTTTCTGACATGAAGGGAAGGGACCCTGTCCTAATGAGGGGATAAAAATGCTTCCTAAGGAAATGACGGGAGAGTGCTGGGAGGAAAAGGGACCTGATTAGCATGGCCAGGAGGCAGAGGGAATAGGACGGATGGATGGAAAGATGGACGGATGGGTGGGTGGATGGAGGGACAGATGGGTGGGTGGGTAGATGGAAGGGTGGAAGGAAGGAAAGACAGATGGAAGGATGGATGGACAGATGAAGCTGTATCAGGTTAAGCATCCTCTTCCCACGCTTCTCCCATACCCAGCCACACACGTGGTTCCAGCAGAGTCTAATCCGGGAACTTCACCCCTTCCTTCCATGAAGAGGCCACACACAAACAGGAATCGGGCTGCTCTCACACTTTGGGGAGAACAAGAAGATCATTCCAAGGAGCCTGTGTACAACATCTTGATCCCCAGCACGTTCCCAAGCAGGATCCCTGAGAATAAGAACGTCTGATCTCCCTCTGTCTGTATCTTTTTCTTCAGTCTCTCACAGAGTTTCCAGAAAGCCCGGTGGGGACGGGTGGAGCCGAGGCGGAGGAGAACTGAAGAAGCAGAGAGAGGTGAGTAATTTAAGTAATCTCTGCACCCAACTACACCCCTGCGGTCTCTGGAGGCTCCTGGGCACCACCTGGGGATGCTTGTTAGCAAAACTTAGACTAGGATATTGGAAAAACAATCCTTACGGATCTCTCAGAGCCATCGGAGGAAAAGTTTGGCTGAGGGGATCGCTCCCTCCCTCCAGAATCTGGGCCGCAGATGGAGACTCAGGGTCTGGGTGTGTGGAGGTCGTCCCAGCCACACCGTGGATTGGCTCTGGGGCCTCCCTGAGAGTCACGTTCCCCGGGTGTGAAGTGGACAGAGGAATCCCAGCTGTTGTGGCCCAGGAAGGGGCTCACAGATGGGAAGGGAGAGCCAGACCCCTGTGCTCTCCTGTGGGACACCTGCAATTTCACAGCGTACGCACCTCAGACAAGGCTGCTCTGCGACCACCAAGCAGTGAGGCAGAAACAAGACGACCCCGTAATCGTGCATGAACACAGACAAAAATGAGCCTTGGCCAAACAAAGACAAGGCCTCTCCAACTTGCAGGGCGACCCACCCATCCCAGCCTTCCCAAGACTGTCCAGATTTTACGACTGAAAGTCCTGCGTCCCACAAGTTTTCCAGTGCCAGGCAGACCAGGAGGG
>NC_138384.1:49326075-49338844 GCF_054177405.1 Leptonychotes weddellii | reverse complement strand
GTCCCGCCCCCATGCCCCTGGCCCCGCCCCCCACCCCGAACCCCAGGCCGGGTGCCGTCTCTCCGCGCGCAGGGCGGGGAGCTTCCGGGCTCCAGGCGCGGCGCCTTCTGGGAGTTGTAGTTCTGGGGAGAGGCGCGGGGCCCCGCGTTGTCCCGCCGCGCACGCGCAGTCCGCACCAGCCTGGCGCTCAGGCCCACCCGGGTGGTCGCGGCCTTGACCTGTGCGGCCGCTTTGTCCGAGCCACCGCGGGACGCGGAGCTACTGGGGTCCGCGCCGGCCGGGCAGGGCCGGAGACTGAGGAGAACCTGACCCGAACCCACCGAGATCGAGGGTAGCCGCCCACAACCTTCGGAGCTGGTGCTGGGAGGCGAGGGCATTGGTGTGTGGTGTGCGCGTGCGCGAGTGGGTGTGCGCGCGCGTGTGCGTGTCGCTGTGTCGCTGTACGTTCGTGGCTCCAGCGCGGTGTGCATTTGAGTCCCACCCCGCCTGTCTCCGCATGTCTGCACGTGCATCACTGCAGAACTTTGTGCGTGGGAGTCCGTCCCCGCATGTCTCCGTGTTTTGCACCTGCGTGCCCGTGCAGGTGTGAGCCGCGCGTGTGAATCCGCCCCCGTGTGCTTGCGTGAGGGTGCCCACCTCAGTGTGGGCCCTTCAGGTGTGTAACTGTGGGGGCAACTCTGCACGTGAGTCCGCCCCCACACACGTCTGCCGGCACGTGCCGGGTAAAGGGGGAGCAGCGAGCATGAGTGAGCAGCAGGTGTGGGCACTGCGAGACCCGCGCCCGTGTGTGCCCGTGTGTGGAACCTGTTCTGGGTGTGGACCGTGTGACTCCGTGTGTGTGTCTGGGGGCAGCGAGCATGAGCGAGCAGGTGTGTGCACTGTGAGACCCGCGCCCGTGTGTGCCCGTGTGTGGAACCTGTTCTCCTGGGTGTGGGCCGTGTGACTCCGTGTGTGTGTCTGGGGGCAGCGAGCATGAGCGTGCAGGTGTGTGCACTGCGAGACCCGCGCCTGTGTGTGCCCGTGTGTGGAACCTGTTCTCCTGGGTGTGGACTGTGTGACTCCGTGTCTGTCTGGGGGTGCTGCTGTCTGTGGTGTTTTTCGATGGGCGTGTCTGCCAGCCTGAGCGTGCCTGCGTCGTGTGTGCCTAAACAGGACTGCAAGTGGAGGTCTGCAGGGGTCACAGGGTGTGTAGGATTCGCTGTGCAAGCCTGGGGTCGCTGCATTTCTGCGCACGGGCCAGCCCCTGCATGTGTGTGCCTACGTGTGCCTGGGTGTGTCGCTGTGGGCCATGTCCCCGTGCACGCCTGTCTGTGTGGAGCAGGGCAGCATGTGGGCTTCTGTGTGACCCCGTGTGTGTCCGCGTCTCCCCGATGGCTGCCTGTTTGTCTGCATGCCGGTGCAGGGACTACTCCGCCCTGAACCCACTTATCCTCCCACGCGCACCCAGAGGAAATGCCCTCTGCCCCAGCATCTTCCTTCACGGCTCCCATTTCTTTCTCTCACAGATGATCACTGGACCCACCAGTATGTGGCAGACAGAGCAGGGGCCCCAAGCTGAGTGACGTGGACAGGACCTGATGCTCCCAAGACCACCAGGTGGGTACCCCTGCCCTCTCTGGGGACACAGGCCTGAGGGCTGCCTGTGGAGATGGCACCAGAACTGGGCCTAGCCCAGCCTGCCTCCCACCAGCAACGTTCTCACTGCACACACAGGACCCTGCGCACTCTGACCCTCACCCCCACCACACCTGATCTCCCCTGCTACCTGCCGCGGTTGTTCTGCTCTGCTCCCTCCCCCGATGCCCAGCACCTTTGCTTTTCCTCTGTCATCCCAGCCATGGTCCTGCTCAGGACCTTGGCTTCTGCTGCACTCATGGCCCAGAAGGCTCACTCCTTCACTTCTAGGTCTACACTCAGAAGTCTTCTCCCTGAGGCCTGGGCTCCGGGGAAGAACATTCCAGGCAAATTCAACAGCCAGTGCAAAGGCCCTGAGTCAGGAGCATGCCTGGAATGTTTGTGGAACAGGGGGAGGCCCATGGTTGGAGCAGTGAACTTTTGCCACACGTTCATAATTCCTAAAAGATACATGGTTGAGTTCTCCTGTTTTTAACCTAAACAGCATCGTACCCGATCAATTCTTTGCATCTCACTTTGTTTGCGCACACTGTGTATCTGAGGTTCGGAGCTGGTACGGTGGCTGACGGGCGTTCGTGTTTATGCTGTGAGATACTCCACTGTATGAATATACCCCTGTTCACTGGACTGCTCCCTTGCTCCTGGACAGCTGGATTGTCTTCTAGTATTTGGCTGTTACAAACAGTCTTGGACAAGCCTCCCACGTACACGTGTGCAGTTTCTCCTGCTCACATTCCAGAAAATGTAATTACTGGGCTACAGGGGATGTGTGTCTTTAGCTTTCCTTGAAAATGCCAGTGATTTGTCCAGTGCCTGCTCCCACCAGCAGTATATTATGCGTGGAGTTTGGGAGCTCCCTGTTCCTCTATGTATGATTTTTCTCCAGCAAAGAAAACTCTCAGCTCAGATTGACATAACGTAGTACTACAGACTCGGTGTCTTTGACAACAACAATTTACTCACAGTTTCGGAGGCTGGAAGTTCAGGATGAAGGCCATCAGCACAGTTGGGGTTCTGGTGAAGACCCTCTTCCTGGCTTGGAGATGGTTTCCTCCTCACTGTGGAGAGAGGGAGCTCTGGTCTCTCTTCCTCTTATGAGGACACCAATCCCATCATGGGGGGGCGCTCATTATCTCCCAAAGACCCCACCTGCAGACACCATCACTTCAGGCTTTGATCTATGAATCTGGGGGGAGGGGGCGGGGAGGAGACACATTCGAGCCTGTAGCACCAGGTTGCAAAGCTATATTTAAGAGCTATCAGGGGCACCTGGGTGGCTCAGTCGGTGAAGTGTCTGCCTTCAGCTCAGGTCATGATCCCAGGGTGCTGGGATCGAGCCTGGAGTCTGGCTCCTTGCTCAGCTGGGAGCCCGCTTCTCCCTCTCCTCCCCGCTCGTTCTCTATCTCTGTCTCTCTCTCTCAAATAAATAAAATAAAGCTGTCAGAGTCCTGTTTTTGCAAGGATCTTTTAAAATGGTTTTCAGTTCGTTAAGTCAGTGGTTCTCAATCAGGGATCATTTTGCCCCCCAGGGGACACTTGGAAATGTCTGGAGACAATTTGGTGGTCACACGGTGGGGGGTGCTACCTGTAATCCATAGGTGGGGGCCCAGGGGTGCTGCTAAACATCCTACGGTGCACAGGACGGCCTGCAACAAAGAGTGATCTGACCCCACCTGTCCGGAGTGAGGAGGCTGAGACCTTGCACAAAGTCTTTTCTAGCCCAGGACAAATGACCAACCTGTCTGGTTTTTCTCTTTTCTTTCAGGTCCAGTCAAGAAGATGCGAAAACAGGCAGTGGCTCAGGAAGCGGGGATGGAAGGACCCCTGCCCGAGGCAGGAGAAACCTGGAAACGAGAGGGTCAGGTCAGGGGCCGGCAGGAAAACCAGGAAAGCTGTTTGAAGCAAGAGGCCGTGGCCCACGGGGAAGACCCCGCTGGGGGCGGTGTGCGGGCGCAGGATGAACGCGGCGGAATCCCGGGAACCGGGTCCAGCCCTCCCCGCACCCAAACCGACAGCAGGCCCCAGAGGCGCCGGGCGCCGAGAAAGAACGCGAAGCAGAGGAAGGCCGGCTCGGGCGAGGAGGAGCGCGGGGGCGGCCCCCGGAAGCCGTGGAAGTGTGCGGACTGCGGCAAGGCCTTCAGCTACTGCTCGGCGTTCACCCTGCACCAAAGAACGCACACCGGCGAGAAGCCGTTCGCGTGCGCCGACTGCGGCAAGGCCTTCAGCCAGAGCGTGCACCTCACGCTGCACCGGCGCACGCACACGGGCGAGCGGCCCTACGCGTGCGCCGAGTGCGGCAAGGCCTTCAGCCAGGGCTCCTACCTGGCGTCGCACTGGCGCACGCACTCGGGCGAGCGGCCCTACGCATGCGCCGACTGCGGCAAGGCCTTCGCGCGCCCCACGCACCTGGCCCAGCACCGGCGCGTGCACACGGGCGAGCGGCCGTATGCGTGCGGCCGGTGCGCCAAGGCCTTCCGCAGCCGCTCGTCCCTGCTGGAGCACCAGCGCATCCACACGGGCGAGAAGCCGTTCGCGTGCGCGCGCTGCGACAAGGCCTTCCGCTTCTCCTCGGCGCTCATCCGCCACCAGCGCACGCACACGGCCGAGCGGCCGTACGCGTGCGGCCGGTGCGCCAAGGCCTTCACTCAGATCGCGCACCTGACGCAGCACCGGCGCGTGCACACGGGCGAGCGGCCCTACAGCTGCCCCGAGTGCGGCGCGCCCTTCCGCCAGAGCGCCTCGCTCGCCGAGCACCGGCGCATCCACACGGGCGAGAAGCCGTTCGCGTGCGCGCAGTGCGGCAAGGCCTTCACGCAGGTGTCGCACCTGAGCCAGCACCAGCGCGTGCACACGGGCGAGCGGCCCTACGCGTGCCAGGACTGCGGCCGCGCCTTCAGCAACCGCTCGCACCTCGTGCAGCACCAGCTAGTGCACACGGGCGCCAAGCCCTACAAGTGCCTGGAGTGCGCGCTGGCCTTCAGCCACGTGTCCTCCCTCAGCGAGCACCAGAAGCTCCACACGGGCGAGAGGCCCTACCGGTGCGGGGAGTGCGGCAAGGCCTTCAGCCAGGGCTCCTCGCTCACGCTGCACCTGCGCACGCACACGGGCGAGCGGCCCTACGCGTGCCCCGAGTGCGGCAAGGCCTTCAGCAGCCGCTCCTACCTGATCCAGCACCACATCGTGCACACCGGCGAGAAGCCGTTCGAGTGCAGCGGCTGCGGCAAGGCCTTCAGCTTCTCCTCCGCGCTCATCCGACACCAGCGCACGCACGCCGACAAGAAGCCCTACTCGTGCGGCCGCTGCGGCGCCTCCTTCACGCGGCCGCAGCACCTGACGCGACACCTGGGCTCCCACCGGGAGGACAAGCCGGTGGGCAGCAGCGAGCCAGCGGACGCGGCCCCCGGCCGGCGGGAGGACGAGAGCTGATGTTCCGCAGGGGCCTGCCGCAGCGCGGCGGCGCGCCAGGCGCGTTCACACCCCACTTCCGGCCTCGCGGCGCCGGGGGCACAGCCGCTGCGCTCCCGGTGCTGCCCGTGAGGACCCCGAGGCTCAGAGAAGCTCCGTGACGCGCCCGGGTCCCACGGGGAGGAAGTCCCCGCCGGGGCTCGACCCCACGTCTGCCGGACTGGACCCCCACCCCCGCCACACACACACACACACACACACACTCGACCCCACGTCTGCCGGGCTGCCCCCCCAACCCCACCCATGCTACACACACACCCTCTGCCTCCCGGTGCAGAATTATAAATGTGACCCACAACAGTAGACCCAAAGAAGTGTCTGTGCGTCTCTAGCGAGCCTTTTAATGGTTGAAGGTTTTTATGACAGTAGGTATTTGTTCAATAAATTTAATTGGATAAAAGGTTCGGCTCCTTTGGTGAAGTGGGTATATTAACTAAGGGAGCGGGGCCTGAAGGAGAAGTGTAGCTTCTTAGGACTGAAGCAGTGCTTCCCAAATTAGAACGAGCCAGAGAAATGCAGAGAAGGACAAGTTCTAGAAGAGACTTGCCTCTCCCCTGACAGAGCTGCAAAGGGAGATTTTGAGAGTGGACCCCGGCCTTTTTCAGTGTGAGGACACACGTTCCCCTACTCCAGCTTTCTCCCCCCACCCCCCCAATCCCAAATCCTGCCTTTAATGATCGTGTCAGCTTTTGCTGTGTAAGCCATCCAGAGCGCAGTTGTCTGTTTAATATTTCCCATGGTGGGTGTTTCTCTTGGTCTGGACCAGGCCCAGGGGATCTTGGCTAGACTCGATTATGCATCTGCAGTCAGCTGAGGTTCGGAGGGAGGCTGGCTGTCCCAGGACTGCTCAGCTGGGCCAACTTCGCTGTCTTCCTCAAGACTCGCATCTAACCTGGGTATGCGCTCTTAGCAGTAGCAGGAGTTTGGGAGAGTGGACACACCCAAGCACAGTTTCAAGCCTCTGATAATGTCAAGTTTGCTTCTGGACCTATCAGCAAAGCAAGCATCATAGCCAAGCCTGGGGACAGTGTAGGAAGGGCCTTCCCAATGGTGTGGGAGACAGACGAGAGTAGTTACCTACTATCCCAGTGAGGTAATTTATAGTCCGACAGCACGATCTCTACAAAATTATGTTATGGGTAACACATTTCTTGGGTCCACAATTAGCAATTAAAAAAAAAAAAAATCCTACCCCTATCCTACTTCATTCCCTCTACCCACCAAGTCCCCCTCCCTAGGAGCAACCATTCTTGAGTTTCCTGGTATCTTTCCAGCATGTTCTATGCATATAGAAGCAAATATTTATGTGACTATTTAAAAAGATGTACAGCATACCTTTCTACAGAATAGTAGCATATGGCATACAGTTTCCCACCTTGTATTATTTATATTTGGAAGCACTTTGTATCATTAGAGAAGAGAACAGATGTTCTCATTTCACAAAGTTTGGGCATCAGATTTCATAGGTATAGAATCACTTACAGTTGTTTTGATCTCACTGTGCTGTGTCCAGCTCCAGAAAAGAAAAAAAATCACGGAAAAATATTTTTCAGTTAGGAATGTCTTTTTTACAAGGTTGACCCAAAAAAACTGTCCTGTGTCATGGGACAACATAAACCCCCCTCTGCATAAAAACGAACCCCCCACGTTAAAACATTTTCGTGAGATTTTTCAATTATACAAAAAAGTGTAAAGTACAATAAATGCCCATACGCCCATCCAATTTGAATGCCTTAAAAAATACTATTTTAATAGAACGGGAACACAGTACCTAAAAATGTTTTCATAACAAAATCTACCATATTTTATGATACATATTTGCTTTTAAAATAGGTCATGAAAATATGCCTATGTTTTTTTCCTGGTCTATTTTAAAGTAACTTGCAGATATGATATCACTTTACTGCTAAATACCTTAGTTTGCATCTCTTTAAAAAAAAAAGTATCTTCTGTACAACCACAATGTTATCACACCCCGTAAAATATTAATTTCTTGATATCATCCAGTGTCTATTCCATATTCAGATTACCTTAGCCCCTGAAAAAGTTTGAAAAAGGGATGTAATTTGTCAGAAAATAATGTCAAGCCTTGAAAATAAACACAAATTATCTTTAATGTGTATAAGGAGGAGGGAAGTTAAGACGGCGACACAGACACAAACACAAAGTCATCTGTCTTCCTGTCCACCAGCTTCCTTGGCTCTCAGTCCTACCAAGGAAGCTGGTGAGGGGCCAAGGAGGACACGATGTGTGCCTTTACTTTTGCCCTGGCATTATCTGCACAGGCCTTGGCACGCAGTAGGTCCTTGGGAAATCTCACATGAATAGACGAATGAGTGAAAAATCCCTGACCTGCCTTACAGAGTCAAGACTCGTGTCTGAGTCTTCTCTGTGCTCCAGACATCACTCAGGCCTCAGCACAGAGTAGGTCCTCATGAAGTACTGGGTGACTAGTTGTACATCCCAGCATCAGCCCTGGAGTCATTCAGGGTCAGAGACCACACAGCTGGTTCCTTCCTGTACCCCAGACATCACCCAGCCCAAGCATCAGCACACAGTAGGTCCTTAGGAGATATAAATTAATAGGGCATGTAAATTAATGAATAAGTGAATATCCTTAGCACCAGCCCTGGATCAGAGAGCATGCATCCTGGTTCCTTCCTGTGATCCAAACTGTCTAGCCCAAGCCTCAGCACATAGTAGGTCCTTAAGAAGCTCTAGGTGACTGAACAATTGTACATACCAGCATCAGCCCTGGAGTCATTCAGATTCAGGGAGGACACAGCCTGTTCATCCCTATGCCCCAGACACCTCCCAATTCAGGTGTCAGCACACAGTAGGTCCTCAAGAAATACTGAATGAGTGAATAGTTGAACATCCCCAGCTCCAACCCTAGAGCCATTCAGGGTCATGGACCGCACAGTCAGACTCCTCCTTCTGACCTTCGCCAAGCTGAGGTGCTCTGCACACAGTAGGTGCTCAGGGAGTGCTGGGTGAATGGATGAATGAGTGGAATGGGAACCTAGTTGACAGACATGGGCCTGAGTTCCGTCACCGCAGAAGGCAGGGGAAACTGACCCTCTGCGGCGAAAGGGCTGGAAGTCTCTGGGCTCTGCGAGAATGGGCGGGGCCGTGGGCGGGGCAGGCCCCGGAGCCCTTCCGCCAAGACGTCAAGGAGAGCCGACCCCGTGCGGTGCACCCGCGCAGGGGGCTCCCCTCGGAGTGCGGTGGCGCGTCCGCGGGAGCGGGGCCTCCTCGTGGATTTGCGCCACGCTGGTTCCCACGCTGCTCAGTGTCCATCTCGCGTGTCGGCCGCTTGGCCGGCTGTGCCCCCCAGCAGACCCGGAGGGTGGGCGTGTGCGCGACCAGGGTCGCAGCCCCGGAGGGCAGGGCCGTCTGGGGCCCCGCCTGCTGCAGAAGGTGGCGCACGCGAGCGGTGCCCGGAGTCCACAGCGGTGGAGGAGCTGAGCTCCGGGAGGCGCGCTGCGGAAGACACCTGTTTCAGAGCTTTCGAAATGCCCGATGGGGTGAGGGGGAAAAGGAATCGGCAATCAAGGAACACCGCAGCGCCGCCAGCCCGTCAGCCTCACACCACGCATGCCAGGTTCCTCCTTAGGGTTTTAGATTGGCCATATTTGCCAACTTATGTGACGCCCCCCCCCCCCACTGTGTTCCCCAGATACTATATACAGATACCACCCTGGGTCGGTTCCAGGAGAGGACAGAGCAGCTTCAAGCGCATGGGGGAGGGGGTCGGAAAGGGTTGGGGTCCCACCAGCTGGCGTGGAGAGAGTTCCTGGGAAATGCAGGCTGAACTCTCCCCTCCCCCAACTCAACCTTCCCAGGACTCAGTTCCTCCAGGGAGACCCGGCAGAGGACAGACCAGAACCTCATGACCCCATAATGATCAGGTGGTGATACAGGTTATGCAGACAGTGACCAGCGGAGGGAGGTGCTATTTGGGGACGGTGGGGGAGGCCTCTCTGAGGAGACGTTGGAGCGGAGCACTGCAGGAGGTGAGGGAGCCATGTCAGCTTCTGGGGGAAGAGCATTCCGGGCAGAGGTCCATTCCGGAGGCAGTGCAAAGGTCCGGAGGCAGGCGCATGATGGGCTCGTTCAAACAGCAGAAGGCCAGTGCGGATGCTATAAATTAAGCCAATTTCATCCCGAACTTTGGTGGCGTAACATGAATCAATAATTAGTCACCAACGAGCTTAAGCTCATTTGAATTGAGCTTCTGTTATTTGCAACCAATAAATCCTAATGAATGTAGCAGCTGAGGCTTGTGTTTCTTTTAACTGTCTGTTGTTGCTCGTTGGATGCAATCAGCTGGAGGAAAGGATGGGGAGAGACAGAGTCCCATACTTCTCCCGGCCCTGATTTCTTTGACAAACTCAGGAGAGGCCACTGGAAGTCCTATTAAAACAAAATGATACAAAGAGTCTAAATACACACACGTACACACACACACAGATGAATTAAAAAAGAACAGGATGGAAATACCAAACTCTATCAGTCAAGGTAAAATAAAAGCCAAAGGATTGAATTGGTTTAAAGACGATCATTTTCTATTTCACAAAGGATTCAGAATCAGGTTTTAACTAACATTTATTGCGTGGCTACCGTCTGCTGGTATTGTGCTTAGTGTCTTGCATGTATTCTTTAATTGGCAAAGACATAACAGTGCTGTAACTATGTGCAGCAGATGACACAGTGGCTGAATACATAAAGCAAAGGTTACAAAAATATATTGACAAACACAGTCATACGAACAGATTTTCACATAACCTTACTGGTTTTTGACAGATAAGGTGAGCCAGAATTAAATAACACATGAATCTAAGCAATATAACTGATAAGACTGAGTTAATTAACAGACACGTAGAGTTTTGAATCCTACAGACTGGAAATACATATTCACCTTAAATGTCCATAAAACATGTACAAACATTGGACGTGTTGTAGGCCACAACAAAAGCTTTTAAAAGGGTGTTGAAAGCAGATATATTAGAGGCCACATTTTCACAGTGCAGTAAATCATTAAAACAAAACTATTTTTAAATAAACCTGATCACTGAGTTTAAAGTACTCTTTATATTGTAGAAACACTACAATATAACATTTAGGCAACAACATAAACAAGAACACAAATTACCAAACTTTAAGATGTGGCCAAGGCTACAATCAGAGAAGTACATTTATTATTAAGTACACTAGTTTAGCAAATAATTTTGTAAGAAGAGATTATAAATGAATTAATTATTCAATGTAAAAACAGACAAGAGATAGAAATAATAAAAAAAATAAATAAACCCCATACGTATTAATGGAAAACAAATGACAAACTAGAGAAATACGGATATAAATAAATCCCAATGCTAGTTCTTGGAAAAGTAATTGTAGATGAGGTAAAACTTTGATAAATCTAATAGTGGGTCAACCAAAAACAGAAGTTGAAAGGAAGAAAGGGGTTAGAACAAAATAAAGTTTTTCATTTAATTATAGAATAGTATTCATAATTCAGCCAATAATCTGAAAAGTTCAATGGAATGAAGAATTTCCTAGGGCATTAAAAAAAAACAAAAACGCTATAAATCACCAAAATTAATGAAGTAAAAAGTATTCATAAACCGATAACATGGGAAGAAACTGAGAAAGCCCCCCAAGAATTTAGCTGAAACTTTCTCCCCAGAGCTCCAGGCCCTGATTACTGGTAAATTCTTTCAAAATGTCAAGGAAGTGATACTTCTTAAGCTACAGAAACTATTCTAAGGTTTAGACAACAATAAAAGTGATGTCCTTCTATGATGCAAGTCTGGCCATGTTACCAAAATGTGACAAATATAGCACCAATCTTACGTATGAAGAGAGAGGCGAGAGTCATACATAAAATATCATGAAGTACAATTCAGGGTCTGGAAAGACTGGTGCACCATGATCCTAAGACTACAAAGATGATGTGATATTAAGAAGTCTACCAGATTTCGTCAATCCCAAGTTGCACATTTTTTCGTCCTCTCTGAAGCAGGGATGCATCTTCCGGTTGGTGGCATCTTACGATGAAGCAGCATATTTTCCTTTCTCAGTCGTATATAAAATAATATGTGTTTTACAATCAACAATGTCTTAAGTTCAACGAAATACCATAATGCAAAACCTCACCCCAAAAGGTTAAATACAAAAAAAAATTTTTTCTTGATAGATGTTTAAAAGGCATTTGCTAATAACCTATTCCTGATTTTTAACCAAGACATTTCCTTAACAAGAAACAGTGCATCTATTTCAGAACAGTCGTCATCACTGTAGTTAAATGTGGAACATCATAGGCATCCCTGTTAAAACCAGGAACAAAAACAGGACACACACTACCAAGACTATGGTCGTTTGTTGTGGAGCTTTCGACCACTCCACAAAGCCCTGGAACAGAGAAAAAAAAAAGTACAAATATTAGAAACAGAGGGGCCAGCACTGTTTCTTGCCTGGCACAGAGTATGAGCTCTGTAAATCTTTGTCAAATGAACGCAGGAACAGAAAGACATACCATGATGAAGGATGGGAAGACAAAACGGTTAATGGTGACAATTCTTCTCCAAAATAGTGATGAGTAGAGTGCAACAGGTCTTAAAATATCAGGAAAGTTTGGGGAATGGATATGACATAGGGAGTTATCTGGAAAGCCAGGCAGTGGCGACATGAAAAAAAAATCCTGAAAAAGAAGAGAAATGGATGGAGCATATACTATGAAATGTTCAACCTAAGCAGCTCTGAGACCTGGCAAAGCCTCCGAAAAACTTGGAGGATATTTTTCGAATATCGGGGCTCCTCCCTTGGATTTTCTAATGCAGTAGATCTTGGCTAGGACCAGAACATACAGATTTTTATGAAGTTCCTCATAATTCATGCTATAGAAAAATAGGACAACTTGACAAATATTTATTTTTCTGTGGCAATCACAACACCAAAATCTGACAATTCATCAGTTGAGGAAATGGGTTTGACACAGCATACCAACCACAAAATATTTGGCAGCTGTAAAAAGTAAATTAAAAAGGGCGCCTGGGTGGCTCAGTCGTTAAGCGTCTGCCTTCGGCTCAGGTCATGATCCCGGGGTCCTGGGATCGAGCCCCGCATCGGGCTCCCTGCTTGGCGGGAAGCCTGCTTCTCCCTCTCCCACTCCCCCTGCTTGTGTTCCTGCTCTCGCTATCTCTGTCTCTGTCAAATAAATAAATAAAATCTTTAAAAAAAAAAAGTAAATAAAAAATATATATATATAAATTAAATAAATATATATATGGAAAGTTATCCAGAATATTTATTATGAAGACACCAAATGGCAGGATAATAATTTTGCTATAATCTCTTTTTTGGGTTTTAAGAAATATATGTGAGTTATTGTAGGACTCTATTTATTCGAAGCTCAACAATAGGCAAAACTAATCTATATGAGCCGAAATCAGAAATGTGGTTGCCTCGGGGTGGGGGAGTGAGAGAGACTAGAAAGGAAGATGAAGGAATTTTCTAGGATAATGGCAGCGCTTGATATCTCCATCAGGGTGTTGGTATACATACTCACTGATCTGTGCACTTCATTAGAAATATTTATGGCAACTTTTTAAAGCAGAGTATAAAGTTAAGAAAGCATAATAAAGGGGCGCCTGGGTGGCTCAGT
>NC_138384.1:49304820-49325975 GCF_054177405.1 Leptonychotes weddellii | reverse complement strand
AGAATCACAGGGGAGGTCGTCCACACCAGTGAAGGGACGTAACAGGCTCCCCACTGGCTCAGAGGAGGATGAGGACTATTGTTGCTCCAGAGCTCCCCGTGGGATTGGGCCCAGGCTGGACCCCAATTAAACTCCGTCTCACTCTTTCCAGCTTCCCTCACCACCTACAGGTTCCTCCTGAGAGCACAGCACCCTCAACAAATCTCTTGCACAAAAATCCCAACTAGTCTCAGTTTCCAAGGGGAAAAACGTCTACAAGGATATATGGCAATGGAGTGGAGTGACTGCATATGGATGGGTGGGTGGGTGGGTAAGTACACAGGTAACTGGATGTATGCATGACGTGCAGGTGAATGAAAGGTTGGGTGGATGAGAGGACAGTAAATGGTTGATGGGTGTTTGATGAGTCGGTGGATGATCAGATGGGTGAGTGGACGGGCGGATCAGTGGGTGGATGGATAAGGAGATAGACAGAGGAGGTACATGAATGGACAGACAGACGGAGGGAGGGATGGAATGCGTATATGGATGAGTAGGCAAATGAAAGGTTGGGCAGATGAATGAAGAGGCAGGTGAATGAATGGCTAATTTGAGTTTATGAGTGAAGGGCTGGCGGGTATGTGTGGAGGGAGATCCACATCACATGGAGACCCTCCACTCCATGTCTGACTACCACTAGACTATGTCCTGTTTCCCATGGGACACTGCTTGGTTGGGGAAATTCCAAGCTGAGGAAAGGAATGGACAACCCACTGAGATCTGTGGGGCGGGGCATCTGGGAAAGAGGAGGGAACCCCCAACTTACCTGAGAGTCTTCTGACTCGTCATCTCCCTCCACCGCGTTCCACTCCTGGGCCAGCCCAGGCTCTTGAGAAGACAGACCTGAGCACAGGAGACAGGACCACGAGTCAGTGACCAGGGCAGCTGGGGGTGGGAGGGAGGGCTCTGCCTGCTCGTCCCACCTGGCATCCTACCCTGTTCTCTTTCCTGTCACACTCACGTGCACACACACATTCTGGCCCACGTGGTTCAGGTGGTGCAGAGAGAATACGAGACCTGAATTCTGATCCTGTTTCTGTCATTACCCAGAAGACTTAAAGTGGGTCACCTGATGTGATCTGCCACCTGAGCCTTTGTTCCTTCACCTGTCAAATGGGTAAAACTGTCCCTTCTCTACGTGCCTCCTGCAAAAACTGAGTGAGGGAGCAGAGGAAAAAGTGTGGAATTAAGCCAGGATGAAGCAGGCTTGCCCAGCTTCCAGCCACCAGTGTAGACATCTCCCCATATTTGAACTTCAACAACCTTCTCACCCCTTAGCTGGATAGAACTAGGGGTCAGGCCAAAGATCGGCATTTTCCACTCCTCCTGCACCCAGGCTCCACTAGGAGCCCCCCAACCTCCTCCTCACTACCAGAACTGACACCCATATCATCCACACCTCCGTCCCAGGCCTGCTTGTCCCCTGTGGGAGAAGGAAAGACCCCGCCCCAAGTAGAAGCTCCAGCCTTTCAGGGGTCCCACCCTTGGTCCAGCTGTTTGAGCCCCAACCCCAGGAGTTATCCTGGGAATCTCTCTTGTCCTCCCCTCCGCACATCCATCTGCAAGAACTCTGATTCTCCCTCCCAGATGTGTCCCCAATCTCTGCAAGAACTCCGATTCTCCCTCCCAGATGTGTCCCCAATATCTCTTATGTCCACCACTGCCACATGTGGGCTTGGTCATCTCTCTCCCAGATGGTTGCAGGAAACTCCTATCTGGCCTCCCAGCTTCCACTCTGACCTCCTAATCCTACAGTTCATCCTCACACACAGCTGGATGCAGGCTTTCTCAACCTGGGCGCCATTGACCTTGCAAGCTGCATAACTCCTCGTAGTGGGGGTGGGTCCCGGGCCTCGTAGGGTGGGTCCTTGTCCTCTGCCTAGCAGCATTGCCTCGACCCATTTTGCCATTCAGATAACCCAAACTCCAGACTTTGCCAAACGTCCCCTGGGGAGGGGAGGTGGGATGCAACATGGCCCCCAGTTGAGAATCACTGAGTTAGCAGAATCTTTTTGAAACACAAATGAAATCCTGTCTTCCTCCTCTGCAAAACCGTCTGGCGGCTTCCCAATATTCAGATAACATACGCTGTGCGGCGGTCTCCAAGACGCCCCATCACTTGCTGGCCCCGGCTGGTCTCTACCTTCTTCCCCCGTGTCTCTGCTCTGTTCAGTCAGCACAGCCTCCTCAAACTCAGCAAGCTTGTCGCCTCTGCGGGGTCATCATCCTCTCTCGCCCTCCCTGACCACACTTGGGTCCCTCTCCGTCAATCATCCCATTTTACTGTCTTTGGAGCCCTCATCAGACATTACTTTTCTTTTTATTTCGTTCCTTGTTTATTGTCTGTTTCTCCACTAAAATCAGCTCTACTGGGGCCATCTTGTTTGCGGCTAGATCCCGAGCACCTGGTACATAGTAGGTGCTTGTGGTAGATTTTTGTTCCAAATGGCCTTCCACTTGTTCACTGGTCCCTGTGTCCACACCCCTGGGCAGCCCTCTCCCTCAGTGATACTGAACTTGACCATGCAGCTCACTTTAACCCATGGCCTGTGAGCAACTGGGTGGCCAGTACAGCTTAAAAAGTGCTTGCGAATTGAAGTTTTCCCTCCCTTTCCCTGCAACCATCCTCAGGAGAATACGCCTGGGCTCGCCTGCAGGAGACAAGGAGCCCAAAGTCAGCACCCTCAAACCAGCCAGACCCGCGAGTGAGGTCAACCAGCTGCCCCAGCCAGCTCACCGTGGATTTTCGGGCAAATGCAGGCTGTCCCCTGAGGCCGTGTCATATGCTGACCTGCAGAATCCTGAGCAGAGAAATGACTGTTGCTATAAGCCACTAAGTTTCGGGGCCACCTGCTACCCAGCAAAGGCTGATGGACACAGGGCTCCATAAATATCTGTCCACTGAACGAGTGAAGGGATGAGTGTTGTGTCTTTCCAGAGGCTCTGCTACAACCTTCCCCCCACCGCCCACGGGACGCCGGCCCCTCACCTTTCTCGTCACCGTCACAACTGGTGGCCCCAACCTCCACAGCCACCCAGTCTTTGGCGAGGGCGGCACGCTTCTCCCAGGCCCTGCTCTCCCGGGGAAGCAGCGTCTTGGCCCTCTCGGGCTCCAGCAGCCCCCGAATCTGCTCCGGCCTGAGGCTCTGCATCTTCCTGGGATGGAGAGTTTCCAAGGCAAGCCGCTCGTCCTCCTCCTGCTCGCGTTGGGTTCCCTGGGCACAGGATTCAGAACCTGGGGGGCTGACAAACATTTCGTCATTCCACAAATATTTACAGAGTGTCATCTGTGTCCCAGGCACCATCTGTAGGTGCCGGAGACACAGTAGTGATGGAAGCAGGCTCCCTGCTCCCGTGGGGGCTTGCATTCTAGCGGGCCCTGGGCGAGGAGAGACGGCGTGCCAAGTGCCCCAGAGACAAATAAAGCAAGAAACAGAAGAGGAGTTTCGAGGTGGGGGCCAGAGAGCGGCACATTCACACACAGGTTCATTCCACAGCCCAAAGCACACAGCCAGAAGGTTTTAGGAAGACAGAGTCGCCCCCAGATCCCCCCCGGCTGCAGTGAAAAGGGTCACAGTCTTTCCACCAACCCCCAGCAGCCCCAACTTTCTCCTTTGTTGGCATAAAAGAAAACCGAGAAGCATTCCCCAGGTGAGGGGTTAAAAGTCTAATTTAAAATGAGATGTTCTTTAGTATTCTCATTCTAGATCTTGTCAACCCAAACTTCAGGAGGTTGTTTGCAAGGAGCTGTCTGGACTACACTGTGTTACCCTTTACCTTGAGACCCTAAATCTGGTTTATGTTCTTATTCTAGAGATCTGTCCGCATTATCAACCTTGCATTATATTAACCTACCGGCAGCCCTCGTGAATAGTGATCTTTTTTAAAGGAGTAAATTCTCTTGGTATAGGGAAAATAAAAGCTTTTTAAAGCATTTTCTTCTTTAATTAGTTTTATGCAAATAAAAATTGTTATATCAAATTTAGAAACCACAGGGCATATAGTCTAGAGTCAAAGAGACATTAGCGACTGAACAATCAAAAGCATGTGGGGATCATGTTTGGAGTCAGAGTCAAAGAAACCTGGTGTGAAACAAACAAAAAAAAACTTTTTAAAGACAATCAAGGGAATTGATTATGGACTGGGTATTCGATGACGTCAGGGCACTCTCACCGCTTCTGTTGGGTGTGGAAATGGTCTTATGGACAGGTAAGAAAATATCCATCTTATTTTTTTAGAGATGTTTTTGTAGTGTGTAAGGGTCAACTGACATGATGGCTGAGATTTGCTCTAAAATACTTCTGCGGTTGCGCCTGGCGGGCTCAGTGGGTAGAGCATGACTCTTGGTCCCGGGGTCGTGAGTTCAAGCCCCACATTGGGCGTGGAACCTACTTTAAAAATAGGTAAAATAAAATAAAATAAAACACTTCTACAGTGAAGGAAAAGGACAGACAAAAGGGGGTCAGAGCAAACAAAGGATGATTTCCGAACCTGGAAAAGGGGGAGATGTGGCTCTCAGGGGTATCCCTGTGCCCGTGAGTAGCTCTGAAATGCTTTCATATCAGAAACTAACACATACACTGCGGAGATGCAGAATGTGCTCATTGCTTCTACGTTACTCATCATCACGGAGGTCTTCCTTGCGGACGGGGGCAGCTCCAAACCCTCGAAACCCAAATCTGAATGCATTTCCCCAGACACTGGTGCCCTCTGTCCCCAGCCCCCAGCACAGCCTGCCTCCTGGGTCCCCTGCTCTTGACCCGGGCTCCACCATCGTCCCCAACAGTGTCCACAGGCATCACTGTCCACTTGTCTCGTCACCCGCACATCCAGCGGACCACAAGCGCACCTGCTCGTCTTAGAAAATGCTGCCCCGCTCTGTTCTCCACCCTCTGTCTTCACCCTCTGGCCCACTCCGCCATTGACCCTGCCGATCCCCTTCCCTCGCCGCACTCTCCAGTCCATGCTCCTCAAGAGCCCCTCTGGTCAGGATGCTTTCAATGCTCCACACAGCGGTGCAGGGCAGGCCCTGACATGGCCTAAAGGCCTCCACCACCACCATCCCTACATTTTCCCTCCTCCTGGACAGCCCAGGAGGTGATCCTAGACGCACCCGGGACTATGAACCCCAACGAGGCAAGGTTCCCCCGCTCTTCGGTACCCTCTTTTATTTCTAAAAATTGAGTTAAGGGCGCCCAGGTGGCGCAGTGGGTTAAGCGTCCGACTCTTCATTTCGGCTCAAGTCGTGATCAGCGTCCTGGGATCCAGCCCGGGACAGGTTCTGCACCCAGCGGGGAGTCTGCTTGTCCCTCTCCCTCTGCTCCTCCCCCCACTCACCCCTCTCTCTCAAAATAAATTAATTAAATACTTTTTAAAATTTGAGTTAAAATACACCTAACACAAAATCCATCATCTTAGCCATTTTCCAGTGTACAGCTCAGTGATACTGAATGAATCCATTCACAGTGCCCTGCGGCCACGACCACCATCCAACCTCCTAACTCCTGCACACCTGAGACTCTGTCCCCATTGAACACCACGCCCAGCCCCCAGCCCCGGGCACCACCATCCCACTTTCCATCTCTAGGAGTCTGACTACCCTAGCTACCTACGTAAGTGGGATCACACAGTATTTGTCCTTTGGTGCCTTGCTAGGTCACGCTGCATAATGTCGTCAGGGTTCATCCACGGTGGAGCTCCTGTCTGAGGTTCCCTCCTTCTTAAGGCCGAATAACACATATTTGCTTGTCCATCCAATGCTGTAGCCACTGTGAAAAATGCTGCTATGAATGTGGGTGTGCAAATATCTCTTTGAGACCCTACTTCCATTTCTTTGGGGTATGTGCCCTGCAGTGGAACTGCCGGGTCGTAGGGCAATTCTGTTTTTAGTTTCTTCCGGGAACCTCCACACTGTTTTCCAGAGCAGCCACACCAATTCACGTTCCTAACTGTGCACAAGGGTTCCCTTTTCTCCACATCCTCAACAACACTTGTTGTTTTCTGCGTGGTTTTTTTTTTTAAGATTTTATTTATTTATTTGAGAGAGAGAGAGAGGAGAGCGAGAAAGCACAAGCAGGAGGAGCAGCAGAGGGAGAAGCAGGGTTCCCGCTGAGCAGGGAGCCTAACACGGGGCTCGATCCCAGGACCCTGGGGCCATGATCTGAGCTGAAAGCAGATGCTTAACCAACTGAGCCACCCAGGCACCCTTGGGTTTTTTGATAGTAGCCATACTAATGGATGTGAGGTGGTTCCACTGACAAAGGAAAAAGTCTGCGTTTGATGCTAATACACCTCACACCTCCCCCTCTGTCCTCTCTCTCAAAGAGAGAGCAAGCGGCTTCCTGCTCAAAGTATCCAGACAGAAGGTAAGGATATTGGTTTGTTTTCCTGTGCTTATTTTCATGGTTACCCTCAATACTGTTTAAAAAAGGGGGGGCGGATAGTGGCTTTCCATTTATAACAAAGTTTCCCTTTGAAAATTCATTGAGAAAAGACTTTAAAATTGCAGTGACTCAGGGGTCCTGGTGGGAGTGTATGTTGGCTCAGCCACTTGGAAAACTATCTGACAAACATCTACTAAAGCTGAACGCGCAATTTCCCTCCTAGATACTCACTCAAGAGAAAGGAAAACTCATGTCCACACAGACACTTGTACTCATGTTGCTATCAACTGTATTCATAAAATACAGCTGTTCATATTCACAGACAACCCAGGTGTCTATCAACAAGAGAATGGATAAGTAAGCCACAGTTTATTCATATGATGGAGTATTACTCAGAAATAAAGGGTACAAACAAAAAGGATACATGCAATAACATGGATGAATCTAAAAATATATGTATTAAACTGAGTGAGAAAAGCCAGACACAAAGGAGAACACATGTGTGATCTTATTAATTAAAAAAAAAAAAGTGTGAAGGAGCGCCTGGGTGGTTCAGTCATTAAGCGTCTGCCTTCGGCTCAGGTCATGATCCCAGGGTCCTGGGATCGAGCCCCGCATCGGGCTCCCTGCTCCGCGGGAAGCCTGCTTCTCCCTCTCCCACTCCCCCTGCTTGTGTTTCTGCTCTCGCTATCTCTCTCTCTGTCAAATAAATAAATAAAATCTTTTAAAAAAAATCTTATCGGGGCGCCTGGGTGGCTCAGTCGTTGAGGGTCTGCCTTCGGCTCAAGTCATGATCTCAGGTCCTGGGATCCATCCCCGCATCCGGCTCCTGCTCCGCGGGAAGCCCGCTTCTCCCTCTCCCACTTCCCCTCCTTGTGTTCCCTCTCTCGCTATCTCTCTCTCTGTCAAATAAATAAATAAAATCCTTAAAAATAAAAAAATAAAAATAAAAAAGTGTGGTACAGGCAAAGAAATCAATGTTGGTATCAATTATTGGTTGTGTTGGGCTGGGGACAGGGGGAGGGGCAGGGGAACTTTCTCGGGGTGCCAGAGATGTTCTATATCTTGATCTGAGTAGTGGTCCCATGGGTGAAGACATTTGTGCAAATTCACTGAGCTCTCCCTTCACTGAACTGGACACTTCATGCCCATTGCTCTGTGTGTTTTAGACCTCACTAAAACAGAAAACGAAAATAAAATACAAACTGTTTAAATTTCATGGAACTTTATTTGTGGTTTGCTGCACATGCCTGTTTCGGTATATATGTAAATAAATGTTGGTTTTGAGAGTTGCACATTGTATGTATTTTGTTGTGTTGCTTGAACCTGGTTCTGCGGTATCTTCAATATCAATGTTCATAAAGTTCTGACATTGAAAGGATGCTTTAGATATTGTATTAGTTTCCTAGGGCTACTGCAGCAAATTACCACAAATTGGGTGGCTTAAGACAATGCAAACTTATTATCTTATAGTTCTGCAGCACAGACGTCTGAAATGGGTCCCACTGGGATAAAATCAAGGTGTCTCAGGGCTGCATTCCTCCTGGAGGCTCTGGGAGAGAATCGATTTCCTTGCCTCTTCCAGTATCTTAAGCTACCTGCATTGCTTGGCTCCATGGCTCCTTCCTCCATCTTTAAAGCCTGCATTGGCCACTTGAGTCTTTCTCACACTGCATCACTGTGATTCTGACTCTCCTGCCCCTTCCACTTTTAAAGGTCCTCGTGATTGTTTTGCTCCCACACGAAGAATCCAGGATCACCCCCCATCCTCCAAGTCAGCTGATCAGCAACCTTAATCAGCCCTCACCCTGTAATCAACATATTCACAGGTTCTGGGGATGAGGTCGTGGGCATCTTTGGGGAACCATCTTTCTGCCTACCACAGGGATTAAATAAAAATGCTAGAAGAGGAACAAGGGAAGGGATGTGAAGG
Source organism: Leptonychotes weddellii (assembly GCF_054177405.1). Taxonomy (NCBI): domain Eukaryota; kingdom Metazoa; phylum Chordata; class Mammalia; order Carnivora; family Phocidae; genus Leptonychotes; species Leptonychotes weddellii. The sequence goes on along the minus strand of NC_138384.1, from coordinate 49,317,620 downwards.
AAAAAGAATAGGGGAATGGTAGAGTGGGTGCTGATGAGACGACTTACAGAATAGTTGAAGGTGGGGGAAGAATGGTGGTAATAGGATGCTCACGGCTGCCAGCCTGGCAAGGCATGAATTTTTGGCTCTGCCACGCATTCGCTGTGTGACCCTATGCAGGCCACTTAAATTCTCCACATTTCAATGTGCCCATTCATAAAGTGGGGGTGTCGACAGAAACGGCGGCTACCTCACCGAGTCATTGTGAGGCTTCTGCTGAGACCAAAGGAGACTTCATACACAGTGAGTACCTGGCGAGTGGAGGAACACACAGGTTTTTCCTCTGGCTGGCTCATCCTTGCCCCTCTGTGTTGGCTTCTAGGAACGGTGCCCATACCTCAGGGCTGAGATGAGACATCACTTCCTGTGGGACCCCGTTAGCTCTTGCCACCCATGAGTGCTTGAACGTAAATGACTTCTTCAAATCATTTCTCAGCCAGAACCTTGGGCGAGACCTGTGCTGAGTACTGGGGATTTGCAGATGAATTCAACACCTTCAGCGGCTCACATTCTCCTGCAGCAGGAGGATAGCAAGCAGAGAGGAAGGAACAGAGCCGCAGACCTGGTGCTGCCACAGACAGAGATACCAGCAGCAAGGTTCAACCTCCAGGAGCTCGGCAGATCACAAAATTGGGATAGACCTAAAAAGATAAAGATGTCCCTCCCTGCTTTTACTTCACTGTTTGAAAGTGAAAATGAAATATGGGTCTAGAGAAATACTTCTCTATTGTAAGGAGGACGTGAGCAAATGCCAGCTGATGCCTGGGATGGGCAGAGGTGATAGGGTGTGGTGGGGACTGTGGCAAAGGAGAGATCCGGTCCCTGTCTGAAGAAGCCCAACCAATACTTGCCCGGTGAAAACGTGGGCGCAAGGTCTATCTTCTGATTTCACAGGAGAACACTGGAAATCTACAGGTTTAGATTATCTTCAACATTTTAAAATACTTTCCGATGTTTAAAAGGAGGACACATGTCAGTGAGTCAACTAATGCAGGTATTGGGGCTGTTAGTTTGCAATCTCGGTGTGCGCTGGGAAGTATGTAGAGGGTGCGAGAGGAGGCTGTAAGCATAAACATTTTCCAAGAAAAAAAACCATTGGTCTTGATGGAAAAGTTCGTGAGGGAGCAGGAGTAGGGGGTTATGTTTTGTTTTTAACATGAGCTATAATCGTGTGTTTAGACTGAGGGGAAAGAAGGCCAGGGAAGAGAGGTGACCGACGGAGAAGACAAGAGCCTGGGGGTCCAGGTCACAAGAGGCTGTATCTGGCTGGATGGAGAAGGGAGGAGGGGAGGGACAGAGAGAAACCTGAGGGGGTGGGAGGGGTGGGAAGGAATTCACACCTCACAGCCTCCGTGTTCTCGGCGAAAGAGCCAACGGGTCATCCCCGAGGGGAAGCGGTTGCAACAACGGGCCACCGCAACCGCAACGGTAACCCTGGCAGCCGCGTTCCCAGGAGCGCGCCAGTGTGTCGGGCCTCGCGGCGCACGCACAAGCCTTTTCCTACTGTAATCCTCACCCTAATTCTCCGCGGCAGATCCTGTTCCGCCCACTCTACGGACAGTGAGGGTCCTCACAGCCACACAGCTAATCGGAGCTGGGCGGGGGCGCAACACGTCCGACCCCAGTGCCCGTGTGCCCGCGCCCGGCCGCCGCAGGGCGATACGCGCGCGCCCAGACACGCAACGCACACAGACTCGGCGTGCTAAACGCACCGGGAGGGCGGACGCAGACGCCGAGACCCCCCACGAGACCGGGGCGCACGTGTCCTCAGCGACCCACGAGGGCGCGCAACGCAGGGTCATTCCCCGCCTCGCGCGGAGGCCGAAATTCAGCTGCCGTGCACGCGCAGCCGGGCAGCCCGCGCTGGGCGGAGGAGCAGACCCGACCCGGACCCAGCCCAGCCCTCTCCCAGCGGATGGAGTGGGGGACCCCCTCCCTGGACACGCACCCGTGGAATGCCTCCGATCCCACCGCCAAACGCAGACGCGCTCGCACACATTTACATGCGCGCTTCCCGGGTCGCCGCCCGCGCCCCCAGCCCCTTTTCGGAGCCCGCCTCCCGCCCGCGGGGGTCCCTCGAAGGACTCACCCTCCCCAACCAGACCCAGTCCCGGCACTGCAGAGCTGGAGCCGTGGCGACCGCAGCTGCGCAGACGCGGAGGCTGAGGGGGCGGAGGCTGAGGGGGTGGGGGTGGGGGGACGTGGGGGAGTTGGGAAGGGTGGGCGGCCTTCTCGCCGCCTCCCCTCTCCCCTCCCGGGGAGCCGGAGCCTGCAGTGGGGTAGGGAAAGGAGCGGAGGGGCCACAAGGATGACGCGGCTGCGGTGAAGTTGCTGGAGGTGTGGTGCTGCGCCGGCCTTGGGTCAGCCGCAGTGGGATGAGCCGTCCATCCCCCGCTGATGGGCACGGAGGTTATGCCCAACTTCCCTAGCGGCAGATGCGCGCCAAGGCCAACAACTTTCTCAGGCTCCTTGGTGATTCTCTATTCCGCAAACCCGGGTCAGGGTGGGAGGGAGGAGGGAGGAGTTGGGGCAGGGGTGTGGCAGCCCCTGGGACCCTGAGGCCAGACCGCCTGGGGTCGGAGGCTGGCTCTGCCATTTGCTACTAGTGTGTCCTTGGGTGTGTCGCTTAGCATCTCTGTGCCTCGGTTTCTCATTCTGCTTACCACCTCCCAAGACTGCTGTTAAGGTAAAAAATAAACCAGGCTTGTATGGTGCTTAGAACAGTGCCTAATTGTTGCTATTATTATCACTGTTGTTCAAGTTTTAGAATGTAATCACTACCTGCCAAATTGCTCTCCTGGAAGCTACACCAAATTTTTAGATTTTTTTTTTTCAGGGACCCACAAAGATCTTTATTTACAAATGAGCTGAGTGGTGGGTGGAAGGGCAGAGGGAGAAGGAGAAGCAGACTCCCTGCTGAGCAGGGAGCCCGACACAAGGCTCCATCCCAGGACCCTAAGATCATGACCTGAGCTGAAGGCAGACACTTAACCAACTGAGCCACCCAGGCGCCCTGGAAATGGAAATAAAATAAAAATTAATAAATCATAGCTAGAAGCTTCTACTTGATGTGGTAGATTGAATTATTGGCCCCAATTCACCATCACCCTAGCTGTGACACATCTTCACTCTTCATGGCGAGTTGAAGGGTGGAGAAGTAAACTCTGATTACCATGAGGCCACGGAAAGGTGAAGATGCGTCATGTGCATGAGCTTTTTCCCTTTGCTGACTGTGATTCATACTCTTCCACTATAATAAATCATCATGAGGATGCCTATATGATGAGTTCTGTGAGTCCTGCTAGCGAATCATCAAACCTGGGGGTGGTCTTGGGGACTTGCAACATAGCTCTCAAACCCTGGACCAGTACCTATGACTGCTCTTTGATCAGGAGTTGAGTACTATTGACATCTCTTTGGGGATCCATGAGTAGCTGGGAAAAGACAAATTAATGCTAGGTGTTCACTCATTCACTCACTCACTCATTCAGCAATTCAACAAATATTTATTAAGCAGCTGTTATGTTGCAGATGCTGCTCGGGGTGCCAAGACAACAAGAAGGCCACTGTGACCAGAGTGGTCAGGCAAGGGAGAGAGTAATGGGAGATAGGATCAGAGAGCCTCCCATGGTCTTGAAAGCCACAGCAACATCTTTGAATGTTATTGGTAGCTGCACTGGGAAACTATGGGAGGACATTGAGGAAGGGTGTGATATAATCAGTTTACATTTTCAAGGCATGACTGAAACGGTTGTGTGGGAAAAACTCTAGAAGGGGCAAAAGGTAAAATGGGAAGATCAGTTAGGAGGTTGCTGGAATAAACCAAGCAAAACATGATGGTGGACTGGAGTGATGTGGGGCAGTAGGGGTGGAAAGCCGTGGACAGATTCAGGATACACTCTAGAGATGGAGCTGAGAGGACTCCCTGATGGGCGGTATGTGAGAGGTAGGAGAAAGGAAAGAAGGAAGGAAGACTTTTGGACTTTGAGCCTGAACAACTAAGTGCCCTATAGTGAGTGCAGTGAGGAGGACCCACATTTTTTGTCTGTGAGAAAATCCAGAATACCCTCTTTGGGGCATGTTAAGTATTTGATGTCTGTGCTTTTTGAGGTCAACACCAGGAGAACCTGTGTTACCCAGATATCAGCATTCAGAAACTCTGGCGGTGAGGGTTGTGGAGTGGGCCCAGGAATGCTCAGAAGAGCACACGTAGGGGCGCCTGGGTGGCTCAGTCGGTTAAGTGTCTGCCTTCGGCTCAGATCACGATCCCAGGGTCCTGGGATTGAGTCCTGCATCGGTCTCCCTGCTCAGCGGGGAGTCTGCTTGTCCCTCTCCCTCTGCCCCTGCTCCTGCTCTCTTTTTCTCACTCTCTCTCAAATAAAGAAATAAAATTTTTGAAGAAGAAGAAGAGGAAGAGGAAAAGGGAGGAGGAGGAGAGAAGAACACATGTATCTGGCAGAGCCAGCGGCAGAAGTGGGCTCCTGACACTGTCCGCGGTGCTGAACCGGTCAGGCCTGAGCTGTCCGTGGTGCTGAATCTCTAGGCGGACTAGCTGGAGAGGGCTCTTCCTCTCTGCCTCTCTCCCTCCCTCTCTCGCTCCCTCACTCTGTCTGTCTCTCTGTCCGCCTCTACCTCTGTCTCCCTCTCTGCCTCTATCTCTGTCTCTGTGTGTGTCTCTCTCTGCCTCTTTCTATCCCTCCCTCTGCCTCTCTCTCCCTCCCTCCCTCTCTCTCTGTGTGTCTCTCTCTCTGCCTCTCTCTCTCTCTCCCTCCCTCTCCCCCTCCCTCCCCTTCCTCTCTCTCTGCCTCTATCTCTGTCTCTTTATGTATGCATGTCTCTCTCTCTGCCTCTCTCCCTCCCTTTCTCTGCCTCTCCCTCTCCCTCCCTCTTCCTCTCTACTTCTATCTCTGTCTCTGTCTCTCTCCCTCTCCCTCCTTCCCTCCTTCCCTCCTTCCCTCTCTCTCTGACTCTGTCTCCCTCCCTCCTCCCCATTTCCCCCTCTTGCCACCCTCACCCTCTCTCCCTCTCTCTCTTCTTCAAAGAACCAGTCTGCCTGGGAAAAGCCCTGCTGTTAGCTGAAACAAAGCTCTCTGGGCTGTGGGGAGCTCAGGATGAAAGCAGATGAGGGAGAAAACTGCAAAGTCATTTTTTTAATTAATATATAATGTATTATTTGTTTCAGGGGTACAGGTCTGTGATTCATCAGTCTTACACAATTCACAGTGCTCACCATAGCTGCAGAGTCATTTTTAAGAGGCAACTTTGGCTCTTAGGACAGCAGGGCCTGACTACAACCTGACTAGAATTATTAATGCAGAGTTTCCAGAGCATCTCTGAGGGGAAAAATGTACAAAAAGGAAATCAAGGGAAAAGTGCCCAGGATTCAGGCTCATGGTTACCTTGGGCTGGGGGGAAATGGGAGTGCTATATAAGCATATGTGAATTATTGGCAAGACCCTATTTTTATGTTATGAGGTGGGGTCACAAGAAGAATATTACTGTAGATTTATATAAATACTAGCATGGCTATATTTTATGCTAACCTGAATTATAAACATTTGAAATCATGAGCATTGGGGGCATTTTTTGAAATGAGAAGAAGCTTTACAATTTAAAATTCCTTTAATAAAAAACCCATAAGTTTGAATATGACCAGTTATGTACATTGTAAACTATACTTGTTATTATACTATCACTTTATTTATTTTTTTTTAAAGATTTTATTTTTATTTATTTGAGAGAGAGAGAATGAGAGACAGAGAGCATGAGAGGGAGGAGGGTCAGAGGGAGAAGCAGACTCCCCGCTGAGCAGGGAGCCCGATGCGGGACTCGATCCCGGGACTCCAGGATCATGACCTGAGCCGAAGGCAGTCACTTAACCAACTGAGCCACCCAGGCGCCCTATACTATCACTTTAGCTAGTGAAGAGACATGCCAAGAACTTTTGTTAGGATTAATCTTGAATTATGTGAGTTTTGAATTGTCCAAAGTCTTCAACAAAGAGTCCCTGGCATAAAATCCAGCCACTGTGGGATGGATGAATTAATGAATGAATATGTTTGTTTTTCCCAAAGATCTGGTCATATCACTCAAGAGACAGACATTCATAAAGCACCCACTATGTGCTGGCCATTGCAGGGAACATCCAGGATGCCTGAGGCATATCCCCTTCCCCTAAGAGGACGATTTCCACACCTTTTCAAGAGGCAGGAAGGCTCAAGCCTCTGATATGAACACTTTGATCAGCAAGAGTCACTGAAGTCTGACTCTTACCTACTTTTCTATCTTCTCATGGAGTTGTTAGCCTGGTGGGTTTTGATATTCCAAATTCTCTAAAGAAGCTGGAACTCATTACATTATATATATATATATTTTTTTTCTTGCTTCTTGTCTGACTCACCTTCTAGAATGTAGACTCTATGATGGGTAGGGACTGTGTGTTTCTAATTCATCCCTGGGCCTCTAGCACTTAGAACATTGTTTGACACATCCCAGATGTTCTATGAATGTTCTTTTTAAGGGTTGAGTGAATGAAAAGTGATGTTCGTAAACATAAAATATCCCAGTATCTTAATGATGGCAACTCATTAAATTAAAAAGATGAGTGAACTCAACCAACACATAGGTGGGCTGGATGCAGCCCATGGTCTGCACAGTTGAGTCATCTAACATCATGGAGTCATTATTGAGCAAAACTCTGCCATGAGACCATTCCATGGGCCGCTGATCTGTTGTTCCGCACTCTGGTCCCTTGGCTGTGGCCCAGAGGACAGGACTGTGGCATCAAGCAAGGAATCCTGTCAGCAAGGATCATCCCACAAAGAAAAGAATCTACTTACTCTTTTAAACAACTACAGAGAGAGGGCGCCTGGGTGGCTCAGTCAGTTAAGCATCTGCCTTCAGCTCAGGTCATGATCCCAGTCTCCCTCTGCCTGCCATTTCTCCTGCTTGTGCTTTCTCTCTTTCTCTCTCTCTGGCAAGTAAATAAATAAAACTTAAAAAGACTTAAACAACCACAGGGAATTAATCCCACTATGTGGCTACATGGTCTTTCCCCCAACTAGGAGACATTAAGGTTATTTCCAGAGAGTGATCATTTGGAAGCCTCAGATCTCTTGGAAAAGACCCAAATTCAACTTGTAAAGAGCCAGAATTTAACTCAGGGCAATCTGTCACCAAAGACCTTCTTATTTCGTTACTATTGAGAATTCTTCAGTTTATTCTGCAGGGGAAAAGACAGATGATTGAAGTGAGAAAATGCACCTAGTTGCCTAAAACCTTGAAGTATTTAGTCACTTGGGTGGGGGTGGGGAGGCTCTCTGGGGTGAAACAGAAAAATGGCAGAGTTGCCAAGTCTGCTTAGAGAAATACACGCCCTCCTGCATGCTGTTAGTTGGGTAATGTTCTTACCTTCATTTTACGGAACAAAATAGATCTTTGGGGACTGATATGGAAAGATCTTGAAGACACATCACTGCATGGAAAAAAAGAAGCTGCAAAACCACAGACACAGTCTGATATCACTCATATGAAAACCCAAAAACATAAAACAATGTCGGATATTTTCTATGGATGCATAGATGTGTATGTAAAGGCTTGGCAAATTTAAAACACGACTGGCGTTTAAGAGAAAAGGCTCACAAGATTAGCAAGTTTATCGAGGTTACATTTGTTCATTCATGATCAAACACCAGTAGTTTTGTTAAATGAGGATCACAGCCAGAAGACATATCTTCAAGTCTCAGCATGGCAAAACTCAGGGATTAAGTTTTTTACCACGGATTACAGGTTTACAGAAGTGTTTTATGATTGGGGGATCAGGACTAGACAGGGAGGCCCTGTTAGATTTGGTTAATCTCAGGGTGCAAACTAACTTTTCTTCCTGACTACGGTATGCCGTGAATGTGACAGTTTTGCTCCCATATGTACTGCTTACAAGATAAAAAGTTAAAATCCTAAAATACTGACAATATGAAGGCATATTTTAAAGTCAGAGATGTTAGAATGTAAAAAAAAAAGTGCACTTTAGCATCAAAGAAATATGATACATAGATTTAATTATTACAACTTATTCAGTAATAATAGCGTATAGTAAAAGACCTATATATATTTGGCATTGTTATTATGGGATGGGTAATATTAGCCATTGTTCTATGGATATCGTTCTATGGATAAGGAAAGTGAAGCTTAAAATCAATGCATTCCCAGATATGCACACAAAAATTGCACCTGTTTCTATGGGCACAGACACATCTGTACATGAGAACAAAAAGCACCCTCCCAGGGTGCCTGGGTGGCTCAGATGGTTAAGCGTCTGCCTTCGGCTCAGGTCGTGATCCCAGGGTCCTGGGATCGAGTCCCGCATCGGGATCCCTGCTAGGCGGGGAGCCTGCTTCTCCCTCTGCCTCTGCCTCTCTCTCTCTCTCTCTCTGACTCTCATGAATAAATAAATAAAACATTAAAAAAAAGCACCCTCCCAGTGCACCCCAAAACCACCAGTTACTCACCTCTAGAGCAGAGGGCTAGGGTTGACGAAGTGAGATCAGCAGGAAGTCTTGCTTAATATGTTTTGACCTTTGACAAAGAAAATGTGTTTACTTATTAACTGTCCAGAAATAAAATAAAATAATACTATTTAAAAAGGGATTTGGAGAAGGTGAGTCGCCCTCCAAGAGATGGGATGTCAATGGTCTTGCTCACCCCTGATTCCCAACACCTTCTGATAGCTATTAAACTGAGTCACCTGGCTCACACAACCAGTAAATCTCAGACTTGTGATTCAGACCTGAGAGACTGGCTCTAGAGCCTGCCCCTGTCCTGCTTCATGGGGCAGACTATTTCTGGAGGTTCTTCAACACCAGGAGAGGTGCCTCCCCTCCCCAGGCTCACCCCAGGATTGTCCATTACTGAGGGGAGGGGAGCTGGGCCATGGCTGGCTGTGTCTACTTTGTTCAGTCTTTGTTCTGGGTCTCCACAGCAATCCTCTTCCCCCAGAGAGGATCCCAGATCCATTCGTGGGCAGCCAACCTGTCTTTTCCTTCCATCTATGAAAGATGGTTGATTACCGTGGAAACCCTCCCTTGGATGTCAACCACCAGCTAAGGGAAAGACAGTCCTACCATTTGATTCCCTTCTTTGCTGGCCCTGTTAGGATCCGATGAGATGGGGGGGTGGGTGTATGTACATGGACAACATCTCTTGAAGGCTCCCAAGTAATGGTTGCCATAAGAGAACCCAGTGTTTGAAGACAGAACCTTGCTTTTTTTGTCATATATTCTTTTGTTTCCTTTGAGTTTTGTATCAAATAAGCTCTTTAGTGAATAATGAGAAATAAAGTACAAAGGTAGGTAAATTGTTAAAGGATTAGGATAAAATGAAAAAAGAACTGGACACAATGTCAACACAAGATGTATGGTGGCTTAAAACTACTTTTTAAGTCTGGCTCTGCGCTTAGTCCGGAGTCTGCTTAGGACTCTTTCTCCCTCTCTCTGCCCCTCTGCCCTGCTCACTCACTCTCTCTCTAAAAATAAATAAATCTTTTTAAAAATTACTTTTAAAATAAAAGTCGTGTCCCTACATGCTAAAAAAAGAAATATGAGCGATAAATGCACGGGAGGCACGCTGTCTTATTTTCTATTCTACCCGGTAGGCTTATATAATTTCATCATTACTTTTTTGAAAGGAAACATGAGGGTCCCAGTTTCAGGTAAGATAGGGTCAGTACCTCTGTTCTGTCTCTCCCACTAAAGAATTTCAATAAATCAGCAACCTGCATAGCAGTAGGAGCTAATCTAAGTACTTTAATCACGGACAGCTAGCACCCTTTTGGCGATCTCTAGGACGGGACAAGGCAGTAAGGTCAGGAGTCTCCCGTCAACTATTTACCAGCTTTCACAGAAGCATCTCAATAGATTAATAACCTGTACAGAAATCATGCTGCTACTACGTATATTTGCTCATCAAGGCTCTGCTCAAATGTCACCTTCTCAGAGAGATCCTCCCTGACTCCAAAGCCGAAGCAGCCTCCCCTCACTCTCCCCCTCATTACCTCTGATCGCACTCAGAAATTAGCACTAGTGGACCCATAAGACAAGGAGCCTTGGTTTGCTCACTGCTGAACTCCCAGCTCCTAGAACATGTCTGGCACAGAGGAGGTGCTCAGATATTTCTCGAAGGAATGACTCCCAGCTCACCCTGAAGCCTCTGTCCCTTGAGGTCCCTGCTTATCAGCGGATACAGTAAATCAAAGTACTTTCCTGTATTAGGCATCCACTTTCTTATTTCTTAGATGGCCTCTCTCCCACCGCTAAGGAGGAAAGAAGAAAAAAAAAAAACTCAGGCTCCTTCTTGACCCAAGTATCTCCTCCCCCTTTCCACACACTTCTGCTCACACCAACTTCCCTGTGTGACATTAAATTCGGCAGTGAAAAAATGCCACCTTCGCACCTGCCTCTCCTTCTCCTCCACTTCTTTCCCACCTCTCACCCTCTCTGTGAAGCAGGTGATCACCCTTAAGTAAACATCCCATCCCCATAGGCAGTTCTTTAAAGAAACTTGGGCAAAAGGAAGATTCTTCTTATGAATGTCCATGCTTTGGGAAATATTTACAGGGCAAGTGAGTATCCATGATGAAGGAAATGGAAAATCCATTGACCGCCCCCCCTCCCCAGAGTGGTGGTGCTGGGGGGGTGGGTGGAGGTAGATGGATGGATATAATCCCCTCCCAATATTTCTCCCTGGTCTTGAGAGACCAATAAACACTAGGGAGACTTGTTCTGATAATAGGCATGGAGCAGGGTTGCACTTAAACCTTACATCAACCTTAGGAGGTGATAATAAAATTATTATAATGATAATGTGACCACACGGAAGAGAGCCTATGTGCCAAGACCTGCTCTAAATGCTTCGCCGTACAACTCCATTTGTCCTTCACAACAACACTGTAAGGTAGATACTATCCCTTATCCCCAGTGTACAGATGAAGAAACTAAGCTGTAAAGAAATTAAGTCACTTTCCCAAGGTTCCTTAACAAGGGAGTGGCAAGCCCAGAATCTGAATGCAGCAGTGCACTGCCTGAAAGCTCTCACCTGGGCCCACCAGAGGCGCCTTGATGGGCAGAACCTAGTCACAAGGCCACACCTAGCTGCAAGGGAGTCTGGGAAATGCAGCTAAAACTTAGGGGTTCTAGCACTGTGGAAGAACTTGAAACAAGATACTGGTGGACAATGAGCAGTCTTCACCACCACCACCCCCACACACACTTTGACCTTCTCACACTTTGACCTTCTTCCATGTAGTTAAGATCCCAAAATTCAGGAGCTCATGGCCACTGCCCATGATGGGCAGGGCAGTAATTAAGACAGGCATTCTTACACATTGGCAGTGAGAGTGCCAACAGGGAAATTACTTTGGGAAGGTATACCAGTTAGCTATTTCAAACTGATGCCTCCTCTAGGTAGATAGGGTCTCCAACACCCAGCTAGTGTCAGAGAATTGCTTGGTGGTGTGGGGAAAAAAAAAACCACAGAATCAGAAGATCTAACTTGCAAAATCCTACGGCATCGTTTCTGCCACATTCTATTGGTCAAAGCAAGCCACACAGACAGCACAGATTCAAGGACTGGGAAAACAGAATCTGACTCTTGATAGCAGGTGCTGCAAAAAAAGAAAAGAAAAGAAAAAAGTGCCATTTTTAATATCCAAAACGAGAAAAATTTAAAAGGAAAATGGAAAGGCAGCCAAGGGGCAGAGAAGAGAAAGAACAATGAAAAACAAAACAAAACAAAACAGAACAAACAAACAAACACCAGTTCCTGGGAAGAGGTATTGTAGGACCACTCGGGTGCCCATGGGGCGGTAGGCAGAGCCTCCAGGGCAGGTGAGTTCGGCTCTGCCCATCCGTTCTCCGCAAATTCCAGGATTTTCTAGCTTAGATCCAAGTAGAGACAAAAACACAACCACATGCTACCCGCATCTTGCTGACCCTGTCCTGTGGCCTTTCCCAAATTCATTACGCCTAAGCCTCCTCCTCCTGCAGTTAAAGGACATTATATGGTGTCCAGAGTCTCTCAGGGGGCCTGGCACATAGCACGCACCCCATCAGTGACAGCAGCAAAGTCATCCAGGTATACGGCAAGAGGCGCACCTCAGAGACACGCGGTAAGGATGCAGTGGGTTAATCCCCGCCAAGTGCTTGGAACAGTCCCTGGCATTTAATAAACAGCCGGAAGTGCGGTCTTGCTGTTGTTGGTGTCGTTGCTGTGGGGTTTTATCTAGCGGGTCCTCGTAGAGCTCCCCTCTGAGAACGCCGTGGGCACGGACTCGTGTAACTCACAGAGCAACCCTGCGGGGTAGGTTTCCTTACTCGTAACTCCTTACCGGTGAGAAAACCGCGGCTGCGAGGTCCAACGACTCCTGGCCGGGATCCGAACCCAGGTGCACCTGGGGCCAGAGATCCTGCTCCCACCCAGGTCTAACCCATCACCTCCTTGTTCTTTTCAGTATTGTTGACCCTGTTTCCCTTCCTTCCCTTCTTCATTCCCTCATCTTCCTCTTACCCCTCCCCCTCGGCTCCCCACCCCGCCCACCTCCTCCGCTCCCGGAGCTCCTCGCCAGCCCCCTTTCCCGCGGCCCTTCCAGCGCCTCCTTCCTCCCCGCTTGCCCCCTCCGCTCCTCCTCCCTCTCACCCTACCTCCCCCCCTCTCTCTGTTTTCCTACAGCTGTCCTGTCCTGTCCTTTCCTGCCGCCCCCTCCTTCCTCA
>NC_138384.1:49276381-49304320 GCF_054177405.1 Leptonychotes weddellii | reverse complement strand
CCTCCTCCATCCAAGCCCTTCCTCGCCTCCGCTCCCTGTCCTCCTCCCTCCTCCCCTTTCTCAAAGCTCCTCCGCTCTCTGCCTCCCTCCAAACTCCCATTTCTCCCCCTCCTCCATCCAAGCCCCTCCTCGCCTCCGCTCCCTGTCCTCCTCCCTCCTGCCCTCCTCCCTCCTCCAAGCCCCTCCCCTCATTCCCTCCCTATCCTCCTCCCTTCTACCCTCCTTCCTCCAAGCCCTTTCCCTCCAGTTCACCCCTTTCCTCCCTCCAAGCTCCTCCCCTATTCCCATCCCCTTCTCCTCCCTCCTCCTCCCCTCGGTCTCCTCCCACGCTGAGGCTTCTGGGAGCGCGGAGGGGGGCGCGGTCCCGCGCGGTGCAGGGGCGGAGCGGGAACGGCGAGGCGCGCAGGCGCAGACCGTGTGCTCGCCGGGACCTACCGCGGCCCGAGCCCAGCCGCCGCCCCGTGGCCGCCGGTGAATCCGCGCCGCCCGCCGGGTTCACTAGTCCGCCAGGTTTTCGTCGTGGGGAGGATCACGCACCCCGGATCGCGGGAGGGGCCCGGAAGGGGCTCTGAATCCCGCCCCTCCGTGCCTCAGTTTCCCCGCCGGACAGTGGGTGTGGACAGCACCTGTGCCGGGGAGGCGCGCGGAGCTCCATCCGTCGGAGCCGCTCTCGTTGTTGCTGTTGTTTAGGTATAGTAACGGCAGCGCTGCCGCCAGCAGTTTCGGAGCGTCCACTTGCTCCGGAGCGTGGGTCCCCCTCCCACGGTGCCGGCGCCGCCCGGAGCTCATCGGAGGTGCAGACCCCCGGGCCCTGCCCGGGAAGACAGGCTCGGATTCGCCGGGGCGGGGCCCGAGGGCCGGGGGCTTCTGGAACTCCCGGGCGATGCTCATGTGGACGCCTGCGGAAACCGGAGAGACACCGTGTTATCTCCTTGAACCCCACAGGAGCCCAGTGCCGTTCGCACTAGGATTCCCCCCCATTTGCAGATGTGGAAACTGAGGCGCAAAAATGAAACGCCTCCTCGCCCCCACAACGGTGGGAGAATTAGTGCAATTTAATAACCACACTTAGGAACTTCACAACAACCCTACAGAGTAGGGGTCTTAGGTCCCTCACCTTCCAGATGACCAAACAAGTTAAGTGACCCGCCCAGGCACACAGCTAGGGAGCGGCAGGCAGCGAGTCCAGCCCAGGCAGCCTGGGCCCGGGGTCTGCGCTGTGTCAGGACAGTGATCTCCGACATGGGGTGTGCCAGGCCGGGCAGCGGGGTGAAGCCAGACAGTGGGAGAGCTTGCGTTCGTAGGTCGTTTCACGAAGGACAGCAATTCAACTTTAATTCTAAGACGCATTTTTCACATTTCCCTCCCATTTTAACATCTCCGAAAATAGGATGTGTAGGATGTGTCTTACCACTGATGGTATGTTGTGGTTTAATTGCAGATTTTTCCCCCTTAGGTAAAATCATGCCTTTTTTCAGTGTATGTTCTGTTGGAGTCATTGAAATATGGTATTTAGTGGCATACACATATATACGGTATTGGGGTAGTTTTGTGTATTAGTGTATTTACGGTATTTAATGTGCGTGTACATATACACCTTCTATAAATGTAAATACAGTATTTAGTATATGTACATATATACACCTTATTTGTAAATATCTATGGTAGTGTTTATACACCTTATATACATGTTTATGTGGTAAACCGTTTACATGCCCATGCATATGGTATTCAGAACAATGATATATGTATAATCAGTTTACATATGTCCTACACACGTGTGTATGCAGTGTTTAGTGTGCGTGATTCCATGCCATATACGGGTATATACGGTACTTGGTACCACAGCACACAGATAAAAAGGTCACATATATATAGGTATATGTGGTATTTAGTGTGTGATTGGACCACATACAATGTATATGTGATACTTAGTACCCATACCTCTTATATACAGGTCATGTATATCAGTGCATATATATGTTATATATGCGTACATATGGCATTTACTTGTGATTATGTCTTACAGACACATATGGTAATATGGTCTTTAGAGTATGTGTGTATCTGATATACTTGTAAGTATGGTATATATATATATATAATGTGTGTGTGTGTACCTTATACACCTCTATATTTTGGTATTTAGTACTATGCATAGAGAGTACATATTTTATATATAGATATAGTCTCTATTTTGTATCATAATATACCATGTTTTGTACTGTAGTACTTGTATATCATTTAGAAATAAACACCCAGGGGCACCTGGGTGGCTCAGTCGGTTAAGTACCTGCCTTTGGCTCAGGTCATGATCTCAGGGTCCTGGGATGGAGCCCTGTGTCGTGCTCCCTGCCCAGCGGGGAGTCTGCCTCTCCCTCTGCCCCTCCCCCCACCACTCTTTCGCTCTCTCTCTCAAATAAATAAATAAAATCTTAAAAAAAAAGAAAGAAAGAAGTAAACACCCAGAGGTTGCTGCTGGGCTCCGTTTTCTATTTTTACAGATTGGGGTTTGGGATCACAAGAGTTTGAAGGGGAAGCTGGAGCCATGTCAGGGTCCCTGGTGAGGAAGAGGACCAGTTAAAAATGCAGATTCTGAGACTCTGTGGCCCCAGATGACCTAAAAGACCCTTGTCTCCTCCACTTTTGTATATTCAGAGTTTCTTCTAATTTAAGGCCCATTGTTGCTGTGGAAAATCAGTTTGGTGGTTCCTTGAAAAGTTGAACACAGAATTCCCCCATGACCCAGCAATTCCACTCGGGTATACACCCCAGAGAATTGAAAACAGGGATTCAGGTAATAAACACTTGACCATGAATATTCACAGCGGCAATACTCACAATGGCCAAAAGGGGGAAACAACCCAAATGTCCATGAGCAGATGAACGGATCGCAACAGTCTGTTCACACAGTGGAATATTATACGGCCGTGAGAAGGAGTGAAGCCCCGATACACTCGATCACATAGGTGAACCCTGGAAACCTCACACTCAGTGAAAGAAGCCAGACAGAGCCATGCAGTGTAGGATTCCGTTTATAGGAAATTTCTGGAGCAGGCAAATCCATGCAGACAGAAAGCAGACTGGTGGCTGCGAGGGGCTGGGGGAGGGAGGGCGTGGGGAGGGGCTGCCTCGGGGGTACAAGGTTTCCTTTTGGGGTGATGAAAATGTTTTGGTTTGGAGCTAGACAGAAGTGATGGTTGTACAACAGCGTGAATGTGCTACCAATGCTGATGAATTGTACACTTTAAATGGTAAATTGGTAAAATGGTAAATTTTATGTTATGTGTATCTGACCATAATAAAATAGGGAAGCTTGCTGTAGACCAAATCCTATGCAGAGTCCTGGGATAAAGGCGAATAAAAGGAATCCCAGTTAAGGGAGGGGGGGGATGTTATATATACAGATGGTGATAATAAAATAAAATTAAAACAGGATGCCTGGCTCCCAGTAGAGCATGTGGCTCTTGATCTGAGGGTCGTGAGTTCAAGGCTCACGGTGGGTGTAGAGATGACTTTAAAAAAATAAAATCTTTAAAAAAATTAAATGAAAACGTTTCTACATTCTTACCATATGGCACATGCTACCTTAAGGGATTTGCTTATACTCACCTCTTGAAACCTCGTAAGGACCCTGTGTGGTGGGTACCTTATCCTCATTTTCCAGATGACAAAACTGAGGCAGGCAGAGGTTAAGTCACTTGCCCAAAGGTACACAGCGGGTAAGTGGCAGAGCTGGGATCTGAACCCAGGTATCTGGCTCCTGTAGCCTCACCATCAATTCAGCCCAGGGTGACAAGTGTCAAAGGAGACTTGTGAACAAGGTCTGGGTCAGCATGGAGGAAAGAGCCCCATGAGCTGGGTCAGGGAGGGTGGGGATGTGTAGGCAGAGCGGGCCTGGGTCTGATCCTGCCTGGGAGACATGTCTCCACTGCCCATTTCCACCACACCGCAGGTGTCTGCCTGGTGTGAGCCCCTGTGCTGTCTCTGGGTGTTCCTGTGGATGAGAAAAGGGGGACGGGGGTGTGTGCATGTAGAGCAGAGCTAGGCCTAGTTCCTCACTGTCTCCCTCTCTCTCGCTCCCTCCACCTCACCCCAGCAGCCCCCAGACTCAGCCACCAGTCCCCCATCACCGTGGGCAGTGAAGGGATGGCCGCCCAGCTGCTGGCTGACGAGGCCCTGGTGAGTACTGTCATCCCCTCGCCCTCCTTCTCATGGGTGGACAGAGAGTCGAATGAGCCCCTGCCCGCCTGAGTCCCCTCCAGGGCCCGTCTCCCCAACACCTGGGGCAGGGCAGTCACAAGTATGATTTTATGTAGAGTCCTGTGTGTCTTCGTAAAGAATCATCAAACCCAGGGTCTCAGCCTCAAACTCCAGCCCTGTAATAATAATGGTCATCATAATCTCAGCTGATGTCTCTTGAGTACCTACTATGTGCCCTGCGCTGGGCTGGTGTGTAGGGGGTCCTCCTGGGGATGACCCACTGAAGCCAGCTCCCTGCCCCACCTTTCCCACGGGCCTGGGTGCACCAGATGACTTCATGGTTGCAGGAGTTGGTGACCTTCAAAGACGTGGCCGTGGACTTCACCCAGGAGGAGTGGCAACAGCGGGAGCCGGCTCAGAGGGACCTCTACAGAGATGTGATGCTGGAGACCTTGCAGAACCTGAGCTCACTAGGTAAGACCAACCATTCTGGGAGGGCCCTCTTTGCGGGTTCACGGCCAGTGACTTCTTGTGTCCTCGCAGGGAGGCAGGCTGGAGGAACTCTCTGGGGTCCCTTTTAGGAGGGCACTAAGCCCATTTATGAGGGCTCCACCCTCCTGACCTACTCACCTCCTCAAGGCCCCACCTTCTAACATTACCACCTGGGGTTGAGGATTTCAGCATATGAATAGGGGGAGGAGACACTGCACCCGCGCATCAGGCCTTATTCTAGAACCGTTGGGAAGTGCTTGAGGGGGCTTCTCTTGGCTTTCCTAGCTCCCAGCTCTCACCTCTCCTCGCTCTGGGAGCAGGCTACGTGGGTGACATTCGTGTTTTGGGTCTCTTTCAGATTTGGAATCCAGGCCTGACAGGGACGGCCCACAGGAAGCCGTGCCTGCAGGAGCGTCCCCGGGCTGGCCCTGGAAGAGCTGGGAGGGAGCCGCCTCTGGCGCTCTGGGGCGGGAGAGGCCCAGGGGCCTCCAGGAGGGGCCCCTGCAGAGCATCAGCCCAGAGCCACCCAGCCAGGAACTCCAGAAGGGAGGGGCCCCCACGGTTGTGCCCCGCGGAACCCCGCCTGGGAGGGCCCCCGGGGAGCCCCTGGCGGCGAGGAGCCCTGCGTGTGCAGGGAGTGCGGGGAGGCCTTTGCGCAGCGGGCCCAGCTGGCGCAGCATCAGCGCGCGCACGCCCTGGACAAGCCCTTCGCGTGCGGCGAGTGCGGCAAGCGCTTCACCAAGCGCTCATCCCTGCTCGGGCACCAGCGGGCCCGCACGGGCGCCAGGCCCCACCAGTGCCGCGTGTGCGGGAAGGCTTTCCGCAAGAAATCCGACCCGCTCAACCACCACCGCACACACACGGGCGAGCGGCCTTTCAAGTGCTGCGAGTGCGGCAAGGCGATCGCGCAGAGCATGACGCTGGTGGAGCACCAGAAGACGCACACGGGCGAAAAGGCGTACCCGCGCCCGCAGTGCGGGAAGCGCTTCACCAAGTCGTCCGCGCTCATCCTGCGCGAGAGGATCCACACCGGCGCGAGGCCCTTCCGCTGCGCCGACTGCGGCAAGGCCTTCAGCCAGAAGGCGCACCTCTCCATCCACCTGAGGATCCGCACAGGCGAGAAGCCCTACCGCTGCGGCGAGTGCGGGCGCAGCTCCCGGAAGATGTCCTTCCTGTTCCAGCACCAGGCCATCCACAGCGACGAGAGGCCCTTCCGGTGCGGCGTGTGCGGCAGGGCCTTCGTGCGCAAGTCCACCCTGGTCCGGCACGACAGGATCCACACGGGAGAGAAGCCCTATCGGCGCGCGCAGTGCGGGAAGGCCTTCCGGCACCAGCCCACGCTGACGGCGCACCGCAGAATTCACACCCGGGAGAAGCCCTACAAGTGCCAGGCGTGCGGCAAGGCCTTCAGGCGCATCGGAAATCTCACCTGCCACCAGAAGACCCACCTGGCCGGGGAGGTGGCCCCGCGCCAGCCCAGCTCAGGGAGCAGGCCTTCCTCCCAGCTAACCAACAACTGAGCCTCGCGTGATGGGCCTGATGGCCAAGTTTCAGCCTTCTTTCTCTTTAGGCTTAACTTAGGGACCTCAAGAGATGCCCATAAGGCTGGTGCCACATTCCTGAGCATCTGGGAAAGACAGGTGACAGCAGGGCCTGCTTCATACAGGGCGCGCATTGGCTTCATGCTCTGCTCTCACCGTGGTGAATTTGCCAGTCCCAGCAAGGAGATCAGACCAGGGGTTGAGAAGCCACAGCCCACAGAGCTGGACATGCTTTCGCACGGCCCGCAAGGCAAGAATGGTTTTTACCTTTTGGAAGGGTTGTAAAATAAAATGAAAAGAGTCTGAGAAGAGAGCTCCTATGACCCGCAAAGGGTAAAATATTTTCCATCTAGGCCTTCACACACAGTTTGCCAAGAGTAATCTGTGGGAATTCTGGACTCTCTTTCACCATCTAGGGCAAGTCCCTGCTTGGTCGCAGGGTCTCCCTCCCTGGTCCCTTCTGGGTGGGGGGCTCCACATCAGGTGGCCGGGATGCTGAGATGGGATGGCTCCATTCTTTCATCTCAAGGCTTCCTGTGGGCCGGACCAGCCACTGTCCTTGGTGCTGAATCCTACCAGCTGCCCGTGTACCTGGTACTTAGTCCAGAATAGAATAAATATGATTCTCTGTTCAGTGGCTGCGTGTTTGCAGCAGGATCTGGGTGTCTCGGGCAAGGGAAGTTTGCCCAGCGGGAGCTTTTTGTAGCTCTATTCATTGCATCGGTTTGCTCCCGCTACCATAGCAAAGCACCACAGACCGGGGGGCTTAAACAACAGAAATCTATTTTCCCACGGTTCCAGAGGCTGGAATTCTGACATTGAGGTGTCCTCAGGGTTGGTTTTTCCTGTGGCTACTCTCCTGGGCTTGCGTATGGCAGCCCTGTGTGAGGCCCTGGTGTCTCTCTCTCCTTCCAAAGACACCAGCCATAGGATTAGGGCCCACCCATATGACCTCATTTAACCACAATGATCCCTTTAAAGCCCTGTCTCCAAATACAGTCACATTTTGAAGTGACTGGGTATTGGGATTTCAACGTCTAAATCTGGGGGGACATGTTCAATCTATGACATCCCCAAATGGCTAGAAGTTTGACCTTTCGTACCTGTAGCTGACGTCTATGTGGTATGCACAAGCATTACCTGAGCACCCCCTGTGCTTTGTGTGGGTGGCGGGGAGGGCCAGCAACCCTTACTTCACGGTGTGGAGTCGGTCTGGGAACACAGCTGTCCTGTCAGAGACCGCATTTCCCACTGGCATCCAGGGCGGGGGGACACGGACTACCCCTCACCTGTAGAAAGTGAGAGAGGGGTGTGTTCAGAAATGGCTGAGTCTTTGCCACTTGCCCTTCCCCTACCTGTCCTCTGGATCCCCACTCACGGGCATCTCCAGGAGCAGTGGTGCAAGAGCGTGGAGGGAGCCCCCAGGAAGCCCATCCTCCTCCTAACTGCCTGTGAGGAGTAAGGTCCCAGGCCTTTGGGGTTGTTTGCTGCATTTAGTGCATGCTGCCCCAGGTCCATGACCTCAGCCATCACCTCCACCCTCATGGGAGGTCAGGTACCATCTCTGTTTAACAGACAAGGAGGGACCAAAGGAGCTCAGCAATCACTACCCAGTAAGTGTGGGGGCCAGCAGCAGTATCCGGGATCCGCTGACCCCGCAGCGAACCTCATCACGCTGCCAACCACATGACCCAGGCCACAGGCCACGGGGTCCCGTGTGGTTCTTCCCCCACACATAGATTGTCCGTGTTCTGGCCCAAAGAGCATTTCTTAAATAAATATGGAAGTTGGGTACCATTTAAAAAACAGAAACGTTGCACAAAGAAAGTCTGTCTTTTCAGCTCCCTGATGTCAAGCAAAGTATTAGTCCCCCGAGCCTCCGTTTCCTCCTTTGGAAAAGTGGGATAATAATAGCACTCTGGATACTAGTTATTTCTTAATAAATATTTTATTATTGATAATAATAGAGCATAATTATATTTATATTATATATTATATTTATTGTTTAGAATTTATTATTGACAAAATAGAGCATAATTATTATCAATAATAAAATACTAAAATATTAAGGTTGTGGGTGAGGTTTGTACTGGATAATGCACCTGCTTGACTCAGCACCTTATGTTCACAGGCATCCCCTCCAGGGTGTTGGGGTTCACGGCAGGGTTGGGTGGGTGCAGTGATTAGTCTGTGATGTGAGAAAGGATCGTTCTTCTGTAATTCCAAAGATTCCAAGACATTCCTGCTTTGCCTGGAAGCCTCGCCACTGCCTCGCTGGGTTTCTGCAGGACCAGCCTCCTTCTCCCCAATCTCTGAGGCTCCCGGTGTGACCACTCCCAGGCCAGGAACCGGGGCTGTGAGGGGGATCTGGCTGATCCAGGAGACCCCTTCCTCATATTCTGGGGCAGGCGTGTGGGGTCCCTGAGGTCCCGGTGGGGTCCCCAACAGTGGGGCAGTGTCTAGGCAGGTAGAGCAGAAGGGCCACCTCCCTCTGGCCACATCGTCCGCGTGCTGCTGCTTGGCCAGAGGCCCCAGAGGTCTGCGGGGAGCCTTGTCCAGCCCCTGCTGAGGCTGAGTGAGGGAGACTGGCTCTGGCTAGGGCAATGATGTAGTCACCATGCCTTTTATTTTCTGCCGCTTTGACCTCTTGGGGCCTCCTGGCACTGGAGAGACCGCCCCTCCCAGAGCTAGCTAATTCCTAGAGACAGGAAACAACTCATCTGTAAATATGCTTTTCAAATGCCAAACAACCCATCCAGAGCGCCTACACCCCAAGAACCTACTCTATCAGGCTCTGTTGGGCTGTCCTCAGTCCCCCAACCCCCCAGGGCAGGTACCAAACAACTGGCAGCCCCCATGTGCCCCGCGGCCCACTGAGAGGATTCAAACCCACAGATCCTCAACCCGCTCACCCTGCCTCCCCCGGGGACAAAGGGACACAAGCCGCAGCCAGGTCTCCAGGAACTGCGTTAGGTCTGGAGTGGAGTGGCCTGGGGCCTGGGAAGACTCACTTGCTTATTCATAATCCAGCTGGCTAGCATTTATTGAGCGCTATCCTTGACCCATTCATTCAGCATTTACCGAGTGCCTACTGTGTGTACCAGGCAGTTACAAGTCCTGGGGAAACAACAGTGAGCAAAATCGAACAGATCCAGAGCTCCGCCCTCACTCTAGTGAAGAAGACAGATGCCAAGAGATAAAATCAGTACTTAGACAGGCTGTAGTCTGGATCAGGATCATGAAGCAGGGGATGGAGCTAAAATTTCAAACAGGGAAATGAGGAAGATAATGTTTAAGCAGGGACCACATGTCATTCAGGGCTCTCTAGAAAAACAAGCCCTATCTTATTATATGTGTATATTTTATTATATATATCATGTATTTTATTATATATCATATACTATCATATAGCTCATTGTATGTATCTTTTTTCTTTCTTTTTTTAAATTTAAATTCAAGTAGCCAGTACCTCATTAGTCTCAGATATAGAGTTCAATAATTCATCAGTTGCGTATAACACCCAGTGCTCATCACATCACTTGCCCTCCTTAATGCCCATCATCCAATTACCCTGGCCCCCCACCTCCCCTCCAGCAACCCTCAGTTTGTTTCCTATAGTTAAGAGTCTCTCATGGTTTGTCTCCCTCTCTGATGAGTTCCTATTCAGATTTCCCTCCCTTCCCCTACGGTCCTCTGCACTATTCCTTATGTTCCAAATATGAGTGAAACCATACGATAATTGTCTTTCTCTGCTTGACTTATTTCACTTAGCATAATCCCCTCCAGTCCCATCCATGTGGATGTAAAAGTTGGGTATTCATCCTTTGTGATGACTGAGTAATATTCCATTGTATATATGGACCACATCTTTATCCATTCATCTGTTGAAGGGCACCTCGGCTCTTTCCACAGTTTGGCTATTGTGGACATTGCTGCTATGAACATTGGGGTGCATATGACCCTTCTTTTCACTACATCTGTGTCTTTGGGGTAAATACCCAGGAGTGCAATTGCTGGGTCACAGGGTAGCTCTATTTTTAACATTGTATATATCTTATATATATGCCCCAAATTATCTTATTTTATATATATAGTACATATATTACATAAAATATATAATGTATATGATATATAATTATTGTAGTAATTACCGTATGATTATATAATACAATGTTATACAGATTATGTGTATTATATATATCACGTGTTATGTTATGTTCATATTTAAGCATTAATATGTATAGTAAGTATGAGTAGAAAAACACCCCACTTCTCCTGGGCACCAGATGTGTGGGGGTTCCCCCGCCCCCAGCAGTTCTGACACCAGCTGGGTGTCCTACAATTCGACTCAACTGTCTACCTGGAGGTAGCATCAGATCCCACAGGTGGAGGGCGCCCCCTGTGCACGGTTTCAGAGGCCATGCACAAGTGCAGACTGTCGCCTGTCCTGAGTGGCCGTGTGTGGGAGGCTCTCAGTCCCCGTCCTTGGGTTTAACCTGTTAGAGGGGCTCACAGAACTCAGACACAGTTTACTCACTAGGTCACTGGTTTATTATAAAAGGATCAACCCAAGGACGCAGACGCACAGCCGGACGAGGAGGTACGCGGGGCGGGCGGACGCGCGGCCCGACGGGGAGGCACGCGGGTCGAGGTCTGGGCGGGTCCCGAGTGCGGGAGCTTCTGTCCCTGTGGAGCTGGGGGGGAGGGGGCCCTCCCGGTATGTGGATGTGTTCACCAAGGGGAAGCTCTCTGAATGCTGTGCTTTCCGGATTTTGTGGAGGCTTCCTCACCTGGGCAGGGCCAGTCACTAACTCCATTTCCAGCCTCTCTCCCCTCGCTAGAGAAGGGGTGGGTGGGGGACTGAAAATCCCAGCTTCTAATCATGGCTTTGTGTCTCCAGGGGCCCACCAGAGTCACCTCATCAGAAGAAAAGACACAGTATCAGCAAGGAAATTCCAAGAGACTCAGGAGCTCCGTGCCAGGAACAAATGTATACAGAATGTTCCTATTACCTCCCAAGGGGACACAAACCATTCAGTCCACAGCACTGTTTTCCGTGGTGTACATACATCCTCTCAGTTATTCCCCACAACTAATGCACAAGGTGAGGACTGGTATTACCAGGAAACAGGCTCAGAGAGATTAAGAAACTTGCCCAGAGTCACACAGCAAGGGCAGAGTCTGGATTTGAACCCAGGCAGTCTGGCTTCAGGGCCTCCGTTCCTCCTGGCTCCATTATTCTGCCCCCTCGCCTTCACTTACGGAGTGAGGGCTTGTTTCTCATCGACGGTGACAGTAACAGCAGGTGCTCGCTTTGAGTATGGAGTCCTGTGTTCTGTTCTACATTCGTCCAAGTACGAACTCATTCTGATGACTCCAGGAAGTTACATAAAATGATGAAAATATGATTTGTCTTCCTCTCGGGCGTCTGGTGAAGGCTGCGCGAGGGGCTGGTAACCGTGGGGGCGGCCTGCATGGGGTCAGGGTGCAGGCTCTGCCAGGATGCAGCCCACACACCGCCCCCGGCGCCCTCACGTCCGGGCTGTGCGATCTACTCGAGCCTCTGAGCCTCCCTGAGCCTCGGCTTCCCCACCTGCGCACCGGATGACGTGGAGAGAACACCTGCGTCTGCGTCACGTCCTGGGCACGTGCCCGGTGCTCGACACACACTAACTATAGTGACAGGTGCTCCCGCAGCCCCCTTATGATAAGGATCGGTGGTGAACTTCGGATCCCCTCTTCTGGGCCCTTCGGGGGGATCTCACCCGCGTCGCTAAAGGTCCCCCGGCGTCTTCGGGCCTCTGTCAGATGTCCGCTCCTGAGCGGCCTTGCTGACCACCCAGCCTGAACAGGCCTCGCACCTCTGCTGGCTGGCTCTGCGGCTTTCCCGCCGCCATGCACTCCCCCGCGGCCTACCTCCGTGTCTCAGGCTTCTCTAGCCCGTGCGCTGCTGCCTGGTGGCCCTAGCATGTCAGCTCCAGCATGCGGGGAGCTCACCCCTGCTCGGGGCTGCACCCCCATCCTCGGCTTCTTCGGGAACTGCGCCCAGGTGCGCGGGACCTGCTGTAGAACGAGTGCTGCTGGGGCCCGTCCCTGTCCCGGGCCTCAGTTTCCCCCCTCCCGTCCCACTTTCAGGGACGAGGTGGCAATGAGTGAAATGGGAGCTGCCGCTCCTTGCCTCACCCCTCCGCTCCCTGCCCTGCACTGTTCCAGGAGAGCACAGGGCCGGGCATGGGAACACGGAGCAGGAAGAGGTGGACGGCCTCCCCCCACCAGCAGGGTAGGATGCCAGCAGAGGGTGGACCGGGAGCCTCCCACACACGGCCACTCAGGACAGGCGACAGTCTGCACTTGTGCATGGCCTCTGAAACCGTGCACAGGGGGCGCCCTCCACCTGTGGGATCTGATGCTACCTCGCAGGGGATACGACAGAAGGAAGCACAGGGGCGTGGAGACAACAGCTGCTGGTATGAGCCCCCAGAAGGGCCGGAGAGGCGACGAGCTTCCCCACGCCCCTCCTGACCACACACACACACAGTCACCACCACGTGAGGCTGCATCTCTCAGCTCCTGGGGGCGCCCCTGGCCGACCCCCTGCTGCCCCTGCCCCTGCCCTGTGGCTGGGTTAAGGGAGTACAGACGATGACAGAGGGGACTGAGGGCCCTCCTGGTCACCACGGTACTGATGGCATTTCCCAAAGGAAGTGCCACATGCAGCAAGACCTCACGCTGATTAAAGCCGGGGCGGCCACGCCATTCTAAGCCCCGTCCACCCGCTGTGGCATGACGCCACGGGGCTGCCTTCTCTGTATCCTCCCCCTTCCCCTGGACTCTGGTCTGGACGGAATGACCCCACGGCCACGGCAGGCACACAGCAGCTTGGGCCCTGGGCCACTGCCACGATTTCAGGGATGAGGGAGAGACCCAGATCTAGGCCCATCTGCACACGGAGTTTCTCTGGTCACGGCAATCTGTTCGTGGGTGAGCCCACAGAATGAAGCTTCGGGCCTTCGTGTCACTGCCAAGAGGTCTGCGTCCACCGGGACGTGTCTGAGACAATGTGCTGGAAACCACCAGGAAACCCTGAGGGAAGCCAGCCTGAGGATGAGGCCGGCCCAGGATGGGAAAGCCCGAGAACCAGAGCACCAGAGCTACGCTCCTGATGCCGCATGTGGAACAAAACTACCCTGATGCCCACCTGGCTGCCAGACATCCATCCGAAAAGCCATCGCCTTGATTATGCACTCTCGAGCAGCTGCTTTTTGTACTCACAACACAAAGTGCTTACTGATATAAACGATTTCTTAAATGAATTGTTTACTCCTTGTGGACACCGGTGTTGGAAACACCGGGACATTTGCGACAAGTAGGATCGAATGTTAAAACAGAAAGGGCGGCGTCAAAGGCCCTGAGAAAGGAGACTCTGGGGGAGATCCCTGTGTAAACCAAATGTCAGGTCAGCCTTAGGAAACTCCCTTGGAGCTGCCTTCAAATTTAACTGCAAAAATCACTATAAAAACGGGCAGTGTGTGCTCAGATACGCAAACTTACTAAGCTAAGCAAGTACTTAACCCTGAGTATCAGGCCTGCTGGGGTTCGCCTGCCCTCCCCCTCTCCCACAGGCACTGAGGCGGATTTTGGGGACCACTGGTGCCTGGGTCTTTTGCACCTGACAACTATTTAAAATTACACCAGTCTCTCTTAATTAAAAGTTTTATTTTTAAAAAATTTAACAGACTCTGAGAAACTTCGGCATCTGAAGTGCTTACTGTTGTTTGCTGATGTTGAAAACCACGTTTTCCGCCCACTTACAACTTGCCAGCTTCTCTGGCTCGGTGGCTTGGGGACGGACGGAGGGAGGGCCCCTCTGGCTTCCACCCCAGGAGGGAATTCGTGGAGGGTGAGACCTAACATCTGGACCAGATCTAGGGTCCAGAAATGTCCCCACGTTCACTTATCGAGTCCACCTCCGCCCCCAGCCCCCTCCTGCATTTTCCTAGTGAGTGTCGCCCCAGAGACACTAAATAACCTTGTGCCAGCTCTTACAGTTCATTCCCACGGCCTGGAACCCTGATGCCCGGGCTCCTGGAGCTCCTGCGAGTTTCCAGCCACAGTGCCCCTGAGCATGGTCCCAAGTGCGTTAGACACGAGGGACTTGCTCTGCTGTGGACGTGCAGGTGCCCCGTAGGGAGGGGCCTGTCCACAAGTCCCCATCCGTAAGGCCCGTCCGGGGCGGGACTCCTCTAACCCGTGGTGCTACCCGTGGGCGACCCTGTCAGAACTTCTCGTGCTGCCGGCGGGTGTGAAGGATCCCACCCCTCCTGGTGCGGACTCTGAGGCCCCTGAAGGAAGGCCCCAGGACGAGGTGCCCCCCAGGCCGCCCCTAGGTGTGGATCCTCAGATGGCGCGTGAGGTTGGTGTTCCGGCTGAAGGTTCTCCCACACTCGCTGCACTTGTACGGCTTCTCCCCCGTGTGGATTCTCTGGTGGACCGTGAGCGAAGAGTTCTTGATGAAGGCCTTGCCACACTGGCCGCACTTGTAGGGCTTCTCCCCGGTGTGGATCCGCTGGTGCTCGATGAGGTAGGCGCTCTGGCTGAAGGCCTTCCCGCACTCACCGCAGGCGTACGGCTTCTCCCCGCTGTGGCCCATCTGGTGCACGATGAGGGACGAGCGCCCCGTGAAGTGCTTCTTGCAGATGTAGCACTCATAGGGCTTCTCCCCGGTGTGGATCCGCTGGTGCTGGGTGAGGGACGAGTTCTTGCTGAAGGCCTTCCCGCACGCGTTACACTCAAAGGGCTTCACGCCGATGTGGAACCGCTGGTGCTGGATGAGGTAGGAGCTCTGGCTGAAGGCCTTGCCGCACTCGCCGCACACGTAGGGCTTCTCGCCCGTGTGGTTCCTCTGGTGCAGAGTGAGGGACGAGCTCTTGTTGAAGGCCTTCCCGCACTCCTTGCATGCGTAGGGCTTCTCGCCCGTGTGCGTCCTCTGGTGCTCGGTCAGGTGCATGTTCTGGCTGAAGGCGCGGCCGCACACGTCGCACACGTAGGGCTTCTCGCCCGTGTGCGTCCTCTGGTGCACGATGAGGTGCATGTTCTGGCTGAAGGCCTTGCCGCAGTCCCCGCACGCATAGGGCTTCTCCCCCGTGTGGATCCGCTCATGCTGCGCGAGCGACGAGGTCTTGCGGAAAGCCTTCCCGCACACGTCGCACACGTAGGGCTTCTCGCCCGTGTGCGTCCTCTGGTGCACGATCAGGTTCATGCGCTGGCTGAAGGCCTTGCCGCAGTCCCCGCACCGGTAGGGCTTCTCTCCGGTGTGAACTCTCCGGTGGATGGTGAGGGACGACCGCTCAATGAAGTGCTTCCCACAGACGTCACATTCAAAGGGCTTCTCTCCCGTGTGGATCCGCTGGTGCTTCATCAGGGATGAGCTCCGGCTGAAAGCCTTGCCACAGGCGCTGCAGTCGTAGGATTTCTTCTCCACGTCGAGTCTGGGCGGCCGGCTGAGGTCCGGGGCCCTCAGGAACGTCTTCCCATGCGTGACCAACGGCCGGGTCCCCTCTTCCCTTGGGCCTTCCGACCGTGGTGGGACCGGGCCGGAGCTCTGGCGGGTGAATGCCTTAAATTCCCGGCACGCGGGGGTGAGCTCCTGGGAAGCCTCCGACTGCTCCAGGCAGGTCTTTCTGTTTCCCAGCTGCCCCTCCACCCAGTCACCCTGTGTCCACGCTCCTTCAGAGGCCAGACCGCGGGCACCATTTCTCGGGGGTCCCACCCCAACGGACGGTCTGTCTTCCGCACTGTCCTCCTTTGGACCCGACTCCTTCATTTCAGGTCTAGTCTCCAAGTCTGGGGGGAGGGGAAAGAGAAGACGAAATGCATGGAGTTAACAATGCTGGGAGTAAGGAACCTCCAAAGCCAGGGATGGATGAGTACACGAAATCAGAGACACAGCAGGGCACGGATGGAGATGCAAATGACAACCTGCTGATCCGAGGGGAAGCAATGAGCTGGTGACAAAGGTGG
Organism: Leptonychotes weddellii; assembly: GCF_054177405.1. Classification (NCBI taxonomy): domain Eukaryota; kingdom Metazoa; phylum Chordata; class Mammalia; order Carnivora; family Phocidae; genus Leptonychotes; species Leptonychotes weddellii. The sequence continues at coordinate 49,288,064 of NC_138384.1, read as the reverse complement.
CTGAAGGAAGAAGAAGCGACAGGAGGGGAGCAGAGGGAACAGGAAGTGTCCCTCCGCGAGAGTGGTGAAAAGGACGGCGGCAGACGGGAGCGAGCGGGAGCGCCGAGGAGAGCCGTCTTGAAGAGAGACGACAGGAGGTAAGCCGGCTTGGACGGAGCGGACCAGAGGCTCTTGCAAACCGGAGCAAGGACTTACTGCAACGGGTTCCCTACTTCCAGGGTTCATCCTGAATATCCCCCACCACTTAGGCTTCCCAAAGCACCAATTTTTGTTAGAAATGGTAAGATGACAGCCGACATCTGGGTGGCACGTGCTGGTCGTCCTCCGAGGCCAGCCAAGCTCCGTCCTCCCCTGTCCCGCCCAGTGCCCCTCACTCCCCTCCCCCGCTGCCCAGTCCCGGAGCTGCAGGTGTCCCTTCGAGCTGGTTCCACACCCTCTTGCCTCTGCACATCCGTCCCCGCCTGGTAGTCCCAGCCATGCTGCAGCTCCAATCCCCTCCTTCCTACGAGGAACCAGAAGCAGGGGTAAGGCGGCAGCAGTTCCTGCTGCCCCGTTTAAAGCCCGACCTAGCCCACAACCCCTGGCATCTGAGACCCCTCCCCTAAGTCACGGCGGGCCATGCCAGGGGAGTCTGGATTTCAGGATCTTCCATATGCTGACGCCTCCCAAATTTGCACCTCCAGCCCAGACCTCCTCTGGGCTCTGCTGACGAATATTCGAAAGCCCACTTGGTGTCCCTCTTGGATACTGCTAGCCTAGTACGTCTCATTCAGAACCTGTGGTTTGGGAACCCCGGCCCCTTCCAGAATCAACGATACAACGAGAGCCTCATCAAAGAGCCTTAGCAAAGTCAGTCAGACACAGAAGGCCCAATACTGTATGACTCCAGTCCTTGTGAGGTCCCTGGAGTCATCACATTCACAGAGACGGAAAGTAGACCCTGGCGCTGGGGGCTGGGCGACAGGGTGGGGAGACAGCGTTTTAATGGAGACAGAACTTCGGTTTTGCGAGATGAAAAGAGCTCTGTGAATGGATGGTGGTGGTTGCACATCAGTGTGAGTGTACTCGACATCACTGAACTGTACACCTAAAAATGGTTAAAATGGTAAATTTTAGGTCTATCTTACCACTTTAAAAAATTAAATAAAAAAAAGACGTAGCAGTCCCCCTTGATTCACCCCTCTTCTCCCGCCATCCAGACTGCTAGCAAGTGCCACTGGACGCGCACAACAGCTTGGACTAGATCAAATCTTGCCATCACCCCTGCCAGTGATCCAGTTGGCACCCCGGATTTCCTAGCCGAAATGCAGCAAGACCGACCACCCTCACCCCTCTACGATGCATTTTCCACTCAGCAGCAAGAGGATCTTCTTAAGAGTCAGACCAAACCCTCCAGTGTCTTCCTGGTGTGCTGAGAATCAAAGCCAGTGCCTTCCCCGGCCTACAGTGTCCTCAGCACAGAGCCAGGCCCCCCTCTCCTAACCTGTCTCCCAACACCCAACCCTGCTCACCTGCTGTCAGCCAGACTTGCCCTGTGGTTCCCTTTTTCTTCCCTGACAAGCTGTCCATGCCAAGTGCTTCCTGCCTCGGGGCCTTTGCACGTGCCACCACCCCACCCCACCCCACCTTCCCAACGGTGCTCATCCTTCAGCCCTGAGCTAACATCCTCCACAGGGAGGCCTTCCCTGTCCATCCCACGGTGGAAAGGAACACCCCTCCTGCTACTCTCTTGCCTGTTTCATTGTAGGTGCTCATTATGATCTGTGGCAACTTTCGTCTGTCCCTGGATCTGTTTATTGCCAGCCGCCCTATGGAAAGGGAGCTCCATGAGGCCACGGACCTTGTCGGGGCCCAGCTCCTGCAGCAGTGCCTGGCACACAGAAGCTGTCCAATGAACATTCACTGGGCAACGTGCCTGGTGTGGCGCTAAGCCATCTGCATGGATCATTCCATGCAGCCCTGACAACAACATGCGAGTTAGGTACTCTTAAGGTTGTGCCCATTTTACAGACGAGGGAACTGAGGGTCTGAGAAGCAAGTGACAAACTCAAGGTCACAGCACATTCGAGGCAGAGCTGGGATTCTAGCAGTCTGATCCCAGAGCCATATGCCCTGATGAGTCACTGTTTTGCTGTGAGTTGTGTTCCTATCCCAGAGGAAAAGATTTGAGAAATACTGAAGGTAGGGGAATGATTGTGGCTTAGTCACCTTGGGGTATGCGTGATGCTCAGCTGTTAGGGCAGATGATGGCATGGGATGTGAAGGCTGTGGGGTGGGGACGGGAAGGGGGATGGCAAATCGGGGTGGGGCCAATGGGGACTGAGAGGCGCTGGGATATCAACTGGCCTGGGATATCAACTAGCCGTGGCTGCAGAGATCAAAGCGGGCAGTCTCAGCTGTGAAAACAGTTGAAAGTCCTTTGGAGCAAATACTAACTTGAGAAGTCAGGAGACCGGAGGCAGAATGCCAGCACACCCTGCAATCTAAGCAGGCAGGGGAAAGGAGACAGCCTCCCTTTCATGGATTAAAAGCCGTCAGGAGAGATCGTTTGCAGAAAAGCAAACACTCGGGGCGCCTGGGTGGCTCAGTCGTTAAGCATCTGCCTTCGGCTCAGGTCATGATCCCAGGGTCCTGGGATTGAGCCCCGCGTCGGGCTCCCTGCTCGGCGGGAAGCCTGCTTCTCCCTCTCCCACTCCCCCTGCTTGTGTTCCCTCTCTCGCTGTGTCTCTCTGTCAAATAAATAAAACAAAATCTTAAAAAAAAAAAAAAAGAAAAGAAAAGCAAACACTCAGCTCTTAGCTGTGAGAAGCTGTGAATACACAGCTCAACGTCAGCCAAATTAAACCAACCGGCCACATGGCGTTTCACCAACAAGACTGGCAAACAGCAGAGCACGGAGGGCGTGCGGCTGGTGCAGGGCGGGGATGTGGGCATCCTTGCTGCAGTCGAGGGCAATGCTAACAGGACGATGTCTGCAGAGGTCACTTTGGCAAAAAGCTACTCACGTGCAAAACGCTATTCATTCCTTTTGGTCTAAATAGGGATGTTTTTGTGGTACTAGATTTCTTGTCTTTTATAGTTTCTTTTCTCATATTCTGTATTTCTACGATTGTTTCGGATCACCAAGTAATTCACACTTGTAATTAAACATCAAACATCAAAAAATAACAAAATGGAAGTCTCCTGCAATCTCACCTGTGTTAACCGTTTGGTGTGCATTTTTAGAACTTTCTCCCCAGTGTACACCTTTTTTAAAAAGTGCATACAACACACTTGTATGCACACATACATATGAATGCACACTTTTTCCCCCTCAAATGGGGCTTCTGGCCCAGATAGAGTAACAGGGGTCAGATTTCCCTTCAGCCTACAGCCTAAAGCAAAGGGAAAGGGTACGGGGGGAGGACAAAATATATAAAACAAAAGTTGTAAGACATCTGACAATAAAGGGCAATGTTACCTGAGAGGTGGGATCAGAGAGGCAGGCCCTAGGACCACCCAGCTTACTCATGGGAAAGGCTGCAGGCTTCGGGTGGAGCCTTGGGGAGTGGGGAGGGAGGACGAGGCGACGCCCAGCAGATGCCCTGAGCAGAGAGAGCGCTCTGGAGATCTGCGAGGTCCTTCCCCCAGCATCAGATTCCTGGTCAGGACTGCAGACATGGAAACCACCCAAGCTTGGGAAAAAACACCCAGAAGGATTTGAAAATGTACCCAGAGCCGATCGAGGCTGGGAACAGTGCCTCACACCAGCCAGGCACGAAACCCATACCATGTAATTCACAGGCACTGGGTAGGACACTCCAGGGGGTCACGAGGACAGCAAGCTACCTGAGCCCAGGTCATAAAGGCAGAAACTGAGAGCAGATCAAATGATACAGTGCTGGTGTCAAAACAGACACAGATGGAGGAGACAGAACACAGCCCAGAATGAGACCCACACATACATACATGGACAACTGATTTTTGACGGACATGCAAAGGAAATTTTTCCAGTGGAAAAGTGCAGTCTTTTCAACAAATGGTGGTAGAACAACTGGATATTTGTTTGATGAAAAAAAAAGAGCTTCAATTAACACTTTGCGTCATTATAAAAATTAACTCTAGAGGGATCACAGAACAAAACACATAACCTAAAATTATACGACTTATAGAAGAAAAGCTTTGTGGCCTTGAGATAAGCAGAGATTTCTTAGATATGACATCAAAAGCATGATCCCAGAGGAAAATGACTGATAAATCGGACTACATCCAATGAAAACCTCCGGCTCTTCAGCAATTAGTGCCGGGGCACTTGGATACCCACACGCAAGAGTGACATTAGATCCCTTTCCTACACAATTCATGAAAATTAACTCAAAATGGACCAAAGACCTAAATGAAGAGCCAAAATTACAAAAGTCTTAGAAGAAAACACAGGAGTGAATCTTAGCGGCCTTGGGTCAGGCAACAGTCTCTCAGACAGGACACCAAAAGCACACACAACAACAACAGCGCACACCCCCGAGAATGGCTAAAATGACAAAGACTGCGCATGCAAAGCTTTGACAATCACATGGAGCACCTGGAGCTTGCGGGCTCTGCTGGCGGAAATGTAAAATGGTACCACTGCTTTGGAAAAAAGTCTGGCAGTTTCCTGAAAGGTTAAGATACGCCTACCATGTGATTCAACCATTCTACTCCCCGGTGTTTGCTCAAAAGAAAGGAAAGCATAGGTCCACAGTGAACGCTGTACACACGGGTTCATAGCAGCTTTATTGGTGGCAGCTCAGAACTGGAGACAACCCAAATGTCCATCAAGAAGTGAATGGATAAGCAAATCATGGTCTATCCATGAAGTAGAATATTACTCAGCAATAAAGAGAAGTGAACTCCTGATACATACAACATGAGTGAACCTCAAAATAATTATGCCGAGTGAAAGAAATCAGACCAAAAAAAAAAAAAAAAGAGTACATGCTGTATGAGTGTGTATATGTAAAATTCCAGAATATGCAAATTAAACCACAGTGCCGTAAAGCACTTACACATAAAGTGGTTGCCCGGGGAAGGGAGGGTGGGTGCAGGAAGCACAGGGAGATACTAAAAGGGGTAATGGACATGTTCATTATCTGGATCATGGTGATGGCTTCCCCCTGGGTGTATACAGATGTCAAAATGCATCAGATTGTCCATTTTAAATACGTGCAGTTAACGGTCAATTATACTTCCATGAAAGCTGTAAGAGAAATGGGACATATTCTCGGTCTGGAAGTTAGTGGTTTTGACCTAACACTGTATCAAGGGATATCTTTCCATGTCAGCGTCTACAAAGAGTGCTCATCTTTGAAGACCTACATGGTTTCCATCATACTGGTATGATTTGATGTGTTTAGTCAGTCTTGTGTGGGTGGGCATTTAGGTCATTTCTCCTTTTCTTCCTGTGTAAAAGTTTGCACACTCACAGGAAGATATCTAAAGGACAGATCCCTAAAAATAGAACCGTTCAAAATTTGGCTGATAATGCTCAAACTGTCCTCCAAAATTGCTGTCCCAATTTTATATTCCTAAAATGGGGAAGTCTTTTTCCCTACACCCTCACAATACAGGCTATTACCATTCCTTATGGGCCAAAACTGTATTTCTTTGACTTGATATGTATTTCTTTGACTATTGGTAAGGTTTAAAAATCTTTTATAAACTGTGATTTTTGTGTACTTCTACATTTATGAACGGCCACCTCCTATGTTTGGTCTACCTTTCTATCATTGTTTCTTGTTTCATTCTTGTTTATTCCTAGGAGCTCTTTATATAATTATAATCCTTTGACTATTACACATGTGGTGAATATTATTCCCCCATTTCATTACCTATCAACTTTATTTTTATCTTTAAACTTTCTACATAGTCAAATCTGTCCATCCTTTTTCTTATTTCTTTGTAGTCCTCAAGTGACAGGCCGATGGTGAGTAATTCATTGAAGCTGCCCCCTTACCCAGAGAGACCAGGTTCCTGTAGTTCTCCAGCATCACATCTCTGTACAGGTCCTTCTGGGCAGGCTCCAACTGCTGCCACTCCTCCTGGGTGAAGTCCACTGTCACATCCCTGAACGTCACTGATTCCTGTAAGAGGAAACCCACAACCACTCACCGCAGGGCCCTGCTCACAGAGGTCTCGACAAAAGGCCAGAAAAGCCAAGAGGATTTAGGGGAGGCAGACGGGATGTCTCTGGAGTGATTTCAAGAAGGTGCGGAGTTCTGAAGGGACCAACCCCTCAGTGTTCTTGGTGCCTACTTATAGTGGGATGGTCCTCTGACAGAGAAATAAAACAAATATAAGACTGTTTAGAGCAGAAAGTCACACACTTTGGAAACAGAGAAGGAATCAAAGGTATAATGATCATAACCCTGTGAATGGACATGTGCATTAGTTGCCCGGTAAAGGCAGAATCCTAGATGGAATCCAGTAGTTCCACACACTGTCCTGAGCCCCTATGGAGCTGCAGGCACTGAGCTAGGTGCTAGGAAATGACACAGAAAGTTCAAGTACTAGCTCCTCATGGACGAGGTACATGAACACATACATGACTGACCAGCAATCTGGTCAATACCACCGTGAAGGTACGAACAAAATCCTCCAGGCGCCCTGAGCAATGGCAGCTTTAGGGGGTGTCTAGGAAGACTTCAGAAAGGTGACACCGAATGTAGTCTGAGGGGACAATGAATGGTTGGGTCTGTGGGGGGGAGGCTGGATCAAGACCTGAGGCTTAAGCTGCAGATTAGGCCACGGGGAACAGTGGAGAGTTCCTGGGGTGGAAGCCTCGGTGCCTTCCCAACAGATGCTGTAAACCCTGTGGATAAAATGAATATTCTGTAGCACGGTAGGTAATGATGATGGTGATGATGTCAACCACCATGGCGACAAGACCTATCACTTACTGTGCAGTTGCTGTGGTCTGGGTCCTATTCAAAGCGCTTGCTGTACGTTGAATTATGCCCACCCCCAAGTCCTATGTGGAGTCCAAACCTCCAGCACCTCAGAATGGATGTTATTTGGAAACAGGGACATTGCAGATGTAATGAGTGAAGATGAAATCATACTGGGGTCGGGTGGGCCCTTAATCCTACACGACCGGTGTCCTCATAAAAAAGAGATATTTAGACACAGACACGCACACAGGGAGAATGCCGTGTGAAGACTGGCATTATGCTGCCACAAGCCCAGAACTACCAGAAGCTCGAAAGAAGACCTGGAACGCTCCCTCTCTTAGGCCTTCCGAGGAAGCACGGCCCTGCCGACACCTTGACCTTGGGGACGTCGTCCCCCAGAACTGTGAGCAGACGGATTTACACTGTGACCCCCGGTCTGTGGTACTTTGTTATGGCTGCCTTAGCAAACCAACACACATCCATCCTGCTCACTACGATATCCCCAGTGCTTTGTACAATGCCTGGCTTCTAGTAGGCGCTCAACAAATAGCTCTTGAATGAATAACTGGATCAATGAATAAGGAGGGCCTGAGAATTAAGTTAATCCATGTTTGCTGCTCAGAACAGTACATACATACAGCAGGTGCTCAATAACCATCAGATACTGTTACTGCCGCCCACAGGGCCTTGGCTCCCTCCAGTGTGCTGAGCACCACCCCCAGCCCGGACCCTGAACCACGGCTCATCCTCCCTGGGAGGAGACCTCATCCCTTGGCCAGTTCTTCCCTTGTCCCCAGTGCCTGCCCAGCGCCCCGGGCTCACACTGGCCTCCCTGTCTCAGGGGCCACCATCGCTCGATGCAGATGCAGCGTGCAGCGGCGGCTAAGGGTTTGGACTTGGGAGTCTGGTAGCCTGCAATGAAATCCTGGCTCTGTCCCTCCTAGGCTGTGTTTCCTTGGGCTACTGTCTCAACCTTTCTGAGCCTCATTTGTTCAGGGGGCTTCGTAACAACAATGTCCCCCTCCGTGGCTGTCAGGGGTGTTGAGTGAGGTAATGTATGTAGGCTTCCAGCATGGTGTCCCGTACAGCTGGAGTAAGCTCTTGATGAATGCCAACTTTTGCTAATCATCATTTGATTAATTTTGATGTTTCATATATATCTTATATACTTTTTATTATTAATAATAGTTGTTATTATTATATGCTATTATTACTTGATTCTTTGACCTAATACAACCTTTGGCCAGTCCTGCTAATAATTCCTTCTTTTAAAAAAAACCCACTTTATTGAGGTATGGTTGCCATACAAAAAGCTGTGAATATTAATTAATACAATTTGGTAAGTTTGGAAAGTATACACCCATGTAATCACCACCACCATCTTTTTTTTTTTTTTTAAAGATTTTATTTATTTGACAGAGAGAGACACAGCGAGAGAGGGAACACAAGCAGCGGGAGTGGGAGAGGGAGAAGCAGGCTTCCCGCTGAGCAGGGAGCCCGATGCGGGGCTCGATCCCAGGACCCTGGGACCATGACCCGAGCCGAAGGCAGACGCTGAACGACTGAGCCACCCAGGCGCCCCCACCACCACAATCTTAAACTTATCCATCACTTCCACAAGTTTCCTCCTGCCCCCATTTAAAATTTATTTTAATTTTTTATGTAGTAATTCTTTCAGAAAGTCTTGCCTAAGCATGTTCCATCTCAACTCACTCAATAAATCAACTATTTACTAGGCATGTACCATACACCAAGCCTGGCTGGGGGTGCACAAAAATACACCCAAACCACAATGGATGGTCTTGGAAGTCTTGGAGCCCATGCCTTACCGCAAAGGATGCTGGGAGGGCAGACAGCAGGGGGTCGAGGAGACCTCCCCTAGAAGTGAAGCTCAACACCGAAGGCACCCAAGCTCTCAGAGTCCTCCTATATAATGTAGGTAAAAGAACAAATCGAGACAACCACCACAGAGAAGTTAAAAATGAAGACGTTATGGTGCAGCCGCTTTGGAAAAGAGGCCAACAGTTCCTTCAATGGTTAAACACAGCAACCCCACTCCTGGGTCTGTACCCAAGAGAAATGAGGACATGGGTTCAAACAAAAAAACTTGTAACGGTCACTGCAGCATTACTAACAATAACCAGAAAGTGGAAACAACCCAAATGTCCATCAGCTGATGAATGAGTGAACAAACATGCTCTCTCCACGCCGTGGAATATTACTCAGCCCTGAAAAGGAAGGAAGCATTTGCACGTGCTACCACATGAAGGAACCTCAAAAGCATCATGCTGAGAGGCAGATACAAAAGATCACACAGTGTGTGATTTCATTTACATGAAACGTCCCAAATATGAAAATTCGCAGAGGAAGAGAGTAGATTAGTGGTTGCCAGGGCCAGGGGACCAATGGGGGAAATGGGAACAAGTGTTAATGGGCACACATTTCCTGTTTGCCTTATGAAAATGTTCTAGAACTGACTGCGGTGACCACCGCACAGCTCTGTGATTAGACCATAAACCAATGAACTGTATGTGGTGTGGTAGGCAGAGTGCGTCCCAATAAAGGGGTTACCTAAATGAAGACATGACAAACCGAAAGTCACAGACAAGTAAACTGACACGTTCGTACAGCAAATTAAATTTCACGTAGATACAAAAGATTCAAAAGTCGCGGTTATTATCCAAATGATAAATGGAAAAAAGGAAGAAAATACAGGTCATGTATGACCTGCGAACAGAGAGACCTTTAAAGTCAACAATGTCACCATGGAGGGAGAGGCAGATTTGGTTTTAAAGATCTGAAATGCTTTTGTAATTTAAAAATATAGAATAAATGAAGAAACAAAGAGCGAGCCTGGGAAGAATATTTGCCACGACCATTTACACACACACACACACACTTAAAATTTCAAGGATACTGAGAGTCCTGTAGACTGGTAAAGCGCAAGACAGATATCTACCCGCCTGCAGAAATGGCTAACAAACATTTCCTGAAAATAGACCCTCACCCATAATACAGACAATGCTACTCAAGCTCACCCATCATGCTCAAGGTCAACACCATGTGTCATTTATATCCCACGTGCAGAAGATATTCTGACAACAGCCCGCGGAAACCTCTCCTCCAGCCTGGCGGGGAACACACACATACTGCTACCGCCAGTGGGAAAAGCGCTAGGAGCCTCATGGAAGGCCTCTGAAACATCCAACCCGGGATTCCTCCTCAAGGAAGCACGCCTAAGAAATCACACGAAATGCAGAGAAAGACTTACGCGCCAGCCGTGTCCCTCCTGACATTGTTTGTAACCACGAGTAACTGGAAAGCAATAAACGTCCCACAACAAGGGAACCACAAAGGAAGCCAGCTACAGCTCTTAGACGAAATTCTTACATAGCCATTAAAATGGATGTTACAGGGAGCCTTTAACTACGAGGAGAATTGCTTAGGATTAAATCTTCAACAAAAAAAAACAGGATATAAAAACTACTTAGCCAGGGTGATTCTCATTTTTGCAAAACATGTACCCAGGGAAAGAAAGACACCCAAACATTCAAGAGAGGTTATCTCCTGGTGCAAGATCGCAGGTCAATCCCATTCTCTCCACTGCGTTCTTCTGGACTTTTCTAAGCTCTTTATAATGATTATGCATTTCCTTACCTACCAGGAATTTTCTTTTACTTTTATGATAGACTATTTACAGCATCAAAATTTTTTTTTTAAAAAGTCAAACTCACCAGATGACTATGCAGCCAAACAAGCGATGTTTGCAAAGCTTATGAAGTTTCAAAATAAGGGCAATCCTTATCGATTAAAGTTGGCATGGGGAGGGGGGGAATCTCAATATTAAAATGGCAGAGCCAATACTTGGTCAATTTTTTAAAATAATAATCAGAGAAGGAAGAAAATAAATGAATACACAAATATCCATATGGTTTATCTATGGGGAAAGGGACTATGGGTGAATTATATTGTCTTACCTACAGTTTACTGGGTTTTCCCAGTTTTCTAGAAGGAATATTTACATGTAATTTTTTTATTATGAAATATTTCTGGCATAAAAGGAAATTTAGAGAAAAACACAACAAACAACCATACACTGAAGCATAAAACCTACTAGCGAGAGCCGCAGACGCCCAGCTGCCCTACCCCGTGGTGTCCTCCTCCCTCTCCCCAGAGGTGACCGCTGTCTTAAGTGTGCATGCGGGCCTTGTTCCAGCCCGTGTTTTGTCCTTTCACCACGCGTGTGGGTGTTCATAAGCGACATTCACGCGTCTGGTACAGCATGCTGCCCAGGCCCCTCTGCAGGGGCCTTTTTCACACTTGATGTGATGTGTTTAAACCACCACTTCCCAGTTGCCCATTTGTCTCCTGAAAGCCCCCGAGAACAGAGCCGGTCCTTCCCAAGCTGCCCTGCCCCCCTTGGCTGACAGAAGCCAGTGTCAGGGGCAGGCAAGGGGCTGCCGAGCCCGGAAGGGCAGAGCAGAGGAGAGCAGCACTCATGCATGTGACCCTCCCTCCTCAGGGCAGACACAGGCCCCTGGAGACAGCCCAGTAGGTGAGCTCCACAGGGGCTTGGGAGTCAGAGGGTCATCCCTGGGCAGAAGTCCTGCCCCTTGGGCTTGAGCCTCTGGAATGGAGTGTGAGAGGGTAACATGACTTACCAGGGCCTCGTCAGTCAGCAGCTGGGTGGCCATCCCCCCAGTGCCCAGGGTGACGGGAACGGGCAGACTACGGTTGGGAGAGAGAGAGAGGACACAGTGAGAGACCAGGCCTGGGCC
>NC_138384.1:49254320-49276281 GCF_054177405.1 Leptonychotes weddellii | reverse complement strand
TCTCCCAGCCACCCTGCTCAGACCCCCTCCCCAGGTCCAAGTGCTGGTCTGAGTCCCCACTCCCCACCCCTGCAGGCGATCCCCCACACCTCCTGGGGGTAACCGTGGGGCTCAGCTAACAGATACACAGAAGGAACTTGGGGCCTTATAGCACACAGGAAGAGCTCAACACATAGCAGCTGTTATTACTGTCGTTGGTCGTGTATGTTCCGAAGAGCGAGATACAGTCAGCTTTGTTCTAAAGTGTCTCCTTTCTTACAGCAGTGCCCCACTCCTATTTATGGCAGTCACACAGAATGCCCTTTTTTTTTTTTTTAAAGATTTTATTTATTTGACAGAGAGAGAGGGAACACAAGCAAGGGGAGTAGGAGAGGGAGAAGCAGGCCTCCCGCGGAGCGGGGAGCCCGATGCGGGGCTCGATCCCAGGACCCTGGGACCATGACCTGAGCCGAAGGCAGACGCTTAATGACTGAGCCACCCAGGCGCCCCTAGGTTGATTTAGGGGCACCTGGGTGGCGCAGCTGGTAGAGATACAACTCTTGGTCTTGGCTCAGGTTGAAATCTCAGGGATCCTGGGATTGAGCCCCACGTCCGGCTCCGCACTCAGCGTGGAGTCTGCTTAAGACACTATTGCCCTCTCCCTCTGCCCCTCCCACTTGTGCTTGCACTCTCTCTAAAATAAATAAAATCTTTAAAAAAAAAAAAAAGCTAAGTTGATTTAAGTAAAATAAATAATTTTAAAAATCAGTGAGCCAGTTTAAATAAAAGACAAAGTAAAATACTGAACAGGCAGCATAGATTAGCACAAATTCTTTTTTTTTTTTTTTTTAAAGATTTTATTTATTTATTTGACAGAGAGAGAGACACAGCGAGAGAGGGAACACAGGCAGGGGGAGTGGGAGAGGGAGAAGCAGGCTTCCCGCGGAGCAGGGAGCCCGATGCGGGACTCGATCCCAGGACCCCGGGATCATGACCTGAGCCAAAGGCAGACGCCTAACGACTGAGCCACCAGGCGCCCCTCCAAACGAGTTTCTTAAAGTGTAAGAACCATGAAGACAAAGAAAGGTCTTTTTGAGGCCAAAGGGCCCCCCACTTTTACAAGCAAAAAGTTGCGATTTTAACTCACACATAAAGGACAGGTGGGCAGAAGCCTTTAGAACCCCAGTTCTCCCCTAGGGGGTGATTTTGGCCCCAGGAGACATTTGACGTCTGGAGACATTAGTAGGTGCCACAGCTTGGGGGAGCGTGCTGCTATGGGCATTTGGAGGGCGCAGACCAAGCATGCTGCTCAATATCCTACACTGCACAAGACGGCCCCCACAGCAAAGACTGCCAATAGCGTGGAGGCTAAGAAGCCCCAGTGTTGCTCACAAAGGCGTGGGCTGGGGTCTACCACTTCCTGTCCACAGACTCCACAGCACCACGTCTGGCCTGCAGCAAGCCCTCAGTAAAAATGTCCTCCAGCTTAAAATCCTCCTATGGCTTCCCTCGGCATTAGAAATCATCCAGTCTTCCCAGCTGCCCACGTGGCCCTTATGGTCTGCCCCTGCTGGCCATCCCCCTTCCACTCCGCTGTCCCCTCCAACACTTGGCCCCAGGCGCACTGGCCTTCACATCTGGTGCTCCCTTTTCAGGGATGCTCTTCCCATGGCTAGCTCCATCTCCCAGTCAGCTTAAGAGTCACCTCCTTGGGGAAGTAAGTCCCCACTCCCAGGCCCCTGAGCTCAAGTGGCAACCCCCACCCCTTCCACCATCTCCCTATAGCACACATGATCGTCGACAATGGTCTTTTTAAAGAGGTGTTCTCAAGTTCCTCATCTGTCTTCCTTCCACCAGAATGCAACCCCCCGGGAAGCAGAGATGATCATTTCTGCACAGCGTCTCTGGCATCTTGGACAATGTACAGCACACAGGAGGCTCCCGAACACAGAGGGAACGAACAGATAAGCAAACTTCTAGTGTTGGCAAAGACACAAAGAAATGGGCCCTCTCACACACAGGTGAAGAAATAGGAGTCTCTCACCTTTCCAGAAAGTGAGCTGGAAATATACGGACCCCATAACCCAGAACCCTGTCTGAGACTCTGCCCATAGCAATAAAAGCTCTGCGCAAAAGGTTGTAACATAGAAAAAGACGTTTATCGTAACACAATTCCTAGAGGCAAAAGGCCAACCAACCAACCAACAAAAAGTCCTGGAAACAGTAAGTACCCATCAGTAAGAGAGAGGCCGTATTATGAAGGATCAGGTCATCTCTACAAAGGAGGAGTTAGTTCTGCATCTACTCACATCTGTAATGTCACTAAGTGAGAAACACAAGTTAGACGAGAGTTTTATACCTAACTTTAACCTCTCTGCGTAAAGACAAATCAGCACACGGTGGGGCGTGTTTCCGTGCAGCATTTCTGAGCCTGGGGAAGGCCATGGAATGATGGGACACCAGGTGGTGCCTTGAGGGGACAAAGTGGGAATGAGAAGGAGGCGTTATTCGTTGTCTTCCTTCGTATTCTTTTGTTTCCCTGGATGCAATAATTTCTATTACTGTCATAATGTTTGAAAAAAGATTTAACTTTTTAAATGTTACTCGTTCTGGACTGGCGGCCTCTGACTCCTAGCCCTGCACTGTGAGGTCAGCAACACTGGCTCCTCTGGCTGGACGTGGACAGAACCAGAGCCAGCTCACCCACGAGGCACGGTGAGCCGAGGACCCCTAATATCAAAAAAGGTGAATGTAATCCAACCCAGATTATATGTGTCCTTACAGCAGTGGAATCACAAACTGTAATTTAAAAAAAATTTTTTTTTTAAAAGGAGCCCATGAACTCACAGTGGCCCTGTAAAGTGACACATACACAGGGCTGGTGGCTGTTGAACCCAGCGTGGCCCGAGATCTGTGCTGCTGCAAAACCAGTGGCTCCCTCCTTCCTCCTCTTCCTCTGAGCTTTCTGGTATTTCCTTCCTTCCATTGTTTCTAGCGGAGAATCCCAAGGGGGAAGATCCTGGAACTTGGTCTCAGATGAGTTGAAAGGAAAAAAGAATTTCCCATTTGTCTGGTAGCTAAGCGTGGGGGCTCTGGAGCCCGGATGCCTGGGTATAGAGCTGGGTGACTTAGTCTCTGTGCTCAGCTTCCTCATCCGTAAAATGGGGGTGATGAGGGCTTCCCTCCTCAGAGTTCCTGGAAGGCCTCTAAACGAGGCAATCCCAGCAAAGTGCCCAGAACAGCACTCTGAGTGCCCAATACACAGTCCCTGAGCAAATAAACCCCCGGTCAGGGCGGGATAGGGGTCAGGACTCCCCTTAAGAAGGCCCTGTGAGAGGAGGCGGGAAAAGAAGGAGCACCCCCCCAGCCCCAAATGCTGTCACCCACACACTTCCTGGCCCTCAGGCTCCCAGGCCCTCCAGGGCCTTCTACGGGCCAGGCAAGTCTGGGAGGGCCTGGGAGGAGCTGGGGACTCTGGGGGCCCCAGGCCAGGCCCACCTGTCCAGCCAAACCCGGTCCTCCACACATGCTTTTGGGAGGGGCACACCCAGACGCACTCACACCCACCCAGCAGGGGCCAAAGACAGACACAGGTGGGCACGCCGACAGGGGTGGGCCTCGGAGAGACACGCCTCACCCCCAGAGACACAGACCCAGAGGCCAGGAGCGGACGCAGGTGCGGCCGGGCGGCACCGTCGGGGACACGCGCGCACACACGTGGACAGGCCAGGACCGGACGCAGGTGCGCACCCAGACACACCGCACAGGCAGGCGCGCAGGGGCCGCCCCGACTCACTCTGACTTACACACGGGCACGATGGCAGGGCCGGCGCACACGCGGTCAGGGACACCGATCCGCCTCCTCTCCCACCGGAGCCCCCTCTCCACAGCCCTCCAGCCCTCCCCTGCCCCTCCCCGCCCGCAGTCCGCACGCCCCCTGCCCCGGGCGAGGGTCGGCGCGCGCAGGGGGAGCGGAGGGAGGGGCCCCGCCCCTCCCCCTCCTTCCGCCCCGCCCCGCCCCGCCCGGCCCCGCCCGCCCGCAGCCGGACTCACCGCGCAGCTCCGCCAGGACAATGACCCGCGCCCGCTGGGCCCGCCCGGCCGCACTGCGCCTGCGCCGTCGGACGGACTACACTACCCAGAGGCCCGCGCGCCGCGCCTCCGTTCGGGCCTCCCGCCGAGCGGAGCCGAGCGGAGCCGAGCGGAGCCGAGCGGAGCCGAGCGGAGCCGAGCTCACCCGAGACCCGATCGCGCCCTTCCATCTCCCGGAGGTCCCAGCCGCACCGCTACCAAGGAGGCGGGGTGTGTGTGGGGAGGAGTGAGGGAGAGGGCGGGGCGAGAGCGAGGGGGAGAGGGAGGAGGGAGAGAGAGCGGGGCGAAGGGTCAGGGAGGGGAAGGCCGGAGAGGGGAGGCCTGGGAAGGGGGGGAAAGGAGGGGGAGGTGGGAGAAGGAACAGGGAAGGAGGAGAAAGCAAAGCAGCGTTGAGGAGGAAGACGGGAGAGGAAGAGAGGGGGCAGGAAAGAAGTTGGCAGGGAAAATTCCAGAAAAGGAGGGGTCCTGGGTAGAGGCAGAGGAACTCCTCTGTGCCATCCTGCAGCCCGGCCTAAGGACCACACTGAGGGACAATTCCGGAGAGCTTTCTAGAACCCGATGTTCACGCTGATCTGCCCTCAAGCAAAGAAGCAACTGACCACAGTAAGAGAAAATATTGACCCTTCTTACGATGCTTCCTCTGTGCCGGCTTCTGTACTTGGCATTTTATGACTTATGAACTCAATTCGGTCCTCGCAACCAAGCTACTTTCCACGTGAGGAGAGCGATGCAGACACAAGAGCCAAGTGGGGCTGCTGGGGGAGGAACCAGGTCTCCTGGCTGGGACCCTCTTACCCCATAAACCTGGAATCCAGGTACAAAAGCATTTGCTGAATGAATGACCACAGAAATATAAAAATCAGCTAGATAATCTTAGGTGGTGACTCATGATTTCTTAACTGGATATTTTATTTTGAGATAAATGTAGATTCACGTGCAGTTGCAAAAAATAAAATGGAAACCATACAGAAAGATCCCCTGTATCCTTCATCTGGTTGTCCCCAACAATGACATCTTGCAATATCAGAATTAGGATATTGATGTAGATGTTGCCAAGATACAGAATATTTCCATCACCGCTAGGTTCCTCCATATGGCTCTTTCATAACCACACCCATTTTTCCTCCAGACCTCATCCTTCCGTAACCCCATCGATAATCTGTTCTCTGCATCCATAATTTTTTCAAAAATGTTATACAATAGGCTTTTTATTTCCCATTCAGCATAATTCTCGAGATTTATCCAAGTTGTTATACCTATCAGTTTATTACTTTATTACCAAATTCTATTTCATGGTATTGACATACCACAATTTGGGTATCACATCTGGGATGTTTCCACTTTGGGGCTATTCCAGATGTTTTTTGTGTTTTTTTTCTTTTCATTGTGGTAATATTTTGGATATTAACCCTTATCAGATATTTGGTTTGCAAATATTCTCCCATTCCATAGACTGCCCTTTCACTGTTGTTTCCTTATGACAGGTCTTGTGTGAACATAAATCTCTATTTCTCTGTGATAAATGCCCAGGGATCCAATTTCTAGGTCACACGGTATTTGTATTTTTGGTTTTTTCTTATTTAAACAAACTGCCACACTGTTTCCCAGAATAGCTGTGCCATCTTACACCCCTACCAGCAATTTACGAGATAAGAAGAGGTTAGGGCACAGACAGCACAGAGGGATGACCACATGAAGACACAGAGAGAAGGTGGCCATCTACAAGCCAAGGAGAGAAGCCTCAGAAGAAACCTACCCTGCCCACACCTCAATTTTATAGAACTATAAGAAAACACATTTCTGTAGTTAAGTCACCCAGTTTGTGGCATTTCATTATGACAGCCCTCCCAAACTAAGGCACCTAGGGAGGTGGTCTGACTAGAGGCTCTTCCAGAGCTGACCAAGCCCTAAGGCCCTGAGGGTCTGAAGTTCCTCTTCTGGGCACAGTCACCATCCCGACCTCACCCAAAGGCTAACAGCTGGGGGCTAACACTCTCTGCCTTTCCTCTTCCCTGAAGGAGAAGCTCTGGGAACCAGATGGTACCAAGGCAGGTACCTGGTTCCTTCAATGCAGAAATACCACTGCTGCTGCTGTCTTTGTGTGTGTGTGTGAAGGGTAAATGGATCCAGGAGAGGGTAGCCTGGGAGGAACTGTGGGGGCTGCAGGCTGAGCCTCTGTTTCTTCCAGAGCCCCTGATCAGGATCCATACCAGCCAGCAGGTGGGACTTTGGTGATGCTCAGGCAGGTCTGTGGGTCCAGGTGCCCTGCACCTCTGCCCATACCTTAGGATGTCTTATGCATTCCTAACTCACGAGTACTGGTTCCATGATGGGGTTCATTTTTATTTGAATAATCCACAAATGACCCAGCCCCAAAAATGCAGGAGGAGATCAGAGCCAATTTGTCTTTTGGGGGATGCCCTGAGCATCAGAGATGCCAGATAGGGGACATCCTACTTTCAGGTAGAGAGAGAGAGAGGACCTACTGTCAGACAGCATTACCAATATTACAGGCTCTCAGTGCACACGCCAGGTGTGGAGTTGGTTTTCAGGAGGACACAAGGATGGGGTGTGGCCCCCTCTACTCCATGAGCTGGGGTGGCATCCCATTCATGAGGACTCTGCCCTCATGACCTAGTCACTTTCCAAAGACCCCATCAGCATCATATACACTCTTTGGACTTAGCATTCCTCTTTCTCTTTAAGCTGCCATAATCCAGGATCCTGACCTCTACTCATTTCAGGTGACTACAAATAATAATTTACTTCTATGTTTACCCAGGGCACACCATGAGCTCTCACTTTCTTAGGCTAGAAAAGAAACGGGAGTCTTACTTGCTCCATCTCACCTAAAAACCAATTCCTAATACCTCAAATTTTCCAAAGATTCTATGGCCTATCACCTAATCTTCATACCAAACTCTGTATTGGTTAAGCTTCTTTAACTGCAAGCAAATGAGCAATGTAGGTAAAAAATGAAGTACTGGAAGAATGGCAGGTAGTTCGAGGAATTACAGCCTTAGAAAGCACAAAAACTAGAGTGACCCCAAAGATCTCAGCCATGAGAACACCAGTGTCATCCCTTTAGGGAGCTGCCATTGGATGATACAGACCCAACTGCCTCTCAAACTCCAGAGAGAATCTGATTAGCCAAGACCATCAAAGCCATATAGTATAGTATGTCAGCTGCTCAAAGGAAAAGAAGAGATGGTGTACTCAAAGGGAGGAGGCATGGAAAACAGGGCAGAGAAAAACAGAAAAATACATATTTTAAGTTTTATTTTTGATATTACAACTATGAGTTTATATTAGAACACAGACTGAAAATGTTTTTCATTTAGTGTAATACAACTATCCTTCTATGGCTATATACACATTTATACTTCTTTTTTCAACAGCTGCATGTAATTCTATTGAATGCATATACCATAATTAACTTACCCATTTACCCAGTACCCTAATAGTTTCTAATAGAGTTGAGTTCACCATTAAAAATAATTTTTGCCATTATACATTTACCTACCTTTGTACACTTTGGTTTTTGAAGAATAATGATTCAAACGGTATATACACACATAAATTTATATAACCGACAGTGGAATTGTCTTGTTTTTGACACAGTCACTAGATATAATCACTTTTCTATGATTTAAAATCATTGGGGGAAAAAAGTAGATTAACATCACTTTATTTTGCATTTCCTTGATTACTAGTGATACTGGGTCATTTCCATTAGCTGTTTTTTCATCTTCTTTGAACTGGCCATTAGCTGTGTCCATTTTTTCTACTGAATTCCCGGTGTTACTATTTATTTGTAATAATGCTTTGAATATCAGGGATTATTATCCTTTGTTATGTTGGTTTGCAAACATTTTCTTTCAATCTCATATTTGTATATTTGACTTTGATATTTTCCACACATAAATGTTATCTTAATGTCAGCTCCTGGGTTATGGGTAATACTTAAGAAGGTCTGCCTCAAAGTTATATTGTTTTTCTTGTACTTTAATATTGTACTTAGATCTTTGATCTTTCAGAGCTTCATTAGTGTAGAAGGTATAGTCCTGTCTTTCCATAGAGCTAAGTGTCCCAACACCACTTGATTAATCCATCTTCCCCCCACCGCAATGAAAAATCCTTTTTATCATACGTAAGGGGAGTCTAATAGGACGACCCATCCCCTCCTCTCTATCCCAAAGTAAAGAAAGCCCCAAAGCTTCATTTTCTAGCACTCATGCCCTCTGGATAAGAGATCCCCTCACATGGCCTACTTTGCTGTCACAGGTAACAGTCAAGAGAGAACCCCAAAAGCACTGTGTGCTCCAAGTAAGAGTACTCCTCCACGGGTGGGGGTATTCTTTTTTAGGTAATGAAACGTAGTAATGGTTGCACAAATCTGAACATACTAAGTCACTGAATTGTATACTTTAAGTGGGTGAATTGTATGGTATGTGAATTATATCTCAGTAAGGCTGTTACAAAAAAACATAAACAAAAAACCCTCCACCAGACCCAAAGTCACTATTGATAAAGAGTGAAGAGAACTCTCATGATCCTTCTTAAACACTCAGTTCTCTCTTCCTGCAACACTGAAAGCATAATTATCTACCTTAGGACTAAAATGACTATTCTCATTATGCCCGCTGTATCTGACAGTTCCCTGCTTCTAATGCCCATATGTTCTGGGAATAGTAAGGCACTCCTTGCCATCACTCCCTAGCTCCCTCTTTCAGTGAGTTCTCATCGTGGTACATATTGCATACTTATCACATAGTATGTATTTCAACTTTGTCTTCCCCCACTAGGTCTGTAGGGGCAAAAACTTGCATATTTGCACTCTGCTGTATCCCCAGCACCTAAAAACACGGCCTGGCACGTTAGTAAATGCTCAGTTAATGTTAAGTGAGTGAGTACTACATTCCTTACTATACCACAATTCTATATTCTACAGATGGTCAGAATCAGCTCATCAACTTAAAAATATATTGGTATTTTTATTGGACTATCGATAAATTTACATATTTAACACAGTGAGGAATATCTTTGCCAGACTCTTTCTATACAAAGACAGGTCTAGCTTTCCATTTACTCTACTTTTTAATATTTAAAAAGTGAGTTTAAGTTTTAAGATCTACATTCATAAGCTAACTGCAGCATATGTTTTTGTTTTGGTACCAGTCTTGTCAGTTTCATAGAGTAAGATGGGCAGCTTTACTGTATTTATTTTATGCTCTAGAAGAATTCAAACATCACAGGAATTGTCTGTGCTTTCCTACAGGTGAAAGTGTTAAACTACCTTTTTCTGGTTATTTCATGGCTATTAATCTACTCAAGTTTTCTAGCTTGCTGACTTTAGTTTGTTCTTAGTATCTGGCTAATCCTACATTCTACCAAATGCCTTTGTTCTAAGTGGCTTATTCTAACTTCTAAGCACCAGGCAAAGTGAGAGTCCCTCATCAGCAATGCTACAAGTCCTTGTATTTAGTCATACACAGGGCGTGGTAAGCCAACACGTGACCTTGTTCATCACAGAATCTTTCAGTTCTGAATGTGTTCATTTTTCTACCTCCTGGGGAAGCAGAAGAGTCCTTTGTCCTCTCTAAAATGTACAGGTTTCTTAGTCTTAACCTACTAGATTTTACAGGCAGCTGAACATGACAGCAAGGAAACCTTTACCTTAATGGCACTAATTATATGTCAAGGGTTGTGTGCTAAGCCCTTTAAATGGACTATCTAACATATTCTTAAAGATAAATGTTTTAAATGGGAAAGTAAAATAGATTTTTATTTTTAAAAGGTTAAGCTGGCTACAGTGTTAAAAATGCACTTGAGGGGAGCAAGAGGGATAATGGTTAACACTATGGTAAGAATAAAAACGAGATGGGTTCATCTTGGACTATGATGATGGGACATACACTGGACAAAAGTGGACAGATCCTAGAGGCATTTAGAAGACTGAATCTAGAGGACTTGGTGGAATGGGGGTGAGGAGGAGGGAATAATTGAGGATGACTCTCCAGTATGAATTCGCTGATGATGAGCAAGATGTACACTCTGCCTGAAGGCTTTCCCACATTCCTTACATTCATAGGGCCTTTCTCCAGTATGAATTCTCTTATGAAGTGTAAGATGGGCAATCTGGCTGAAGGCTTTGCTACATTCCTTACACTCATAAGGTTTTTCTCCTGTATGAATTCTTTGATGTAGAGTAAGGGATTTACGATGGCTAAAGGCTTTCCCACAAACATTACATTCATAAGGTTTCTCGCCTGTATGACATCTCTGGTGACAAATCAGGGATGCTCTCTGTCTGAATGCCTTTCCACATTCAAGACACACATATGGTCTTTTGCCAGTGTGGAGTCTCTGATGTTGAACAAGATAGGAACCATCACTAAAGGCCTTCCCACATTCAATACATTCATAAGGCTTCTCACCAGTATGAACTCTCTGGTGTTGAACAAGGTGTGCAATTTGACTGAAGGCCTTACCACATTCCTTACATTCATAAGGTTTCTCTCCAGTGTGTATTTTTTGATGTTGTGCAAGGTGTGCATTTTGGCTGAAAGTTTTGCTGCATTCCTTACATTCATAAGGTTTCTCTCCAGTATGAATTCTCTGATGATGAGCAAGGTGTGTGCTCTGCCGAAACGCTTTCCCACATTCTTTACATTCATAGGGTTTCTCTCCAGTATGAACTCTTTGATGAAGAGTAAGTGAGCCACGATGGCTAAAGGCTTTCTCACAGATACTACACTCATAAGGTTTCTCTCCTGTATGAATTCTCTGATGTACAGTCAGGGACGAGCCATGGCTAAAAGCCTTCCCACACACATTACATTTGTAAGGTCTCTCTCCAGTATGAATTCTCTTATGCTGAATAAGGCCTATGTGATCAGTGAAAGCCTTCCCACAATCAATACAATCAAACGGTTTCTCTCCAGTATGATAATACCTCCGATGGCGTATAAGAGAAGCATTCTGCCTGAAAGCTTTCCCACAGTCAGTACATTCATATGGTCTTTTTCCAGTGTGAATCCTTCGATGATGAGCTAGGGATGAACAATCACTAAAAGCCTTCCCACATTCAATACATTCATAGGGTTTCTCTCCAGTATGAACTCTCTGATGTTGAGCAAGATGTGCAAGCTGGCTGAAGGCTTTATTACACTGCTTACATTGATAAGGTTTTTCTCCAGTATGAACTCTCTGATGTTGAATAAGATGAGCATTCTGACTGAAGGCTTTCCCACATTCAGTACATTCAAACGGTTTTTCTCCAGTATGTATTCTCTGATGTTGAGCAAGGTGGGCACTCTGACTAAAGGCTTTCCCACATTCAATACATTCATAGGGTTTCTCTCCGGTATGAATTCTTTGATGAAGAGTAAGGGTTGAGATTTTGCTGAAAGTTTTCTCACAGTCATTACATTTCAAAAGTTTCTTTTCTCCATAGACTTGCTTGTGTTTTTTAACAAATGAATGTGTTTTTAAACTTTTCTTATCTGTGTCAAAATTATATATTCTCTCTTCGATGGGAAATACCTGCTTTAGATAAGATAATCTTTTCAGATGAAAAATTGTCCCAGATTTGTTAAAGTGGTCTCTTTTCTCAATAAGGGTATCTATATGAGTGACTGTCTCTTGACTAAAGTATGTCTTCTGACTTACCAGCTCCCTCGTAAACAGGTCTTCACATTTCCAGTTTACCCCTAATGTGGAACATTTAAGGTCATAGCTTGGAAGTCTTTCCATTATCATTGCCTGGGATAATTTTTCTTCATAAATGCCCTGGTTTGGAGATAATTCCTTGGTCATCCAAGTATATTCCAAGTCTGAAAAATATTAAGAAAGCAAATGTCTCCTTTACTTAAGGCTAGAAGAATGGAAACTTCCAAAGTGAAACCATGTGAATCAGTTATTGAAGACCACAGAGATCTTTGAAAATAGTTATATAAAGTCAGGCAATGCAACTATCTTTGCATTTTTGGAATAAACCCTCCTGGCCTCTGGTGTATTATTTCAATATGACTTTTTATTTAAAATTATGTACCAATATTCATAATTGAAATTTGTATTTTCCTTTTTTGATGCTATTTCAGTAAGATTTTGGCATCAAGTGTTATGTTGTCTTCATAAACACAATTTTTTAAATTTCTCTTTTTTATTTTCTGTCATGGAACATTTTAAACAATGTTGATGATATTTTTCCTTACGGGTTTTACAGAACTTATTTGTGGAACTATTTGGCGTTGTTGCTTCTGTTCTCGGGGGAGGCAGTTCTAAGATAACTTTCTACATTTCTTCAATGGTAACCAGTCTGTTTAAATTTTCTATCTCTTCTGGTGTCAGTTGCAGTAATTTATATTCTCCTAAAACATTACCCATCTCATCCAGGTTTTCAAATTATTTACAGAAAATTGAGGAAAATAGATTCATATTCTTTTTTTATATATGATTCTTTTTAAATACTTATGCATCACTGCTTACTATTATTTCTTTTGTTTTCTCTCATTTGTTTATATATTTGACAGTTTATATATTTTATTGGTTTTCTAAAAAAGCACCAATTTGATTCTCATTAAATCTACTATTTTCTAGTTCATTTATTCCTATTTTTATCTCCAGCAGTGTAAGTCACTATACATAACTTATTTTAGTTTTCCTTAGACTCTTTTTGTTCTTTTTCTAATATCTTGAGTTGGATGCTTATTTATATTTTTTCTTATTTCTTATTTACTAATGTACACCATTAGGGCTATAAGTGACCTACCAACATCCTCTTCTTGAACCTATGAGAACTGGAAGCAGGAAAAATCCATACTACAAGCTACAGAATAAACTGTAGCCATCTCACTTGAGGCTGATTCCACTGTAATATATAATCTATAAACTCTTATCTAGCTTTCCTACCAAAAAAAAACAGCTTTCAAGCAAGGCAGGGAAAAAATAAATTAATTAAAAAAAATAAACTGGGCCAAAAATCCCAATGAGTACAACAAAAGTGGGGAGATGATGAACAAAGAGAAAGGAAGTAATGTTAGTTACCTAATTTATTCATCTTTTATATGAGAATCAAATGATGTTTTGAATGGATGCATTTTATTTTATTTGAGACAGAACATGGAGGAAGAGTGAGAGGGAGAAGGAGACTCCCTGCTGAGCAGAGAGCCTGATGCGGGGCTTGATGTCAGAACCCTGAGATCATGACCTGAGCCAAAGGCAGATGCTTAACCGACTGAGCCACCCAGGTGCCCCAAGTGGATGAATTTTAAAATACAGATTTAAAAATATATCAAGACATAAGGGTTGTTAACAACTTGTAGGACTAAAAACCTTTTCAATTCAAGGACTGAGATGGTATGAAGGGGAAAAAAAACCCAGACATAAACAACAAAGCAAAAATCAGTAACAAAACAAACACTAAAGACAAAAATAATTAAAAGCAAAGGGAAGAGCATAACTATAATAATTGTTAACCTGATAAGCTCACATTTTAAAGAAAATATTTAAACCATTCAAAAAACTAAACATAAATTTATCTGAAGAATTCAGAAATATTGAACATCAGAGATGATTATACATGGTACTTGAGAACTAGGTAAACTTCATAGAAGATAACAGAGTTCACAAACAGATTGTGGTTATCTGCAGGAAATTAGAAAAGGTAAAAATGGCATGTCACACCAGTGGCGAATATCTATTTAAAATATAGTGTTAGGGCGCCTGGGTGGCTCAGTTGGTTAAGCGACTGCCTTCGGCTCAGGTCATGATCCTGGAGTCCCGGGATCGAGTCCCACATCGGGCTCCCTGCTCGGCGGGGAGCCTGCTTCTCCCTCTGACCCTCCCCCCTCTCATGTGCTCTCTCTCTCTCTCATTCTCTCTGTCTCAAATAAATAAATAAAATCTTTAAAAAATAAAATAAAATAAAATATAGTGTTAGAACAAAAAGTTGCAATTTGAGACGGATTTTGAGAGGTGTTTTCCAACAAGTATCAGAGAAGGAACATCTTTTTTTTTTTTTTCAGAGAAGAAACATCTTGAGAATAGTTTCCCCAACTCTAGTTAATCTGCACTTACCTGGACAGAGGCCTCCTGTCATCTCTCCTTTCATCATCCAAGGCTCTTTACCTTGCTCCAATAAGGCAATCACATCTGGTTTAGAAATGCAAAGACCTGCATATAAGAAAAGATAAGAAAATTGGCTAGGTTGTGGATATTGCAGAGCTATGACCCAATCCAAATGGTATTGAGAGAAAAGGGATATTGTAGGGAAATGCTGATAAAGGCATAAAAAAGACTACTGAGGTGAAAAGACTCCAAAATGGGGAGGAGGAAGATACTCTTACCCAATGAAAGCAGGTTCCTGTAGTTCTCTAGCATCACTTTCTTATACAAAGTCCTTTGAGCAAGATTCAGCCATTCCCATTCGTCTTGGGAGAAGTCTATGGCCACATCTGTGAAAGTCACTGAATCCTGAAATGACACAAAAATAATCTTGCTAAATCTTCATGCCATTACTTAGCTGGCTTTAGGGGTAAAGGGCTATGCTATTCACACTATGGGGGGAAAAAAACCCCAACACTGTGCATAAGTAATTACACCAGGGTATAAATCATCCAGCTCATACAGTTAGCTACTGGACAACTTTTCTGCCTAGTTATATCATACATATTAGGAAAAAGAAAAAATATGAGAGACACTCTCTGCTCTTCAAACATTTGCAATTTTATAGTGGTGAGAAGATATTCTAAGAAAAAATGTTGACTGAAGACAGAATATCAAGTACTAAATTGCAGTTGACCCTTAAACAACACAGGTTTGAACTTCACAAGTCCACTTACATGTGAATTTTTTTCAGTAAATAAGTACAGTATTGTAAGCGTATTTTCTCTTCCGTATGACTTTAACAAATTCTTTTCTCTAGCTCACTTTATTGTAAGAATATAACATAAAATACACATAGCATATGAAATATGTGTTACTCAACTGTTTATATTTTAATCAGTAAGGCTTCTAGTTAACAGTAGGCTATTCGTTATGTTTGGGGGGAACAAAGTTATATGTGGATTTCCAACTATGCGGGGATCAAAGCCTCCAACCCCCATGTTGTTCAAAGGTCAACTATATTTTATCTATGTTAGGAGCTAGACCACTTTTCTTTAACTCCTTTGGGACTGTGGGGGAAAGTTTCAAGGAAGGATGCTGACCTGATGAACATGATTTCAACCTCCACAATATATTTTAAGAAATCCTAGTATTCTGAGATGTTAAGAGGTACGTCTAAAAAATGAAAGAAAAAAAAATGACTAGCAATACTTTTTCCTTGTCACATAAAAATATATTTGCATTAGGAAAACACATTTGGAAAGTTGGTTTTTTTCTAATCTGCTGAGAAGTACCAGAAGAGATCATACGAGATGAGCACAACCTGTTTTGTTATATGGGCTGAATTTCCTAACCAGGAAAAGATACCAGTCATCCATTTTGTGGTTGCTGGCAGATTTTCCATTTCTTACTTTGTGATTTCACTTATATCAACATTTAAGAATGAGTTTTGAATAAACACCAGTTGTAAATAAAACCAGAGAAAAAGCTCAGATTATTCCAAAGAATTCAGGCTCTGGCACTGACTAGCTAGGTGATCTTGGCAAAGTTAATAACTGCACATGCCTCAGTTTCCCCACACAAAAAAATGGGAATAATTTTGGTAGCTACTTCACAGCTGCATTGTGAGAATTAAATAATGTAACAGTCACAGTACCTGGCTAAGTGCTCAAGTACTGTTACCAAAGACAACAATGAAGGAGGGACAGGAATAGAAGGAGGACGAGGCCAAGCACAGCTGAAAATATTTGGTTTAATACTTCAACAAAAGTTTCACTTATGTTTTATTTTACCTAATTTCAATATACTATAGTAGTTAAGAACATGGTCTCTGGGGCGCCTGGGTGGCTCAGTTGGTTAAGCGTCTGCCTTCGGCTCAGGTCATGATCTCAGGGTCCTGGGATCGAGTCCCGCATTGGGCTCCCTGCTCTGTGGGGAGCCTGCTTCTCCCTCTCCTCCCCACTTGTGCTCTCTCAGTATCTCTATCTCTCTCTCTCTCAAATAAATAAAATCTAAAAAAAACAAAACAAAACAAAACAAAACATGGTCTCTGAAGCCAGACTATGTTCAAATCCTGTTCTGTTCAGTAAGCTGAAGATACTAGTTTTGCTTTCAATCTTTGGAGATTTTTTTTTTTTTAAGATTTTATTTATTTGACAGAGAGAGACACGGCGAGAGAGGGAACACAAGCAGGAGGAGTGGGAGAGGGAGAAGCAGGCTTCCCGCTGAGGAGGGAGCCCAATGCGGGGCTCGATCCCAGGACCCTGGGACCATGACCTGAGGCGAAGGCAGATGCTTAACAACTGAGCCACCCAGGCGCCCCCTTTGGAGATATTTTAAATAACTCAGAAGAACAGTGTACTGTATCTACACATATATATTTACCATTTCTGTTGTACTTTCTTCATTCCTGATGTTCCAGTTCCCTCCTTATAATTTCTATCTAAAGAACTTCCTTTTGCAATTCTTTTAGAAATCTGTCAATGAATTTTCTTAGTTTTCCTTCATATGAGAAACTATTTCACCTTCAATTTTGAAGGCAATTTTTGCTTGACATATAATGCTGGGTTGACAGTTCCTTCCTCTGAGTGCTTTTTAAGTTGTTCTACTTCCTTCTGACTGCCATGATTTCTGATAGAAAATCCACAGAACTGAAATCACTGCTGCCCTATATGTTTTTTCTTTTTTTTAAGATTTTATTTGACACATAGAGCAAGAGAGAGATCACAAGCAAGTGGGGGGACAGAGGGAGAGGGAGAAGCAGGCTCCCAGCCGATCAGGGAGCCCGATGTGGGGCTCGATCCCAGGACCCTGGGATCATGACCTGAGCTGAAGGCAGACACTTAATGGACTGAGCCACCCAGGCGCCCTGCTGCCCTATATGTTAAGCATCATTTTTCTCTGGCTGCTTTCAAGGTTTTCCCCCTATCTATAGTTTTCAGCAGTCATTATAAAGCTCCCAAGCAAGGATTTCTTTTGAGTTTATCATGCTGGAGTTTGCTGAGCTTCATGGATCCACAAGTTTATGTCTTTCACTAAAGTTGGGAATTTTTCAGCCATTATTTCTTCAAATATTTTTTTTACACTTCACTTTCTCCTTTTTGGGACTTAAATGATACAAATGTTAAACATTTGGTATTGTCCCACAGGGCCCTGAGGCTCTCTTCAATCTTTTATCTATTGTTCAGATGAGATAGTTTCTATTTACCTTCAAGTTCACTAACTCTTTCCACTGTCATCTCCATAATGCCACTAAGCCCATCCAGTGAGCTTATTTTGGTAATTATATTTTTGATTTCTTACTGATATTTTCTATTTCTTGGCTGAGACAATCTATTTGCTTCAGGAGTGTTTACTTGCTCAAGCATTTTTATAATAGCTGCTTTAAAATCTTTATAATTCCAACATATATGTCACATCAATGTTAGTATCTGGTGATTACCTTTTTCCCTGTGAATTGAAATTTCCCTGGTTTTCCATAAGCTGAGTAATTTTAGGTAGTATCCTTGACATTTAAGATGTTACGAGACTCTATGTCTTGTTTAAATTATATGGAGAGTGTTGATGCTTTGTTCAGGCTCCATTTCCAAAGCCTATGAAGTGACATTCACCTCTGTCCTACTTGTGTACTACTCGGTGGCCAGCGATCTATCCTGAGTTCACTTCTCCTGGAGTATGGTATGCTCTTCAGGGCCAGACACATGCATGAGCAACTTAGAGTGAGCCCAGGAGTTCATCAACAACTTCAAATAGTTGATTTCCAAAGCTCCTCCTTCTCTGTGGTCTCTCCAGTGTTTTCTACTTCCTAGGGGTCCCCTTTTTAGTCCTCTGGCCAGATAACTGAGGCTTATTTATTCTACTCTACTGTGCAGCTACCCTAACCGTACCCACCCCTGGGGCCAAGCAAGGAAAGAACAGAAGCAGGAAACAAAAGGCAGTAAGAGTTTACTCCACCCTCTGGGGAACACAGCTTCTTCAATTACAGAGAAAATTTCTCCTCCTTCAGAGTTTTAGACTTCTGCAGACCCCACTGCTACTGTCTCAGGGCACAAGAAAACAGAGAACTTTTTTTTAAGATTTTATTTATTTGACACAGAGAGACACAGTGAGAGAGGGAACACAAGCAGGGGGAGTGGGAGAGGGAGAAGCAGGCTTCCCGCGGAGCAGGGAGCCCGATGCGGGGCTCAATCCCAGGACCATGGGATCATGACCCGAGCCGAAGGCAGACGTTTAACGACTGAGCCACCCAAGTGCCCCAGAGAACCTTTTTTTTTTTTTTTTAATATTTTATTTATTTGACAGAGAGAAACAGCGAGAGAAGGAACACAAGCAGTGGGAGTGGGAGAGGGGGAAGCAGGCTTCCCGCAGAGCAAGGAGCCCGATGCGGAGCTCGATCCCAGGACCCCAGGATCATGACCCGAGCCGAAAGCAGACACTCAACCGACTGAGCCACCCAGGTGCCCCGAGAACTTTTTTTTTTTTAAGGTAGATTTCCATCCACCCTCTCTGAGCATTAGATCCCCTTCCTACTTCTTGAGCCTGAACTAGGTTTTCTCCTGCAGTTCTTTTTATCCATGACAAAACCCCCTTCTGGGTTTTGTGCTTTGTTGAATCCATGCTACGAGATACTGGGAGGGGGGAGAAAAAAGGTAAACACATCGCATTTTGGGTTTCTTCCCCAATCAGCCTGCTACTATTTACTTTTTAGAGACCTCAAATTGCTGCTCCATGTATGCTGTTCTGGTTCTATAGCAACTTTCAGTGGGAAAGACAGGGTAATAAAGTATGCTCAGTCCATCTTACCCAGAACAAGGACTCTCCCAAATTCAGTGTAAGTTATTATTAGTTTTAAAATTAACATTCCATTGGATATAAAAAGTCTCGTTATGTTTAGGGTTCCTTGTGCATCAAACATCATATTGTAGGTTTTTCACATGTATGTTTTACTGTGTATATGATGTGTGTATTATATATATTGTATGAAGAACTACACGGGCACATAGGCAAACAGAAGCATACAAAGCTAATGTTTATATAGTGCTTATTATGTGCCAGGTACTTTTCTAAATACTTAAAATGCATGAACTCATTAATGCTCACAACAGTACTATAAATGAGCTACTGGTATTATTCCCATTTTATGGTTGAGGAAACTGAAATTAAGGTAATACATCTAGCTCCACTGTATACTAGGAACTGTACCCAGGCAGTCTGCTGCCAGAGTCATGTTGTTAATCTTTATGCCATGCTCTGCCACCCTCAAAATATTTTCCTCTCACAAATAACAACACTGCTTACATCTGAAATGCTTAAATGCTTAGGAAACAAGTTCCACTGGTACTGCATGTTTTGTGGCATTGTATCTGTTCAGAAAAGGTGTTTTGCTTTAAGTTGCTCATTGTGTCTTTTATATAAAATAAAGACAATTTTACTACCCTGTTACTTTTTATTTGGTAAGTTTTTTAAGTTTATTAATCAAATTTTGTAATTTCTTACAATAAAATTTGCTGATGACACTCATTTAGCAGTTCACTTTAATCAGAACATGAATTACAGTTCTTAAGTCTACTACTGGTCGTAAAAATATTAAAATTGTTCTGGAGTAAAGTTTGAGAAACTTTAATCCACAAGAAATGAAAAATTAGAATTTAGTCCAAGAAAATAATCAGTGATGAGGGCAAAAATTCAACAACAAAGATGATGACTGCAATAATCTCAGTTAAGTAATAAAACATTGGCGATAATTTAGCTTTGGAACAAAGGTCTGATTAAATAGATTATGGAATTCATCCTAGAAAGAAAAAAGGATATAGAACATTACCTGGCATTTTAAGATGCTCATGATTCCAAGTCATGCATACGCTGGCTCAAATGCCGGCCACCTCACCTATGCGTGCAGGTATCTTCCTCTTCCTTCAAGATACAACTCAGGAATCACACCTCCCAACCCCTCCTCCCTCCAACACGGAGTATGACTGTGTAGGCTCTATGCCATTCACGGATCTCTCACCAAGGAGGCAAAAAGGAGCTAAAAATAAAAGCAGATTTCCTCTTGCTAGACTGTGGCCTGTCACAGAGCTTCACCACTCTAGAAGAAGGGACACCTTTTTCTAACTCACCCAAAGGTATTCACATGGCCTATGAATGGTCCTTCCTCACTACTCCAGAGGAAGTCTAGTCTATACCTACAGCACTGATCACATTGTATAAATAAATGTTCGCTGCCTTTTCATTTCTCCACAGATTATAAGCTCTATGAAAGCCAGGATGGCTACTTAGGAAGTAAGCAGATCATGGCTCTCAAATGTTCTCAAAGGACTGTATTTCTGTGTTGTCACATACTTATGAAAAAACAGCACATGGAAAAGCTCAGAGTGGGTCATTTCTTTTTTAAAGATTTTATTTATTTATTTGAGAGAGAGAATGAGATAGAGAGAGCATGAGAGTGGGGAGGGTCAGGGGGAGAAGCAGACTCCCTGCTGAGCAGAGAGCCCGATGTGGGACTCGATCTCAGGACTCCAGGATCATGACCTGAGCCGAAGGCAGTCGCTTAACCAACTGAGCCACCCAGGCGCCCCAGAGTGGGTCATTTCTTAAATGAAAACTAAACAGCTATAGGAAGAAGAGGAAACTCTTGAGAGGGCACTAGGTTATTTGAGTCTATCTCTGTGGCCCCCATCACTCCCCAGAAAGGGAGGAAATAGGCCCCAGGGTGAACTCTGAAGCAGACAAACTTCAGAAGGAAACAAACATTACCAAATCCTGGAAAGCAAGACTGTATTTTAAAAAGGGAAGAGGGAGGGTGCCTGGGGGGGCTCAGTTGGTTAAACGACTGCCTTCGGCTCAGGTCATGATCCTGGAGTCTTGGGATCGAGTCCTGCATCGGGCTCCCTGCTTAGCGGGGAGTCTGCTTCTCCCTCCCTCCCCCTTCTCATGTGCTCTCTCTCTCAAATAAATAAAAAAAATCTTAGGAAAAAAAAAAAGGGAAAGAGGGAATAGTAACTCACCAGGGACGAGGCTTTAAGAAGTTCAACTCCCATCACCTCCTCCTCTTCCTGGTTCCTCATTAGAAGGGCTTTACCCTGAGAGGGCAGAGCTGGGAGAGGAGAAAGGAGTACTGAGAAGCTGTGTCGCTCTAATAATTACTGCCTAGAAACTCTTTCCTCCCTTCAGCTCCTTCTGTTCTCACTCCCCCACTCCCACCCCAAAATCCCCTCACAATCCAGGCACTCACAGGGACACCTATAATTTACAGCTGGGGTTCTTCTCTGCTCTGAGTTTTCAGGCTGAGCACAACTTCCCTCTCTCTCAAAGTCACCCATTCATTAACATTTGGAAAAAGCCATCTCGCCCAGAAGAGAAGTATTACCTCTGTTACAACAAAGAGTCCATGTGGCTTACAGAGACTGGACCAAAAAAAAAAACAAAAAAAAAACCATCAAGAGACCCATTTTGCTTTGTGAAAAACTTTAGTTTTAAAGAAGTCCCTTGTCCACTCTGAGCCAAGTTTCTTCAATCAAAAAGAGTTTGAAAAATAGAAACTTGCTCAGTGGGGGTTTCGGGATCTCAACCCTTGGGGATCTCAACCCCTTCCCCGGAACTCTGGACAGGTCAGCTTCATACTCCGGCTCCAGGGACTCCCCCCATGACTCTCTGGACAGGTCAGCCTCACGCTCCGGGCCCAGGGACCCCATCCACCAGCTCTCTGGACAGGTCAGCCTCACACTCCGGGCCCAGGGACCCCATCCACCGGCTCTCTGGACAGGTCAGCCTCACGCTCCGG
>NC_138384.1:49240608-49253820 GCF_054177405.1 Leptonychotes weddellii | reverse complement strand
GCACTTGTCCCCATCCCTCTGTTGCTGAATACCTGGGGCGGTGGTTTCTCAGTTTTTCCTGTTCCAAAAAATCCACTGATAATCTTCTCCATATCTTCTGGGCCCATTTACAGGACTGTCTCCAGAGTAGAGTTTTAACAGTGAACTTCTGGATTATGCACACATTCATTAAGAATTTTTCCAGGTCCTGGGGTGCCTGCATAGCTCAGTCGGTTAAGCGTCTGCCTTCGGCTCAGGTTGTGATCCCAGGGTCCTGGGATCGAGCCCCACGTCCTGCTCCCTGCTCGGCACAGAGCCTGCTTCTCCCTCTCCCTCTGCCTGCTGCTCTGCCTACTTGTGCTCTCTCTCTATCGAATGAATAAATAAAATCTTAAAAAAAAAAAAAAGAATTTTTCCAGGTCCTTGTTCTACTATATGCTGTATTCATAGCATATTTCTGCGGTGGAAAGAGTACCATTTAGATGGGTACATTCTAAATCCATGTGGCCTCAAATGACTGTAAGTGAGACCTAGGTGAAACCCAACACATTTTTTGGTCTTGTGCTAGCTTTCCTTCTCAGATCTTTCTCAGACATTGCCTCAGGTGCCATGAAAATAAATAAGTGAGTTATTACATAACACCTTCAGCCTCATGATTTCAGTATCATGACACCGCCTTACTTTTTCTTAATGACAGGACTCTGAGATACCAAGTGGTGGGGCACCTGGGTGGTGCAGTCGGTTGATCTGACTCTTGGTTTCGACTCAGGTTTGATATCAGAGTCGTGAGATCAAGTCCTGCATCAGGCTCTGAGTTCAGTGCGGAGTCTGCTTGGGTTTCTCTCTCCCTCTCCCTCTGGCCCTCTCCATGCTCTCTCTCTCTCAAATAAAATCTTTTTTAAAAAACCAAAAATGCAAATATCGAGTGGTAGTCTAAATTTTGTACAAAGGACAGAGAATTAGATTTTACAGAGCTCAAATTGAATGTACAATTCTACAGTATAGCGTGCAAAGTGGTACAAGAAAATGAACACTGTTTAGAGTTAACATCAAGAAGGGAATGAGGTCAATATTGAATGGTTTTGAAACCCCGAAGGTTCTCAGAGAAATGCTACATAGTCTAGACATTTAAAAATGAACAGGTGTTTTCAAAGATAAGTTGAGTAAATACATTCAAGTCAGAGGGGAAAGGCCTGCAAACTCACTGGGCTTGTGAAAGTCAAGACCTGAGTTTTACTCTCCCAGTAAAAATTAGGTGTTATGTTCAAACCTGTCAAGCAGTGGGCTCCGCTTCCCATCCTGCATTATTTTTCTCTCTAACCCTTACTTTACTCATTAAACCATTTAATATTTGTGTATCTCCCAGTGCCAGAATGTAATCTCCATGAGGACAAGAAAGGTGCTTTAGATGTTGTAGGTCATTAATAGATATTTATCAAGTAGATGAATAAATGAATGGAAGGCCTTGATTCATTGACTTGATCTCCAGGTTTTAGGCAGATCTGTTGAAAGAATCTCCTATTGCTGTAAACCTTAGGACTAATTGCTGTCAACCAAATTCAGACAGTGGTCCCGTCTGCACTAATAATTCAGATTACCTATGCTTGGTAGCTTGTGTGATGTTTCGAGCATTCAGTGAAAAAGACTGAGATCATTGTTACCGGAATAAGTACATCTGTCAAGATTCAGAGGGCCTAGAGAGCTTTAAGCCACAATGTGTATCTGGTCCTCATGGAGGAGCCCCACCTCTCTTAGTCCATCTTTGTTTGCTTGGCTAGTATCCAGAATATAGTTATATAGTTATAATAACTGCCCAGACTTTGAATTGTGGAAGGATAATAGAGAAGATATGAGTGACACTCAAGAATCATTAAAAGCATTCACTAGGACTTCTCATCCTAAGCAAGCAAGGAAATGTTTATGGACATAGATTTGGAGGTGCCCATCCAAAGTAGATCAAACTTATTAAAATATATTGACATGGATTAAATCAGAAGAGGTCATTACAGTTTCTGGAGTGACTGGTGTAGACATATACTAGGTAATATATGGGATATTGAATGATATGACAAATCCATATCCATACTATCCTGATAGGACTTGAAAGGGTTCAATGAATTACAGTGCTGGAGTGGATGATCCAGTAAGATTTCTGTGGGCCTTTGCATGAGGCAACACTAGTAGAATCTTTAAAAGCATTTTCGTGGAGAATGGCACTGTTCTTGAGAGATCTCTGATCCCAGGAACTCCTTGGGGAGGGTAAGTTCACTACACAGGTTTGATGCATGTTGGCGATTGATTTCACCCATATAACAAATATAATCCCATCACTCTCATACCTCCACCTTCGGAGAAGACCACTTTGTTGTTTTTTTCTTCTACATGGAATCAAGCACTGTGAGTTTTTTGTTTTGTCTGGCTTCCCTCACTCAACATAATATTTTGAGAGGCATTTATGTTGTGTCTTTTGGTGTTTATTCTTCGCTGAGTAGTATTCTGTCAATATAGTATAATTTGTTTATCCATCTCCTATTGTTAGACATTTGAATTGTTTCTGGATGTTTTAATTATAAAGTTCTTGTGAACATTTTTTTTTTAAGATTTTATTTATTGATTTGAGAAAGAGAAAGCATGAGAAGGGGGAGGGGCAGAGGGAGAGGGAGAAGCCAACTCCCTGCTGAGCAAGGAGCCCGATGCGGAGCTCGATCCCAGTACCCTGAGATCATGACCTGAGCTGAAGGCAGACGCTTAACAGACTGAGCCACCCAGGCGCCCCTCTTGTGAACATTTTAAAAAGATTTATTTGAGAGAGAGAGAGAGAGCACCAGTATACGGCATTTTATAAATAGAATTGAAATTGGGACATGGAAGCTCCTTTCTCTTTTCCAGGGCAAAAACAGTAAAGATTTCCCATTTCCCACACTTGGTCATGAGGCTGAATCGCACATATTTAAGAACTCTTCAGTATGAATGAATGCACTACCTTAAATTGTAAAAAATTTTTATATACACAGCAAAAAGGGCAGAAATCGTAAGTGTACAGCTTGATGAATTTTCACAAGGCAATCTACCCATGTAGGCAGCACTCTGAATAAAAACCAGAACATTACCAGCACCCTTTAAATGTCCCTGGCACCCCTTCCAGACACCATCACCTCCCCAAGTGTAACCGCTATCCCCCTGGTTCTCAATCATTATAAAATGCCATATACTGGTGAGAACTTGGACAGGACAAGTACGTAACAGAAGAAAACCAAGGATATCTGTAATCTCATAACTCAAAGAGCTACTTTTCACATTTTGATTTAAAAGTTAGATACATTTTTACCCCCTCATCTCTTTCACATAGTATGTGTGAGCATGGAATTTGCAAAACTGGTCATCTGTGTATATATACTCATTTAAACCAGATTTTTAAAAATAGTAATAAAAGGTGATTTTAAAAATAACATTTTGAAAAACGTGAAAATATATATTTCTGCAACCGTGGAGCACCTTGATGTACCTTGAGTTGACACAGCTGAGGAAAGTGTTCTGTGTGTTGGAGTTCGTTGAGCTTTCACAGATGGAGGCAGATGAGGTGAAAAAATTTTGTGGTCTTCAGAATCACGTTGTCTCGATTATTTATTGCTACTTACCAGACTACCCCAACCATAGGAGCCAGAGCAGGAAACTTTTTTTTTTTAACTTTCTCATGATTCTGTGTGTGAAGCGTTCATATTGTACTTGGATCATGGGTATCTCACCTTTGGTCTACGTGGTTCCTGCCAGGACCGAACATCCAAGATGGTTTCTTTATTCCCATGTCTGACACCAAGCCGGAGTGGCTGAGATCATAATTATGGGGCCTCTATTTCCACCATTCACTGCTGCTTCGATCCTCTCCATGAAGTCCCAGAGCCTCTGCCCCTCACTGGCCTCATGTGGTCTGGACAGAATAGCTGGATTCCTTACAGGGTAGATCAGAGCTCCCAAGAGTGCAAAACAGAACTTGCCAGGCCTTTAATTTCTCTAAACAGTATTTTGTAGTTTCCACTTAATAGATCTTGCATAACCTTTATCACGTTATTCCCTACATATTTCATATTTTTAAATTCTATTTGTCTTTTTTTCACTCAGAAAACAGGGCAACAGCCTTTATATATATTTCTACTACACACGAGGCTCATTATTTATTTATTTATTTATTTATTTATTTATTTTAAAGATTTTATTTCTTTATTTGACAGAGAGAGAGCACAAGGAGGGGGAGAGGCAGAGGCAGAGGGAGAAGCGGACTCCCCGCCGAGCAGGGAGTCTGACATGGGGCTCGATCCCAGGACCCTGGAATCATGACCCAAGCCAAAGGCAGCCGCTTAACCGACTGAGCCACCCAGGCGCCCCACGAGGCTCCTTTTTTAAAATTTAAATTCAATTAGCCAACAAATAATACATCATTGTTTCAGATGTAAAGTTCAGTAATTCATCAGTTGCCTATAACACCCAGTGCTCATCGCATCACGTGACCTCCTTAATGCCCATCAACTCAGTTACCCCATCTGCCCACCCACCACCCCTCCAGCAACCCTCAGTTTGTTTCCTATTGCTAAGGGTCTCCATGGTTTGTCTCCCTCTCTGATGAGTTCCCATTCAGATTTCCCTCCCTTCCTCTATGATCCTCTGCACTGTTTCTTATATTCCACATATGAGTGAAACCATATGATAATTATCTTTCCCTGATTGACTTATTTTGCTCAGCATAATTACCCTCCAGTTCTATCCACATCGATGTAAATGGTAAGTATTCATCATTTTTGATGGCTGAGTAATATTCCATTGTGTGTGTGTGTGTGTGTGTGTGTGTGTGTGTGTGTATGTATATATATTTCATCTTCTTTATCCATTCATCTGTTGATGGACATCTCGGCTCTTCCCACAGTTTGGCTATTGTGGACATTGCTGTTATAAACATTGGGGTGCAGGTGCCCCTTCGGATCATTACATTTGTATCTTTGGGGTAAATACTCAGTAGTACAATTGCTGGGTCATAGGGTAGCTCTATTTTTAGCCAGAGGAATGTTGAAAAAGAAAACCAAAGCTGGCGGCGTCACAGTTCCAGACTTCCAGCTCTATTACAAAGCTGTCATCATCAAGACAGTATGGTACTGACACAAAAACAGACACATAGATCAATATAATTCTATTTGTCCTTTTTAAATTTCAATTTCTGATCGTTCATTGCTATTATAACATACCATGGATGTTTGTATATTCCAGCTGTATTTTGCAATTATACTAAACTCAGTTGGTCTAGTTTGTTTTGGTTTTGGTACATTGGCTGGGTTGTTCAACCAAAGATGACCCTGTCTTCTTCAAATAAAGGCAATTTTACTTTTTCTTTCCCATCTTGGTGTCTTATTTATTTTTCCTAGCCTTATTGTACTGGCTGAAACCTCTGGTACAAGAGTAAGTAGAAGTGAGGGCAGACATCCTTGCTTTATTCCTGATTTTAGGGAAAAAGCATCCAGTTATTTTTTTTTTATCAGTATGTATCAAATTAGCTGGTTTTGAAAATAGTTTTTATTAAGTTGAGTAATTTCCCTTCTTTCTTAGTTTGCTCAAAGCCTTTATCTGGATTGGATGTTACATTCTGTGAAAAGCTTTTCTGCATCTGTTGAAATGATCATACGGTTTTTAATTTTTTGAGTTTTTTTTTTTAAGGTGGTAAATTATATAGCTTGATTTTCAAATATTAAAACAGTCTTGCATTTCTTGGAGAAACCTTACTTGGTTGTGCTGTATGTGTATGTACTTAATGTTACCGAATTGTAGACCTAAAAATGGCTAAAATGGCAAATTTTGTGTATATTTTACCACAATTTAAAAAAAGCCCCAGCTCCTCCATCTCCCCCCCAAAAAGAAGAACAATCACAGCTGCATTTGGCTACCTCAGCAAACCAAACAGAATCACTTTCCTCAAGGGAAAATCTGCAGACGCAGCTGTTAGGGGGAAGGGAGTACATGTTCCTTCACGTTATGGGAGAGCCAGGTAATCAATGAGCGCACACCTTACACCAGGTAGCCTAGTTTTGAACATTCCCTTAGGAATAGTGTCACCTTTTCCTTTCCTTTTTTTTTTAAAGGATTTTATTTACGTATTTGAGAGAGAGAGAATGAACGGGGGAGGGGCAGAGGGAGAAGCAGACGCCCCACTGAGCAGGGAGCCCAACTCGGGGCTCCATCCAGGGACTCCAGGATCAAGACCTGAGCCGAAGGCAGTCGCTTAACCGACAGAGCCACCGAGGCGCCCTGTGATTTTTAAATTATGTAAAATTACTAATAAGATCAGTTGCCCTTTCTTCTCTCTCCTGTCTGGGTAGTAAGTAGGCCACTGCTCCTCCAGATTCTTAGTGTTTCCTAAGGTCTGGTCCGTAGAGTCTTGTCTAAGGCAAGACCGATGGCTTTCCTGTCCGGCGGTTCCTCCACCTGACCTCACTGCATCCGTGTGGGTAGCTGCCACCATTGACAGATACCATCCGCCTTCACTCGGCTGAAACTTCAATGAATTGCACGCAGGCACTTCAGGGGAACCTCTGTAATTCAAAATCCCCACTGAGCTAGTGGCTCTTTAGAGAAAAGAATAAAACTTCCCTGAAAGGGTGCCTGCCACTCCTTCGTGTAAAACTGAGAAGACGCTAGGGTGAGGTTAGCTACACCCCTAAATAGACTATTTTCATTCGGTCAGCAAAGCCTGTTGCACCCCTTGCTTGCTAATCATTCAGTCTAAATTGACTTGGGATGGGGATTTCAGGGAGAGAACCCCCAGGCTGCTTGCAGGAAACCTGAGCTTCTAGATGGAGCTGTTGTAGGTGATGTCTGTGTCCGACAGGTGGCGCTGTTGTACTGCAAAACAGCCGCTGAGCACTTCCTCTTAGCTAATGCGTTCATTTTTCCCCTTTCATTCCCGGGGTTTCATTTTATTTTCTTTAGATCACCCTGGAGGGGACAAAAACCATTTCTTCATGGGATGATCTCAGCATGGGACAAGTTCTTTTGGTCCTTTGTGGGTATTTAGAAAATACACATAGAACACATCGATTTTTTATTATTTTGATTATTTATTTTTGTTTCAAATTTTTATTTAAATTCCAGTTAGTTAACATATAGTGTAACATTGGTTTCAGAAGTAGAAGTAAGCGGCTCATCACTTACATATAACACCCAGTGCTCATCACAACAGCACAACCGGCCCTTCTTAATACCCATAACCCATTTAGCCCATCCCCCGCCCACCTCCCCTCCAGCAACCCTCAGTTTGTTCTCTATAGTTGAGTCTGTTTTACAGTTTGTCTCTCTCTCTCTTTTTTTTTTTAAGATTTTATTTATTTATTAGAGAGTGAGCGAGAGAGAAACAGCATGAGAGAGGAGAGGGTCAGAGGGAGAAGCAGGCTCACCGCTGAGCCGGGAGCCTGATGTGGGACTCGATCCCAGGACCCTGGGATCATGACCTGAGCCGAAGGCAGTCGCTTAACCAACTGAGCCACCCAGGCGCCCTCTCTCTCTCTTTTTATTTTCCCCAATGTTCATCTGTTTTGTTTCTCAAATTCCACATGAGTGAAATCATACGGTATTTATCTTTCTCTGACTTATTTCACTTCGCATAATACACTATAGCTCCATCCACATCACTGCAAATGGCAAGATTTTTCTTTTTTTTTTTTTAAAGATTTTATTTATTTATTTGACAGAGAGATAGAGAGAGAGCGCACAAGTAGGCAGAGAGGCAGGCAGAGGGAGAGGGAGAAGCAGGCTCTCCGCTGAGCAGGGAGCCCGATGCGGGGCTCGATCCCAGGACCCTGGGATCATGACCCGAGCCGAAGGCAGACGCTTAATGACTGAGCCACCCAGGTGCCCCAAGATTTCTTTCTTTTTGATGGCTGAGTTAATATTCCATTGTGTGTGTGTGTGTGTATATGTATATATACACATATATCCTATATATGTATATATATAGGATGAGGGAACAGAAGGCAAGCTGAGGACAAAGCAGACGCTGACACCCACCCCCACCCCCGCATTGGATATATGTAACATTCCTCAGGCACTCCTGGCTGCCCTAAAGGAAAAACAGTCAACTTATAGAGATCACAATCCTGCAAGACCTGAGTCTTCCTCAGTTTACAAATGTCTTAGCAATCTACAAGAACAAAGTATTTCTATCAATAACCTAGCTTCCAGAAGGAAATGTAGATACAATTAAATGTCCTTATAACCTACAGCCCATTGACAGATACTTGAAGCAGGCAGAGTGTGATGTTCCCCCAGGAAGTTCCCAACTATCTTCATTGTAATGCCTTGCTAGAGGGAAAAACAACCTT
Source organism: Leptonychotes weddellii (assembly GCF_054177405.1). NCBI lineage: Eukaryota > Metazoa > Chordata > Mammalia > Carnivora > Phocidae > Leptonychotes > Leptonychotes weddellii. Next base: position 49,245,484 of record NC_138384.1, on the reverse strand, counting down.
AACTTGACAGTGGCGAGGCCTGTGAGTCTTAACAATGAAAATCCTTTTGAAAACCTCCCTTTTCCTCACAAACCCCCAACCCCGTAGTATATAATCAGCCACCCCTCGCAACCCTGGTGCAACTGCTCTTTCTGCCCACGGGTCCTGTCCCCGTGCTTTAATAAACCACCATTTTGCACCAAAGACGTCTCAAGAATTTTCTTGGTCGTCGGCTCCGGACTTCACCCCACCGAACCTCACTTATATTCCAAAACCACATCATTTACACCACATCTTCTTTATCCATTCTTCAGTCAATGGACATTTGGGCTCTTTCCATAACCTGGCTATTGTTGATAGTGCTGTTATAAACATCAGGGTGCATGTCCCCCTTCGAATTAGTTTTTTTTTTTTGTATCCTTTGGGGAAATACCTAGTAGCGCAATTGCTGGGCTGTCCGGTAGTTCTATTTTTTTTTTTTTTAAGATTTATTTATTTGAGACAGAGAGAATGAGAGAGACAGAGAGCACATGAGAGGGAGGAAGGTCAGAGGGAGAAGCAGACTCCCTGCCGAGCAGGGAGCCCGATGCGGGACTCGATCCCGGGACTCCAGGATCATGACCTGAGCCGAAGGCAGTCGCTCAACCAACTGAGCCACCCAGGCGCCCCCGGTAGTTCTATTTTTAACTTTGTGAGTACCCTCCATACTGTTTTCCAGAGTGGCTGCACCAGTTTGCATTCCCACCAATAGCGTAAGAGTGTTCCCCTTTCTCCGCATCTTCGCCAACATCTGTTGTTTCCTGTGTTAGAACACATCAATTTTTTTTTAAGATTTTATTCATTTATTTGAGAGAGAGAGAATGAGAGAGAGCAAGCACATGAGAGGGGGGAGGGTCAGAGGGAGAAGCAGGTTCCTTGCTGAGCAGGGAGCCCGATGCGGGACTCGATCCAGGGACTCCAGGATCATGACCTGAGCCGAAGGCAGTCGCCTAACCAACTGAGCCACCCAGGCGCCCAGAACACATCAATTTTTAAAATTCATCCATTCAACATCTATTTATTGAGTACCCACTTTGTCCCAGGAAGTGTTCTCAACAGAAGTAAAACAAACATGGAGCATACACTTTAGCAAGAGAGTTAGACAATAAACAGATAAACGAGTAAATATATAACCTAACAAGTATAATGGCAACCACAAAGCATGATGACAGGACATTACACTAGATAGTGCTGTTTTCTCATTATATATTAAAGCAAGATCACTTTAGTTTTCAGTCCCCATTGCAAATGTTGCTTACATCCTATCAGCTGAATTTGGGCACTTTATTTTTCTACAGAAATGCAGACCCAAGGAGTTTAACCCATGCATGCTGGGGTTTGCAGTAGCTGCCAGGAGATTAGTTGTTCTTTGATGGTAGCTTGAAAAAGGGCAAGGAGTAAGGGTAAGAGAGGGTAGTCTGGATGGTGGAAGAAAGGAGGAGGCATTCTTTTTTTCTCCATTTCTAACTCCCAGCACTGCCTCCTGCCATGGGGCCACACAGGAGGGCTTCTTAATCCAACCCAACTGTGAAAGTTTGGGTCCCTCCTCTGCCTAAGATTCCCCAGGACACTCGACTTTTTGAATCTGCAATTTTATACTTTCATCAGATTGAGAAAATTTTGGTAATTATTTCTTCAATTTCTTTCTCCTTTGGTAACTCTCTGGTGCTTTCAGGTAACTGTTTTTCATATTTTGTGCAGAGTTTATATTTTTATCTGTAGAATTGGCCCAGAGAGTTCTAGTGAAAGATGCCAGAAGCTCTGGAGGGTAGACCAAGATGTTGGAGTAGGAGAATGTAATGAATTCCAACCCAAATGCTTCCTGTAGTTTTCCAATAACAAATAACAGTATACAATCCTCTCTGGTTCATATATCCTCACAAATCTGAGCATCTCTGACCCCAGAAATGAATGACACTTACCAGGCATCCACACTGCACCAACAGGAGGGTCAGCTGGCCAAGACCTGAGATAGAAGTATACTAACAATTTGCTCAGTATTCAGGATTTTGAGCCCAACAACAGCATTTTGTTCAAATTACTTGTGGCAATCAATAATTTTGACATTGTAATTACTTAGAAATGGACTAAAGAATGCTTTTTTTTTTTAATTTTTTTTTTTTAAGATTTTATTTATTTATTTGACAGAGAGAGACACAGCGAGAGAGGGAACACAAGCAGGGGGAGCGGGAGAGGGAGAAGCAGGCTTCCCACTGAGCAGGGAGCCCGATGCGGGGCTCGATCCCAGGACCCTGGGATCATGACCTGAGCCGAAGGCAGACGCTTAATGACTGAGCCACCCAGGCGCCCCAAGAATGCTTTTTGATACAGAAAGATGTTCACCATATAATGGAGAAAGATGTTATGGAGATTATGTACCATATACTCCCATTTTTCTAAATTGTTTATTTAGGTATAGAAATCTCAACGAGGGTGTGAAAGGAAAAAAATGTTTGTAAAGATTTTGTTTATTTGAGAGAGAGAAAGAGAGAGAACACAAGCAGGGGGAGGGGCAGAGGCCAAGGGAGAAGCAGGCTCCCCGCGGAGCAGGGAGCCCGATGCGGGGCTCGATCCCAGGACTCTGGGATCACGGCCTGAGCCGAAGGCAGACGCTTACCGGCTGAGCCACCCGGGCGCCCCGGGAAAATATGTTTTAAGCGACATGGTACAAATGTGAGTAGTGTTAGCAGCAGTTCTGAGTTGTGGGATTATGGATGCTATCTTTTCTCCATTTTCACTCTTTTATTCATTTCCCCAAAGCAAGCCTTCTAATTTCCTCTACTCTCTATTCCTCCGCCCTGCTGTTCTTCCATAGCCTTTCCCACCATTCGATAAGCTATTTATTTTACTCATTCATTCGTGTTCTCCATCCACTTAAAAGTCAGATCTGAAGAGGCTAGGGAATTTTGTCCGTGTTTTCCCCTGCTGTATCCCCCTGCGTGACTTTTCTTTCCAGTGCAGGCCTAATTCTTTTTCTTAGTCCCCCATAGCGGGGACCGTTTCCACTGCCGGGGTGGGGGGCGGGACGGGGTTCAAGCCCAGCAGTCTGGCGGCAGAGACATCGTCTCATTCACTGCCTCTCAACAGTAAGGATAATGACGACGCTCCCGTTGGGCAGGAGAGACAGTTACTAATTTGCTGTCGTCACTTTGGGGATAGGACACTTTCGGGGTTCCCGATCGCTGTTCTTCCTGTCGCAAAACAGCACAGGAAGAAAACCACGCTCCCACGGACAGGCTCGAGGGCCGCACTCGGAGCCACTCCACGCTCACACGGACACAGCGTCCCCTCGAAAAGCCGCCCGCAGCGCCGTCTTCTCGCACCTGCCACCGCGTAACTAGGGACGCTTCCGGTCTCCAGGCGAAGGGAGGGGGAGCGCGCTTTCTAAGCGCCTGCGCACACCCCGCCCAGCTCCGCCACGCCCCTGACCCCTAGGCCACGCCCCCGAGTCCCGCGGTATTCAATCGCAGGCACGCACGCTCCGGCGCTCGGGTTCCTCCTCCCGTTTTCTACAGCGCAAGGACACGCCCCCTCCACTAAGCCCCGCCCCGCCCCGCCCCGCCCCGCCCCTCGTCCCTCGGGCTCCTCCCCCTTACACCGCCCGCCTCGGGAGATTCGTCTGCTGCACATTCGGAGCCCGGGCGTTGGCGCCTGCGGCCCTTCGGGTGAGAGGGGTGGTTTCCGGGCGGAGGCGGTGGGCTGTTCCCGCGGGTCGGCAGTCGGAGCGCGGGAGTCGGGCCGGGCAGGCGAGGCGGGCCGCCCTGACCCCGGCGGTGTAGTTCCAACCCGGACGCCGCCGCGGAGCCTTCCCCGCGCCGACTACGTTTCCCAGAGGCCAGCGCGGCGCGGTGCGATCCTGCCGTCCGAGGGGCGGGTGTGCGGGGGCTGCTGCGGCCGCCGGCGGGGCTGGGGGGCGGCTGGGGCGGGGCGAGTGCGGGGAGGGGGCGTGTGCGGCAGGCTGGACCCGAGTGGCCGGCGAGCGACCAGGGTGTGCTGGCGGGAGTGTGAGAGAAGTGGTGCGCCTGTGCGTGGAAGGTGAGCTCGTGTGCTAGGCTCCAGGAGAGACTGAGTGGAAGGTGTGAGAGTGAGATACCAGACATGTGAAAGGTGTGTGTGTGAGAGAAAGTGTGAGCTGCCAGAGATGGTGGAGGGGTGTGTGTGTGAAAGTGTGAGATGCCATACATGTGGGATGTGTGTGTGTGTGTGAGAGAGATAGTGTGAGATGCCAGGGATGGTGGCAGGTGTGTGTAAGAGAAAGTGTGAGATGTCAGGAGCATGTTGGTGTGAGTGTGTGACTGCAGTGTGTGTGTCTGTCCTATGAGGTATCTGAGTGTGAGAGAGGGCACTATATATTTGGTGTGTGTGAGACGTGGGGGAAGGGGGCACAACTACAATGAGAGAGACCAGGATGTGTTTGTGTAGTGGTAAAAAGAAAACCACAGGCCCAATTTGGCACCATTTAGGTCAAGTCCTCAGACAGGCAGTTAATACCCATCCTTTTTTTTTTTTTTTTTAAGATTTTATTTATTTATTTGACAGAGAGCGAGAGCAGGAACACAAGCAGGGGGAGCGGGAGAGGGAGAAGCAGGCTTCCCGCCGAGCAGGGAGCCCGATGCGGGGCTCGATCCCAGGACCCTGGGATCATGACCTGAGCCGAAGGCAGACGCTTAACGACTGAGCCACCCAGGTGCTCCAATTGCCGTCCTAATTGCAGTTTCCACCTACCCCAGAAATGGAGTTTTAACTGACCAGTCAAGAATTTTCTGGATGGCACCAATGAGGTAACATGTCACATGGGCCTTCTCCATTCCCCCAAAGGAAGCTGAGGTAATCTGCATAAGACCCCTTACAATCCCAC
>NC_138384.1:49229665-49240508 GCF_054177405.1 Leptonychotes weddellii | reverse complement strand
AGAATGTGTGTGTTTTTGTGTGTGAATGTGGAGTGTGAGAGACCATCACGTTTGTGTGTGTGTGAGAGAGAGGAAAGCTAGTGACGTGGTTGTGTGTGAGACCAGAGTAAGCAGGACGGAGACCATGTGAACTGCAGGTTGTCCCCTGAAGGCTTGCAGATAGAGCCTCTTTTAGGTTGTGGAGTGTGCTTGCATGAGCAAGGCAGAGATGAGGGCGCAGTGAGCCATGTTATGGGTGAGAGAATAAGATTGGGGGTGTGTGTGTGATATTTGTGTATCACCATGTGTGTGTACATGGGCCTCCGAGACCATGGTGTATGTGACTGCATATGATGTTGCTTCCTTTGGGTGCTTGGGATTATGTCCTCTGTGGTCAGGAAGTCGGTGAGATCTTGGGTCAGTGTTTGCGTGTCACACTGTGTGCTTGTCGCTGGCCCGGAGTGACTGATGTGTATGGGGAGACTACTTGGAAGAACACCAGCTTCTTGATGTGTGTTGCTTTTGGGTATTGTGTGCTGCTGAGGTAAGAATCCTAGAGTAGAATTCTCTGCTCCCAGTTCAAGAATTCCAGGAAAAAGCAGTAGGTGGGGCGACTGACTAGAGCCCCCCACTGGAGCAGGAGATACCTTCAGTTCTGGGTGACAAAAAGGAAGGGAAACCAAGGGACCGAAGACAGAGGTGGGACTGAAGGTGGCAGAATCGGCTGCTAAATTATGCCAGTGCCCATTGTTCCAGCGTGAGAGGCAGGCGAGGCCTGTGGGGATTTGGGTGGAGAATGATAACCCTGGCTTCTGATGCATTGAGGAGTCAGCTTTTCAAATTGTAGACTGTGTCAAAGCATGAAGCAGAGATGCAGGGAGGGAAAGAGCCACCTTTACCTATAAAAATAGGACCAAGAATGGGAAGGCAACTTTTAGGAAAAAGATTAAATTTAGGAACTCAAGCATAAGAAAAACAGAATTATAAGTTACAGTCCTCAGTGGCCATAGGTTGCCTAGAATCTTCCAGTTATTTGGGCAGTGGAATTAAGGAAAGCTGGGAGGAAGAAGGGGAAGACAGAATTTTTAGGCTGATGATTCTGGGAGTGGAGAGCAGGCCTCATCTTCTCACTCCCCTTTCTCTCCCTCCATGCCTGTCCTCTAGGATACTGCTGTTCTCCAAGAGAAGCCAGGAAGGAAAGGTGGAAATGACTGTTGAACTAGTGAAAGCCATATCCCAGGTTAGTTACTTCCATTCTCATCCGTGAAAGGCAGTCTTACTCTTTAGGACTTAGTAATGCTTCTTTTCTTTTGAAAATTCCCTGATTAACAACAGTCTTGACGGGCCTGGTGCCCATTTTTCCCAGAGCACACTAACGCAAACTGCCTGATGGGTAAGTAAAACTGAGTATGATGAGGCATAGAGCCTCCTCTGAGTCCCCTCTTGCCACTTCATATTTAATTCAGTATTGACGCCTGGGAAAAGATTTGGTTTCTGTTATGTGGAATAGAGGTGTCTTGGAACAAGTGAGTTGGGTTCCAAGTAAAATGTGCATTTGCTGTCCCTCTCTTATTTTTAGAATGCATTAGGAATCATCCTTCTGGCTGAATTTTGTTCAAATCTCTAATTTTATCCTTAAGTTCTTAAATGTTTTTCTTTGTTTACCTTAAAAACCTTAACTAGAATAGTTAATTTTTGCAAATTTAAAAAATTTAAATAGGTGATATATATAGTATGAAATTTAAGACATAAAACCTCCCTTTTGCCTTCCAGTTCTTAGGGGACATATATCATCCAGGGTATTCTATTCATGCACAGATAGGTTTTTCCCTTCACAGCTTGTGTTTTTTTGGGTCCTGTTTAAGAAATCCTTGTCCACCCCAGGATCTGTAGATACCCAGTTTTCTTCTAAAAGACTTGTTTTACCCCTCATAGTTTTCTGATAAGTTTATATTTGATTTTGGTGATTTTTTTCTGTGAAGATAAGGTTCAAAGTTACATTAAATTTATACATTAAACTTAATTTACATTAAATTGTTACATTAAATGTTTAATGTATCGTAAGTGAGTCAGGGGTTCATTTTTCTCCCACTCGCCTCTCTAGTTGACCGAGTGGCATTTGTTGAATAATTCATCTCTTTCTTAACTGATTTGGAATGCTCCCTGCATCTTACACTTGATTCTTTTGCTGGACTACATTCAGTTTTGGGTTTTTTTGGTTTTTTTAAAGATATTTATTTATTTATTTGAGAGAGAGAGAGCACTCGAGAGCAAGCAAGGAAAGGAACAGAGGGAGAGGGATAAAGAGACTCCTCGCTGGGCGTGGAGCCCGAGTAAGGGCTTGATCCCACGACCCCAAGATCAAGACCTAAGCTGAAATCAAGTGTTGGAGGCTCAACCGACTGAGACACCCAGGTGCCCTAGACTACATTCAGTTTTACTTGTATTTCTGTGTTTTTTAAAAAAATAGTATTTATTTATTTATTTATTTATTTGAGATAGAGAGTGCATGAGCGGGTGGGGAGGTGCAGAGGGAGAGAGAGAATCTTAAGTAGACTACATACGGAGCAGGGAGCTAGATGCAGGGCTTGATCTCAGAATGCTGAGATCATGACCTGAGCCAAAATCAAGAGTTGGGCACTGAACTGACTGAGCCACCCAGGCGCCCCCTTGTATTTGTTTTATTTTGTTTTGTTTTTTAAAGATTTTATTTATTTATTTGACAGAGAGAGACATAGTGAGAGAGGGAACACAAGCAGGGGGAGTGGGAGAGGGAGAAGCAGGCCTCCTGCAGAGCAGGGAGCCCGATGCGGGGCTCAATCCCAGGACCCTGGGATCATGACCCGAGCTAAAGGCAGATGCTAAACGACTGAGCCACCCAGGCGCCTCTTGTATTTGTTTTTAATCTTATAATTTTAAATTTACCTTTTGTGAAAGGAACTGTGAATATAAAGGGAGACCTTAATTTTCCAGATGAGAAGTTCTCCATTCCAGATTTTTTTCCAAGTGGAAAACATGCTTTCGTTATATGGATGGGAGTCAAATGTCCACTTACTAATATTTAATTACACATTTTATATTAAAATCACATTAAATTAATTTTAAAACCTTGCCCTGCCCCCATCTCCCACTATCAGAGTTAATGAAATATTCAAAAAGAAAAATGGATTTGGGCATCTGTGTCTTTCTAAGCATTAGGAACACTTTATGAATCATCTAACATAATTTTCCAGATACAGAACTTTTAGAGTTTGGTGTATATGGTGTTACTGTACACACAAACTGGTAAGAACCAATTTGCATACTGTTAAGATTTTTTTTTTTTAAGATTTTATTTATTTATTTATTTATTTGTTAGAGAGAGTGAGTGGGAGTACAAGCAGGGGGAGCTGCAGGCAGAGGGAGAAGCAGGCTTCCCGCAGAGCAGGGAGCCCGATGTGAGGCTCGATTCCAGGACCCTGGGATCATGACCTGAGCCGAAGGCAGCTGCTTAACCGACTGAGCCACCCAGGCGTTCCTGTTAAGTTTTTTTTTGCGCTTCATTTGTCCTATAGGAAAAGTTGGGTTATCTCCACAGTGTTACCACTTTACGTCTTAGCTGTTCTGATAGTTAACTTCATATTCCTGAATAAAATGTTTGGAACACTATTCCTTAATTATTTTTGTTGTAGATATTACCTATTAACTTACTACTAGAGATAATAAAGATTCTGTTCAGTAATAACCCCAAACACATATACACTTTCCTTTTTTATCAACCTTCCAACATTATTTTATTACTGTTTCAGTTTTGTTCTGTTTAGGGTAGCTTGGTGACTTTCACCAATTTTGGAAAATTTTCAACCACTATCTTTCAAACATTAGCTCAGACCCTTTCTCTCCTAAAATTACAATTACATAAAGGCTAGATCTTTTTTACTCTGTATATTTTGCTTATGCTCTAAGTCTCTTCAATTCTCTAATCTACTGTTAAATCCATCATTGAATCTTAGCTTCCATTATTGCATTTTTAGTTTTAGAATGTTTTATTGTTTTATGTAATTCCCTGTTTTCTGCCTAAGTCCACCATTTATTTATCCAGTCATTTATTTGTATTAGCATGGATTCATGTGTATTTATTTTATAATTTAGGTTATAATTCAATACTACATTATTTTGTTGCTCAAATTGTTATAGCTTTGGTCATTAGGCGCTCTTTTAGCAACTCCTGTGTCATACCCCATCATTGTGGGATATTTTTTGTTTGTTGAACACCGACTTTGATACTGCATATCTAGGTTCATCCTGTATACTTCCTGTACCAGTCCTACAATGAGCCATTTCTCCATGGTAGAGACGGTTTACTTTTGCTTCAGGCACACAGCTATGCTAAGAACAACTCAATCTTAGAGGGCCAGGAGCTGAAATGATTAGAGGCAGGGCCTCAGTCCTTCTTTTTTTTTTTTTTTAAAGATTTTATTTATTTATTTGACAGCAAGAGAGGGAATACAAGCAGTGGGAGTGGGAGAGGGAGAAGCAGGCTTCCCGCCGAGCAGGGAGCCCGATGCGGGGCTCGATCCCAGGACCTGAAATCATGACCTGAGCCGAAGGCAGATGCTTAACAACTGAGCCACCCAGGTACCCCAGGGCCTCAGTCCTTCTGAAAGCTGGGTTATTTCTGGTTCACCATCAATTCTGGGGTGTAGTCCTTTCTTTGGGTTCTCAACCAAAAGCCTGGGGTATTTATTTATCAGAACCTATCTTTGGCAGACTGTAGTAATCTGTGAATAGTCTAGATTAGCATTTATTACTGTTGTTTCTCCTCATGTGTCATTCTTCAAAAGTCCTCAACTTATCAGCAGTGAGCATTTTATCAATCTACTTCTGCTTTGGAACTCTGAATAAAATCTCACTGGGTATACTGACATTGGAGACCTTGGAATAATTTATGGTATAAAGCACATTTGGGGAAATTTTTGCCGTGTCTTTGGGCACTTACAGTGTTTTATAATGTGGAAGGGCTAATATTCTTCCCATTACTCATCTTTTCCATAATTCTCTTTTTTTTTTTTTTTCCATAATTCTCTTGACTGTTCTTATAAGTTTATTTTTCTAGCAAATTTTAGAATCAGGCAGTTTTTTTAAAAAACCCTGCTGGTTATTTTATTTATTTTTATTTTTTTAAAGATTTTATTTATTTATTTAATTGACAGAGAGAGAGACTGTGAGGGAGGGAACACAAGCAGGGGGGAGTGGGAGAGGGAGAAGCAGGCTTCCCGCCGAGCAGGGAGCCCGACGCGGGGCTCGATCCCAGAACCCTGGGATCATGACCTGAGCCAAAGGCAGACGGCTAACCGACTGAGCCACTCAGGCGCCCCTTTGCTGGTTATTTTAAAGTTATTTATTTAACAGATACTTTTTGACCTTGTACATGCCAGGTGGTCTTTTAGATTTTGGCGGAGCAGCAAGAAACGACAAAGACTGTGCCCTTGTGGGGCAGAGGGGGAAAATAGACATAAATAAATGAATTAGTATACATTAAATAGTGAAATGTGCAATCTTTATTTGGAGATACGTTTTCATTTTTCTTGGGTAGATTAACCTGGGAGTGGAATTTCTGGGTCATATGGTCAATTCATATTTAACTTCCTAAGAAATTGCTAAGCTGTTTTTCAAAGCAGCTATGCCACTTTACCTCCTCAGCAGCAGTGTATGAGGGTTCCCATTTTTCCACATCCTAAGTTTGTTGTCTGTTTTACTAGTTTAATTTTATGGGGCACCTGGGTGGCTCAGTCGGTTAAGCATCTGCCTTTGGCTCAGGTCATGATCTCAGCGTCCTGGGATTGAGCCCCACGTCCGGCTCCCTGCTCGGTGGGGAGTCTGCTTCTCCCGCTCCCCCTGCTGCTCCCCCTGCTTGTGCTCTCTCTCTTTCTGTCAAATAAATAAAATCTTAAAAAAAATAATTTTATTACTCTCTATTAGTTATGTATAGATTTTCTTTTTTTAAAAAAAGATTTTATTTATTTATTTGAGAGAGAGTGCGCACAGATGGAGACTGAGCAGGGAGCCCGATGCAGGACTCGACCCCAGGACCCTGGGGTCATGACCTGAGCCAAAGGCAGACGCTTAACCGACAGCCACCCAGTGCCCCACGTATAGGTTTTCAAGTACATAAGGTTTTAAGTTCATCTTTTCATAGTTTTTAGTTGTTCTGAATCCTGAACAGAGACTATAGCCTGAAAATTTTGGGGTTTAACATTTGTTAAGGCTTTTGTTGGCCTAGTATAAGATCAGTTTTTGTTTACTGTGTATTGGGGCAAACCAGAAAGCTAAAAACTGCGTTACCCAGACTCCTTTGCAAATAGGGTTCTATATATGACTTATATATGCCAAGTAGAGACTTCCAATGCAATGTGTGGAAGGTAGAAGTCAGCAACAGGAAGCAGCAGCTAAGTTCAGGGATATAGGATTTTAAAGCCAACATAGTGGCAGAGGGATTTGGTTGTTCTGGGGCAGCTCTGGCTGAAGTTCCTACTGGTCGAATCATAGCATGTTAGGTGCTTATCTGTGGGTGACACTGGAGAATGAGATTTTTGAAAAATACCATCTTGGTCTAATTGGGCTTTTCTCGTGATGTGTAGCTTTTGGTTGTGTAGCATGCAAACTTTGTTCTTTAGTCCTTCTGGAAATCCCATATATTATCTGATACCTTGCACCTTGCAATAAATGTTTTTTTTCTTAAAAAATAATTATAATCTCTTCAAATGCTATAAATTAGAATTTATTTAATTGAATATAAGATTATCAGTAAAAAATAAGAACTAGACATACATGCATATAAAGATACCTACAGGGGCTCCTGGGTGGCTCAGTCGTTAGACGTCTGCCTTCAGCTCAGGTCATGATCCGAGGGTCCTGGGATCGAGCCCCACATTGGGCTCCCTGCTCAGCCAGGAGCCTGCTTCTCCCTCTCCTGCTCCCCCTGCTTGTGTTTCCTATCTAGTTGTCTCTCTCTCTGTGTCAAATAAATAAATAAAATCTTAAAAAAAAAAAAAAGATAGCTACATAAACATTGGGAAAAGTCTGATGGTATACATACCAAATAATTAGCCATGAATACCAGGATCACAAGCAATCAAATTTATTTTTCTGTGGGAATAGCCAAAACACCTATTTCCTTACTAGTGACCAAATTATACTAAATATTGGAAAGAATGTGACTACTGCTTGCTTTGATAAATTCATGTGAATGAATTTGGTTTTATAAGAACATGGGAAATGATGGGTATCAGCCAAAATGGCAGCCTCAACTAACTAGAAGGGGCAATCCAGAATTCAGGAAAACCAGTAGCTCACAGTGAATCTGAAAAAAAAAAATTTAATACCAGGTGCCTGGCTGGCTCAGTCAGAAGATCATGTAATTTTTTATCTTGGGGTCATGAATTCAAGCCCCTCGTTGGGTGTAGAGATTAAAAATAAACAACAACAACAAATTTTTAATACTTTTATGAGGAAAATAGACTAAACATTTTCCGGGGCGCCTGGGTGGCTCAGTCGTTAAGCGTCTGCCTTCGGCTCAGGTCATGATCCCAGGGTCCTGGGATCGAGCCCCGCATCGGGCTCCCTGCTCAGCAGGAAGCCTGCTTCTCCCTCTCCCACTCCCCCTGCTTGTGTTCCCTCTCTCACTGTGTCTCTCTCTGTTAAATAAATAAAATCTTTAAAAAAAAAAAAAATATTCTTAGACTAAACATTTTCTCAAATGTGTATATATCTTCTGAAGTCCCATACGTTAAAAATTTTTGTATCATGACTTTGTTCTAAACTTGTGTTTACTGTCAAAAAGCAAATTAAGACGTTCTGTGTATAGCTTTGTCTTTATATAGTCAGTTACCAATGTCATTGGTATACAAGGCACTGAGCATGAAGATTTTTCTTTTTGATGGAAATAAACAAATCTGAATATGAAAAATGCCCATAATATTTTTTAAAATTTCTTACAACCTGCTGGTGATTATAACTGGACGTTTATTTTTTTCTTAACACATTTAATTCTTTAAGAAACTAAAAATTAGGGGCACCTGGGTGGCGCAGTTGGTTAAGCATCCAACTGTTGCTTTTGGCTGAGATCATGATCTCAGGGTAGTGAGACTGAGCCCTGCACTGGGCTCTGCACTCACTGTGGAATCTGCTTAAGACTCTAAGACTCTCTCTCTCCCTCCCTCTTCCTTTTCCCCCTCCCCATGCTTGCTCACTCACTTGCTCACTCTCTAAAATAAATAAATCTTTATTTATTTATTTTTTTAAAAGATTTTATTTATTTATTTGAGAGAGAGAGAGTGTGCAAGCAGGGGGAGTGGCAGGGAGAGGGAGAAGTAGACTCCTACTGAGCAAGGAGCCTGACGCGGGACTCGATTCCAGGACCCTGGGATCACGACCCAAGACGAAGGCAGATGCTCAACCGACTGAGCCATCCAGGCATCCCTAAAAAAATACTTAAAAAATAAACTAAAAATTTTATTCGGTTTCATTTTGATATTATCATAAGTATATAGGTTTGTTGTATGCAGACTCAATATACAGACTGAATGTGTTGTAGTCTTAATGCTGGGTGATTTCTCATATTATTACCCAGTTTACTCTGGTATGGCATGTCATGCTAGTTCTTAATGGCATAGCATGAGAAAATTGCATTCTAGTTATATTCATTATTTTTATTGTGTAAGAAAAAATAAAATCAGCCCCATCAGTTCAGTGCCCCTTCCCTTCTGAAACACTAGGATCTCATAGAGTACCATTTGCAAACAATCAATTTAGATAATCTTTTTTGTTTTTAAAGGTTCAACCACAGGTGTAAGTCATTCCTTGAGGCTCTTATTTACTGCCCTGTGGCCACTGTCCGTATTTCCACATGCCAAGAAATAGGTTAGCATCCTTGCATACAGTGCAATTTAACACTTCAATAACTACCATTTTAGGTTGGAGCTTCATATTATAATGGTTTAATATTTTTTCTCCTCCAAGGGCTATTTTTCACATAAAGTAGAAACAACTTAAAGCTTCAACGTGGAGTTATGCATGAAAATGAGCATTGGTTGATCAAGGGTGTATTTGTGTCATTTCAGGACTTGGTGACATTCAAGGATGTGGCAATAGACTTTTCCCAGGAGGAATGGGAATGGCTGAACCCTGCTCAGAGGAATTTGTACAAGAATATGATGTTGGAGAACTATCAGAACCTGGTATCACTGGGTAAGAATATTTTCTCCTCTGCATAATTTAGAATTACATTAGTGACTCTTTACATTTTTATTTATTATTAAAACTTTTTTAAAAAGATTTTATTTATTTGAGAGAGAAAGAGTGATAGAGCACAAGTGGGGTGGAGGGGCAGAGGGAGAGGGAGAAGCAGACTCCCTGTTGAGCTGGGAGCCCGACTCAGGGGCTCGATCCCGGGACCTGGAGATCATGACCTGAGCCGAAGGCAGATGCCCCACCATCTGAGCCACCCAGGTGCCCCAAAAAGATGTGTTTCATGCATGAATGAACAATGCATGCACCATGCTTCTCTGAGAAGCCCCTTTTATCCTGCTTGTGGTTCACTGAGCTTCTTGAAACAAAATGTATGTCTTTCATCAAATTTGAATAATTTTTGGCTTTATTTCTTCAAATAATTTTTTCTGCTGTCTCTCTTGGTATTTCAATTACAAGTATATTAGAACCTTTGATATTATGCCCTAGGTAACTGAAGATCTGTTCATTATTTAAAATCTTTTTTCTTTGTATGTCAGATTAGATAATTTCTATTGGACTAACTTCAAATTTACTTACTCTTTTTGTGTTTTCTTCACTGTCTTGTTAAGCCAATGTAGTGAATTTTTTAAAAAGATTTATTGATTGGGGCGCCTGGGTGGCTCAGTCAGTTAAGCGGCTGCCTTCAGCTCAGGTCATGATCCCAGGGTCCTGGGATCAAGCCCCGCATCGAGCTCCATGCTCAGCAGGAAGCCTGCTTCTCCCTCTCCCACTCCCCCTACTTGTGTTCCCTCTCTCCTGTCTCTCTCTCTGTCAAATAAATGAATAAAATCTTAAAAAATAAAAAATAAAAAAATAAAAAGGGAGAGAGAATCTCAAGTAGACTCTGCACTGAGCACGGAGGCTGACGCAGGGCTTGATCCATGACACTGAGATAGGACCTGAGCCAAAACCAAGAGTTGGGTGCTTAACCTGATTGCACCACCGAGACACCCCAATGTAGTGAATTTTTAAATTTCAGATACTATATTTTTCAATTCTAAACTTTCCACTTGGTTCTTTTTTTATAATTTCTATTTCTCTGCTGAGAAATTCTAAGCATATTTTCCTTTACATTTTTGGGTATGGATATAACAGCAGTTGTTTTGTTTTGTTTTTACCGATTTTATTTATTTATTTGACAGAGAGAGACACAGCGAGAGAGGGAACACGAGCAGGGCGAGTGGGAGAGGGAGAAGCAGGCTTCCTGCTGAGCAGGGAGCCCAGTGCGGGGCTCGATCCCAGGACCCTGGGATCATGACCTGAGCCAAAGGCAGACGCTTAACGACTGAGCCACCCAGGCGTCCCTATTATAGCAGTTTTTAAATCCTGGTCTACTAATTCCAACATCTGTGTTATCACTGGTTAGCTCCTCATTAATTGCTTATTTTTCTGAGTGTGATTCACTTTTCCCTCTTTCTACTTAGGTGTAATAATTTTGGATTTTATCTCAGACACTATAAATAATAACATTGTAGAGGCTATAGATTCTGTTATATTTCTCTGAAGAGTTTTTTAAATTTTTTTAATTTTTATTATTATGTTAATCACCATACATTACATCATTAGTTTTTGATGTAGTGTTCCATGATTCATT
>NC_138384.1:49213648-49229565 GCF_054177405.1 Leptonychotes weddellii | reverse complement strand
AGCAACCCTCAGTTTGTTTCCTGAGATTAAGGATTCCTCATATCAGTGAGGTCATATGATACATGTCTTTCTCTGATTGACTTATTTCGCTCAGCATAACACCCTCCAGTTCTATCCACGTCGTTGAAAATGGCAAGCTTTCATTCCTTTTGATGGCTGCATAATATTCCATTGTGTATATATACCACATTGTTTTGTTTTTTTAAGCAGGCAGTTAACTTGATTCAAACTCCAAACTCTGTCTCTAGGGGCTCTTTACAATACATCACTTACTGGCTGTCTGATGATCCTGTGAAAATGCTGGGCAGAATTTCTTCCCCGAGTCCTTTAGAAAATTGTTTAACTTTCATAAAGTTGACTGTTGGCAGTTCCACTAGACTATGCCAGAAGCTTTATGTAATCTGTCTCTAAAATGTGTTTTACCCTTTGATCTAATCATTCATGTTATGTCATTCCATCAGTATTAAGGAACTGATTTATAGCTCTGAAATACCCAAAACACGGCCAATTTTCATGTCTTTTTTTTTTTTTTTTGTATGCAGGTCTTTGCATCTCTAAGCCATATATGATCTCCTTATTGGAGCAAGGGAAAGAGCCTTGGGAGATGAAGACAGAGATGACAAGAAGCCCATTCCCAGGTGAGTGTGGGAGAACCAGATAGGGGAATCCTTTCTAGATACTGGCTCAGCTATTTTCAAAGGTGATACTTTCTCCTTTCTTATGCTATTAGAAGCTCTTCTCAAGCCTTCCAAGCCTGAGGAGAAAATTGAAACTTTAGTATGTAGCATCGGCTCCCGAAATGTCTAGATATCTCTTCTCTCTAATAGCTAACTCAGTTTGCAAAAATCTCTATCCAGCTCTTTCCCATCCCTTCTTTCCTTTTGCCATATAGACTTATATAAGCTTCTCTGTTTCTTAAATCTTAACTCCTAAATTGGGTGCTGCTTGAAAATCATAATCTGGGGGTGCCTGGGTGGCTCAGTTGGTTGAGCGACTGCTTCGGCTCAGGTCATGATCCTGGAGTCCCTGGATCGAGTCCCGCATTGGGCTCCCTGCTCGGCAGGGAGTCTGCTTCTCCCTCTGACCCTCCCCCTTCTCATGTACTCTCTCTCTCTCATTCTCACTCTCTCAAATAAATAAATAAATCTTTAAAAAAAAAATCATAATCTGTCCTGCTTTATATTTTTCTTTGCTTCCCTGTTGCAAATAGGAAAGACCCAGACCTTACCAGCCCCTATGTAACCAGCTCCATCCTACTTCTCTGACCTTATCCTCTATGATTTTTTAGCTTTTTCACTCTACTTTAGTACAGAGTTTTCTAAACTATGTGAGGTATCCAGGTATTCAAGTGTGTTAAAGGTATGCGAACATACAGGATCTCTAAGCCTTGAGAGACCAGGTGCGGCCAGAGGCAGTCTGAGTTCCAAGTTTGGTTGCTTCTGGATCACAAGCAGTATCATTCTTTTGCCTCTGTTTGCCTTACAGATGTTGACGAGTACCTGACAGTACAGTTGAGAAGCACTGCTTTTACCCATTGGTCACCTTTTCTGAACTCACCAAGCTCTTTACTGATTCAGGCTTGTGCACTTCCTGTTTTCTCTGCCCAGAACGCCCTTCTCTTGGCTGTCTGTCCATGCTTGACTCCTGTCGGCTTTGGCCAGCAAACCCTGAGACAGAGAATGAAAAGACACCTTAGTAGGAGAAAGGGGAGGGCCTGGGGATTGGATGCTCTAGTGGCGGAAGGTCCTGAGCCAGACTCTGCCTCCACCTTTATTGTGAATGTTATCAATACAACAAGGGAATAAGAAAAACAAGAAGGAATGTGAAGCTGTAATAATCAGGACAGTGGTATAGGGAGTATCGTGTGAATAGAACAAGCTGTGCTCATGACCGGCATATAGACAGGGAGTGCATGGGGTATGTGACCTCCAAAGATAAATGTTTCTCCTAAGTCAAGCATTTACTCCCTGGATGAGTGCATTGAGCCGCAATGAGGATCTGGCTGTTTTCAGTCCAGAAACCTTAAAGGGGGCCCAGTTTTCTGGACACTCCTTCTTTGCTTTTCAACTAGTTTCATCCAGATAAGATTTATTAAATCTTATCTAGCTAGGCACTGTGAATTCCCACAGACTCTCAGGCCGGAGCTCAAAAATCATCTCATCAGAGGCCTTCCCTAACCACCTTCTGTAATGAACATTCCCTTATTCCAACCCAATTACTTTCTATCAAGCCACTTATTTTCTTTGTAACACTCAGGAAAGCCTGTAATTAACCTGCTTATGGTTTACATGCTTATTTTCTGCCTCCCCCACTGAACTGAATGTTCACAAAGACAAGGGAATGTTGAAATCATACATGATAATTGTGCCTTTATGAAATTCTTTCACTTCCATAACAGTATTGGATCTTTACATTTTGAGATGATTTGGATCCTAGATTTCCAGGATCCTCCAATTAGCCAAATATTAGAAGAGAAATTAGCCCTGCTTAGACATGCTTTATACTTTGTTGTGTAGGAATCTACCACCTGCCTTAAATAGGGAAATAGAGGAACTTTCCTGATAAGAAGTAATAATTGGCCTTGTGAAGAATAGCAAGGTAGAAGGAAGGGTGATGAAGCCTATACATTTGGTGGGATATTGAGTCACAGTATAGATTCAACTATTATTAAGTGAGTAAGATATCTTAGCATCTGTGTTGAGAAAGGCCAAAAAGATAAGGGACAACCATGGTTTCCCATGGGAGGTTGTAGTGTTGAAGACTATCTTCATGGGAGGAATCCATGATGTACCCAGCTTTCTGTTTTTCTGTCCAGTGTTTCTCCCCTCAGTTGTCTGTGTAAGAAAAACTATAGGTGATTGGTTCGTTGAACTCTCATGGCCTCAATTCTAGAATTACTGAAGCCTGAGTGTTAGGAAGGAAAGAAGCAGCAGGAAGGGGTAGGAAGCTTGTTAACACTTTTGAGTCCTTCCTAACTGCTTTAGTAGATTTGATCTCTTTCATCTCTGAACTTCTATACTAGTTTTACCTTTTACCACATGGGCTCTGTGGTATTTGGTACTTGATATTCCATATTTTCTTCTCAATTACTTTCTTTGTTGGTCTTACCTTTCTAATCACTTTCTATACTCCTCAGGAACAACTGGTCTTTTATTACATTAGTGTCCATAATGTTTGACACATAGTAGAAAACTGTTTTAGGGAGTATTGGATTAGTCAGTAATTTACTATTACTAATTTACTATTACTAAGAGAGGAAAGGAAAGCACTTTCTCTTTTGCCCTTTCTTGATACCAACCTTTTCCCTGAAGTTTTCTCTTAGTATCATCTCTTCAATACAAATTTCTTTATGTATTTATTGAGAACTTATATATGCCTGAGTTTCTGTGATATATGTTAAGTGATTTAGTAGTAGTGTTTAAAGCATATTATTCCTTCCCTGAAGCTTATATTCTAGCTCACAAGGCAAGAAAGGTATTTTAAGTGGCAGTAAAAAAACTTCATAATAGTAATACACACCTACATATCATTATGAAACTAGTTTATTCAAAAAGAGTTATGGCAAAACCCCATTAAGATGTGGACTGGGAAGTGACACTCTTCTTAGGCTGGTGAGAATGAGAAGATGAATGGAAAAATGCCTTACTATGCAACCTGAAGTTCAGGGATCTCTGAGAAATGAAGAGTTTGCTGTATTGAAATATGTAGCAATGGTACATACAAACACTATTTTCTGGTTATGAAAAGATTAGTCTAGGAGTTTACCTAAACTCCAAGGGAAGTCATGAAGCATAAGGTATTTGTGGTTGCTGAGACTCTGTAGAGATTTTTGATCAGCAGTAATTATGTGATGATATTCGTATTTAAACAACATTCACCTACCTGTATATGCAAGTCAACTGGAAGTGGGAAAGAATAGAGGAATGGTGTTTAATTTATAGTCTGTTAATACAGGATAAAATAAAAAAATATTATTATTGGGCGCCTGGGTGGCTCAGATGGTTAAGCGTCTGCCTTCGGCTCAGGTCATGATCCCAGGGTCCTGGGATCAGGCCCCACATCGGGCTCCCTGCTCAGCGGGAAGCCTGCTTCTCCCTCTGCCTCTCTCTCTCTCTGTCTCTTATGAATAAATAAATAAAATCTTTAAAAAAATATATTATTGTAGCCTACTTCTCTAGGACCTCATTATCCTACATTTAATTCTCTTAATCACCTTCTCCATGTTTCCCTGAGCTCTGAAATCTGCTTGCATATTTTTCAGTTGATGTGGTGGTGCATAATAGATTTTGTGGGATTCCCTATTTTTGAATCACCTTGTCCACATTAAATATTTCCTTTGTTATATCCGATGATAAAGGAAGCACTTGATTTTTGTTATCTTTCAGATTTGGGATCTATATATGAGACACAAGAATTATCTCTGAAGCACTTCATGTATGATGATGTGTTAATGGAGAGAATTGCAGGCTATGGACTTGAGTTTTCCACTTACAGAGAAAATTGGAAATGTGAAGATCTTTTTGAGAGGGAGTTGGTAAGTCAAGAGGCATTTATCAGGCAAGAAATAACCACTCATAAGAAAACCCTTACTAAGGAAATAGATCACAACTATAACAAATCTGGGAAATTTGTCCATCTAGACAATATAGAAGAAAATGTTTATAATCACAAGTCAGGTAAAAAAAGCTTTTCCCAAAATTCCACGGTAGTAAAACACAAAGTCTATGCAGGAAAGAAACTTTTTAAATGTCATGAATGTGAGAAAATGTTTACCCACAGCTCCTCCCTTACTGTTCATCAGAGAATTCATACTGGTGAAAAACCGTATACATGTAAAGAATGTGGGAAGGCCTTTAACCAGAGTCAGCACCTTGTTCAACATCACAGAATACATACTGGAGAGAAGCTCTTTGAATGTAAAGAATGTAGGAAAGCCTTCAGCCAAAATGTGCACCTTATTCAACATCAAAGAATTCATACTGGAGAAAAACCGTATAAGTGTATGGAATGTAGAAAAGCCTTCAGCCAACCTGCCCACCTTGCTCAGCACCAGAGAATTCATACTGGGGAGAAGCCCTATCAATGTAAGGAATGTGGGAAAGCCTTCAGTGACGGCTCATCCTTTGCTAGACATCAAAGATGTCACACTGACAAAAGACCCTATGAATGTATCGAATGTGAGAAAGCCTTCAGGCAGAACACATCCCTTATTCGTCACTGGAGGTATTATCATACTGGAGAGAAACCTTTTGATTGCATCGATTGTGGGAAAGCTTTCAGTGATCACATAGGCCTTATTCAGCATAGGAGAATTCATACTGGAGAGAAACCATATAAATGTAAAGTGTGTGGGAAAACCTTCAGTTATGGCTCATCCCTTACCGTCCATCAGAGAATTCACACAGGAGAGAAACCTTATGAATGTGTTGTCTGTGGGAAGGCCTTCAGCCATCATGCTTCACTCACACAACATCAAAGAGTGCATTCTGGAGAGAAACCTTATGAATGCAAGGAATGTGGGAAAGCCTTTAGACAGAGTATACACCTTGCCATTCATTTGAGAATTCATACTGGTGAAAAACCGTACAAATGTAAAGAATGTGGAAAAGCTTTTAGCATAAGTTCACAGCTGGCTACTCATCAGAGAATTCATACTGGAGAGAAACCTTATGAATGTAAGGAATGTGGTAAAGCTTTCAACCAGAGGGCACACCTTGCCCAACATCATAAAATTCATACAGGAGAGAAACCTTATGAGTGTAATGAATGTGGTAAAGCCTTCAGCCAGACTACCCGCCTTATTCAACATCAGAGAGTTCATACTGGAGAGAAACCCTATAAATGTAGCGAATGTGGAAAGGCTTTTAGCGATAGCTCATCCCGTTCTCAGCATCGGAGACTCCATACCGGCCAAAGGCCCTATGAATGTGTTGAATGTGAGAAGGCATTTAGAACAAAATCATCTCTTATTTGTCATCAAAGATGTCATACTGGGGAGAAACCTTATGAATGTAGTGTGTGTGGTAAAGCCTTTAGCCATCGTCAATCCCTTACAGTTCATCAGAGAATTCATTCTGGAGAAAAGCCTTATGAATGTCAGGAATGTGGGAAAACCTTTAGCCAGATTGGACACCTTAATCTACATAGAAGAATTCATACTGGAGAGAGATCTTATGAATGTAAAGAATGTGGAAAAGTCTTCAGACAAAGTGCACACCTTACTCATCATCAGAAAGTTCATGCTGCAGAGTCATCTCAGGCATTTAGCTCTTCCTCACCCCATATGTCATCAAGCCCCATGGATATATCTGCTAGATATTTTTGGAATTCGTCCACTTCTTTCAGTTCTCATTGTCCTACTCCAAAACACAGTCATTTCACCTGGACTGTTCCAATATAAAAACTGGTCTTACATCCTGTTTTATTTCCTTCAAGTTCTTTCTTCACACTACTGCCGTGGTGGTCTTTTAAACATGTAAATGTAACTAAACTACTCTCTCAAAACCCTGGTTATGAAAAATTAAACTATTTGATGCATATAAAGTGCTTAGCAATAGTGCCTGACCCAGACTAAGTGCTTGGTAAATGTTAAGTCAGTATCATTCAGAGTCTGTTTAAAAATTATGTTTAAAGAGTGAACTCTGGAAAGCAGTATATCAGTACTAGGAGATTATAATAATTTTGGAACTGAAACTGCATCTTAAGGTGGATAATGAGGATTAGCATGTGTAGTATTTTTAAGTTTGACATCAGAGTAACATAGTGGCTTTCTCATGACTCCACGGCTGTATGCCTTTGTAGGTGCAGAAATTTAGTGTAAACCTGGTACATAGAATATGTTTTAGGAAGTGCCTAGAGCTCTGGATAAGACTGAAACAAAAGAATTAGAATTTACCCAGGAATGTAAGAGTATAGCTAATCAAGGCAAAAAAAGAAAAATTCCTTAATATTTAAAACTGAAGCAATAGAGAACTTGAAGAGTCTAGCCATATTTTAAACTGTTTTAGAGTATAGAAAAAAAATAAAACATAATACTGTAAAGTATTTGGAATACTTCTTTCATGAGGCTCATTCAGTTCTGATATCAACCCCCTCAAAATGAAATGATAGATTAATTTACTTATGGTTCTATATGGAAAGGAAATCATTAATCTCTATTGAAAGAGAATAGAGGTTCTGAATAAATGGAGATTCATACATGTTTGTAGATGGAAGTTTCGATACTGTAAAGATGTCTACATTTACTCAGTTCAGTCATGATAACTGTAGGATATTTTTACATTGACAGTTTTCTTCTGAAAATCACATAGAGTGGTAAGTAGGCAAGCATCATAGGAAATTTTTGGAAAAGATCTTATACCCATGAATTCAGTGGATTGCAAAAGTAGTATTTTAAGTGTCTATTTATTTTTAAGTAATCTCTAGAGCCAGTGTGGGGCTTGAACTCAACCCCAAGATCAAGTCTCATGCTCCTCTGACTGCGCCTGGCAGGAGCCCCACTGAAATGGCATTTTTGATATATTATTGGGGGAGATGGATTATTTAAATGGTGTTTGACAGTTACCCAACTGGAAGTAAAGTCAGAGCCACATTTTACTCCTTACAGAGAAGTTCCCTGAATATGGATTAAAGTTGTAATAGGAAACACAAAATTCTAGAAGAGAATATAGAATATTTCTATCCCTTTGAGTTCAGGAAGACTTGGTAAACTGGACGCAGAGTCTAGAAGCCATGAAGAGAGAGTGACAGGAAGGAGCACGTAAAAGTTTTAGACCCTGTGCATGGTATAAGGCACTATGCAAAGTTAAAAGGCACATGACAGGCTGGGAGATATTTTAAACATATACATATTATGAAGGATATAGCCCTTCTAAAAAGTGCTGTTGAAAAGCAGCAAGGAGGGGCGCCTGGGTGGCTCAGGCGTTAAGCGTCTGCCTTCAGCTCAGGTCATGATCCCAGGGTCTTGGGATCGAACCCCGCAGCGGGCTCCCTGCTCCGTGGGAAGCCTGCTTCTCCCTCTCCCACTCCCCCTGCTTGTGTTCCCTCTCTCACTGTGTCTCTGTCAAATAAATAAATAAAATCTTTAAAAAAAAAAAAAAAAGAAAAGCAGCAAGGATAAGATACAGTCTGAAAAGCACACCAACAAGCAATTCACAGATGCAGAACATGAAATTGTCAAATAAAATAGAGGAAGTTCCTAACTGCAGTAATGATCGGATAAATTGAAATTTTAAAAAGCCCTTTCCACCAACATAAATCACAAATTTTATGGATAATAGCTAGTACTCTTACAGATGTGAGAAATATATTTTTATACATTGGGAGGATAAATTGGTTAAAAGCCATTTTAGAAGCTAATGTGTTACCTGTCAACATTTTAAATGTAACTAACCACTTTGCTGCGATTCTAAATCTAGGAATTTATCTTCTTGAAAAGCACAAGTGCAGAAATATAGATGCATAAGCACATTTATTATAGAATTGCAAGAAATTTGGAGCAGCTTAAATGTCTGGCACTAGTGAACTAGTTAATCAGTTAAATTACAGAAAATCCAGTAGATTACACAGTCACTGAAAAGAATAAGGTAGATTTTCATACAGAAAGATATAATTTACTAACAGGGTATAATTTTCATATGGCTATAAATACCAAAAATTTATAAAGTTAAAATTATGAAAATAATACATATCAGATATTTGTTTTTGTCTACAGTACAGATCGGAACCATGCACACAGAAACGCACATAGACTTTCCCCGGGGCTGCTCTGGTGTCATTCAGTGAGGTTTTGCTTGTGTTGCCAGTTGTACCTGGTTCACTTTAATCCAATCAGAAACTCTCCTCGGGACGCAGGAGGAAGTTGTAAATGAGTCGTCCTTTGGCCACAACTTGAGGATACTGCCTGTGATCCTGCTGCTTTGCTCACTAGAGCTGACCTGTTGAATATTCTTTCCAAGTTGTATCCTACTAGTATCTTGTATTCATTTCAAAATCAGATTAAATTCTTTTGCCGTCAACCAAAGAAACCTAACCAATACAGAAGTTGGTATCCTTGGGTGGATTTCAGGCAAAACATCCTGAGAAAAGTGGGTTATTATAAAGATTGGTTATTGGATGAAATGGAGCAAAGGATTATAAGGCTCCTATTCATACTTTGTGCAAGTAGCATGCTTTGATAGCAACAGTAAAACAGCTGATCAGCTGTGGTTGAGATCATTTTTAGACCAATCAAAAGGACAAGAAATGCCAGTCCAAGGGGTTTGTACGATGCTTGTTCATAATGGAATTGGAGAATATAAAGCAAAAGCAATAATGACTTTTTAAAAATTTTTGCTTTAAAGCATGGACTAGAACACCAGCCATTTTTGTAACATAGAAGACTTCCTTGTAGCTCTATGATTGCTAAATATCAAAGAATGAGCTACAATGCCAAGTGAATTCACAGTTTTGGCAGATTTCTTAAGTAAATTGTTTGACGTTCAGGGACATTTGCTATCCTGGTTATTGGAATGATGATTTGTGGGAGAATTCGGGGATTTTCAGAAGTCTTAAGCCCATAAGAAATCTTAAGAAACCATACCAACTAATTATCCTTTGCTTGAGATAGCTGTGGATGAAGGTTAAAGGTTAGCCTATTTCCCTTTTAGCTCACCAACACTGTGGCTTCATTGATTTAAAAGAGAAAGAATGAAAATCTGATTCTAAAGTGGCCTAGAGGTTGATACAAGAAAAGAGGTGAGGGGAGGTTGAGAGACTCCCCAAAGTATCAACATTTATATCAGAACCTAGAAAATGGCTGCAAAAATGGGTTTTCATAGTGCTTGACCTCAGATATTAGAACAAAATTTTGGGGGCGCCTGGGTGGCTCAGATGGTTAAGCGTCTGCCTTCGGCTCAGGTCATGATCCCAGCGTCCTGGGATCGAGGCCCGCATCAGGCTTCCTGCTCAGCGGGGAGCCTGCTTCTCCCTCTCCCTCTGCCTCTCTCCCTGCTCATGCTCTCTCCCTCTCTCTCTCTCTCTCTATCTCTGTGTCTCAAATGAATAAATTAAAAAAAAAAATCTTTAAAAAAAAAACAAAACAAAATTTTGAACTGGACTGAATTTATGGTACACACACAGGGTATTACATATTTGATGTGCTGATTTGTGCAGTTTATTGCTTTTCTCATAATTTTCTGGGTAGGTGATTGCAAATCTCCTGAGTCCTGACTGAAACTAAACGATATTTGAAGTACAGAAATGACCTTGCCTGATACACAGGAAGGAACTGGAAAATTTGGGATGCTGAACTTGCTTTCTCATGTCTTGAGTTTCTCACTTACCTTGTCATTAGGCTCCCTGAGACAGGGCCAAAATGCCTTTCCTTGAACCTGTGTCATGAGGAAAGCATCAATTTCTTTTGAGAGTACCTTAAGAGGTCTGGCATGCTGGGAAGGGGGACTGCACTTACAAAGGGATTTCTGATCTCTAGGAAGTGCAGCAGCCCAGGGAATGCTGAGCTCTAGCAGCAACTCACCAGAAGCAAAGCCGTTGATTTAGTGGTGCACTTGGGCAGCCTCATTCTGGCTTACAAGAGCTAATTTTTATATTTTTAGAAATTTTGTGAACTGGTTGTTAAAAGGTGTATACGTATGTGTGTTTATATATGTGTGTGTAGAAATACACACATGTAAATACATGTTTATACTGGGTAACATATAATGCATGTATTGTATACATATGTTCATAGGTTATAGTCTAAATTTTTACTATAACCAATAAGTTATATTAAAGACAGTAGTTTAGAACCTGAGTTTTGAGCATTTATTTACTATATTTTATTTATGATTAACATTTGTAGGGGGGACATACCACAACTCTGCATTCAGTGACAACATGTTGGTAATTTTAACTCAAGTATGATGGGAGTATTTAAGAGCATACACTACAAATCAAGGCTGGTTGACTTTAAAAGTTGACAGAGAAAATGTTAGTAATTCAGGTTAAACTTAAAAATGTGTCATGGCTGTACATTTTGAACTGCACAAAAAGTAGAGGAAATATTCTTCCGGTATTCAAAAGCTATTAGCAAAGAGCTCAGTCCTGTCATTGACATAACAAGCGAAGTTCTGTCCTGTGTCCTCATCTTGTTTTGCTTTGATCTTACTCTTTAACGTAAATGAAAATACCAACCAACGATGTCAGAATTATACCCATTTGTCAGTTTTAAGCATACACTGGTAAAAGTCAACAAAGGCATTCTAAGAGAATCAATTGCTATACAGAATTGACAATCCAAGGGTATTGTATTTTGGTATCATTTGTAGATGTGTGCTACACATCTGTATAATTACAAAAACTTATTTCACGTAGTATACACACACTTCTTTCCCTTGGGAAGCTTCATGTCCAACTTTACCAGCATACCACTGACGTTCTGACAGATAGCTGACCGTGATTACTAGCAAGCCTGCAAATGAGATAAGTAGTCGACCACTGAAAGTTTACTTTGTTATTTGTCTAAAAACACTTCATGTGTGGTCCCGGAGGCCTCAGTCCAGTTATCACCCATGCTAGATACTGCCTGTTTCCAGGTCTGGGTGTATGGACGGGAGGCTGGGTGCTCCTGAGGAAAACCTTCCTATAACACCACTATGACCTTTACTCCTAGGATTCCCAAAAGAATTGCAGCCATTTGCCAAGGTAAGTGCACGCTAAGGAGAAGGAAATAGCCAGCATTTGGGGAAGAATTCTAGGTTACAAGGACGTGTGCTGCAGTCATTCTGGAGGATTATGGGGCAGTTGTTGCCCTGGTCCAGCTCAGAGTAGGCCCTGCGAGATCCTGTGCCAGTCATTGGCCTTTTCGCTCTAAGATCCATTATCCGCCTTATCCCCTGCTCTACAATCTACTGTATGAGTTTAAGCTCTGCAGGTGGTGTTTCCCAGAGTCTGACAACTGGTTTTCTGTCTGGTTTACTAAGGAGGCACCAGCGATACCCCAGAAGGTGAGAGTTGGGAGAAGCCAGGGTGTTTCTCTCTCACTTGCTCTGCTTTGGGTGGGGACTATGGTAATAGCTGTATTGCCTCTGTTCTACCTCCCTCCACTCACCCCTTATTAGGGTCCCACCTCCTGCTAGGGACGTCCCTAGGGATCTGTCTAGGTCCTCTAGTGGCCCTGGTTCGCGGCTGTGATAATATCCCCTCCACCCTTAGGCCTTCAAGCTCCAGGGTTGGTACCTGCTCTCTCTCTCTTTTTTTTTTTAAAGATTTTATTTATTTATTTGAGAGAGAGCACATGAGAGGGGGGAGGGTCAGAGGGAGAAGCAGACTCCCCGCCGAGCAGGGAGCCCGATGCGGGACTCGATCCTGGAACTCCAGGATCATGACCTGAGCCGAAGGCAGTCGCCCAACCAACTGAGCCACCCAGGCGCCCCAAGGTACCTGCTCTCTTGTAACTGATCTGAGTTGCCTCCCTGTTCTTCCTCTCACCTCTCCCAACACCTTTTTTTTTTTTTTAAAGATTTTATTTATTTGAGAGAGAGAGAGAGCACATGAGAGGGGGGAGGGTCAGAGGGAGAAGCAGACTCCCTGCCGAGCAGGGAGCCCGATGCGGGACTCGATCCTGGGACTCCAGGATCATGACCTGAGCCGAAGGCAGTCGCTCAACCAACTGAGCCACCCAGGCACCCCCTCCCAACACCTTTTTATTGTATTAGTTCCCTGTGTTAAATTCCCTCTACTGAACCCCATGGTGTGTGTTTCCTGACTGAAACCTGGTAGCCAAACTCACAACTAGTTATTCCTACCTGGTTTGGTAGAATTCACCCTAGCCTAAATCAAATCCCAAGACAACACTGGGAACTGCCACCTTAGTGAATACCCTGTGTGCCCAGTGGTTGGGGGCATATTGAAGAGTAAGTTGCTACTCCTTGCCCCCCCAGCACTAAGAAGTAGATACACTAAGTACAAAGAGTAGTATTTCAACACAGGGTTTCAGACAAAGCACACTCACCAGTTTACTCAGCATAACAGTTTTTAGTTAGAGGCTATTATGTGGAACAAATTTGAATTGCATACCATGTGTAGATGAATCCGAATATTGTGCTTTTTAATGCATACAACAAGCAAGAGGTATGCTCTGTATCACTTTATTTAGCCTATTTTTGCCTAAATATTTTGCTTTTTTCTGTAACATGACTACTCTTAGGCAGAAATGTGCAAGATAACCTCAAGCCCCCTAAAAGTTTGAAAACGGGGAAGAAAGAGGAATGTTCTTCCTGAAAAAAAAAAAATGACTCCTTTCACCACCACCAAGTCATCTGTTTCCACTTTAGCAAGTAAAATGAATCTTCATTATGTTACATTTTATGTGTTAAACTGTATTTTTTGCTCTCAATATTTTTTACTCTTGTAAACTTGTGTTCATTGTTAGTTGATCTATTTTTCTATCTGCAAAACTGAGTACTTAGGGTTGGGATGTAAAAGCATCATTTTTACATTAAATGTAGTGGAAATTTTTTTTTTAAAGATTTTACTTATTTATTTGACAGAGAGATACACAGCGAGAGAGGGAACACAAGCAGGGGGAGTGGGAGAGGGAGAAGCAGGCTTCCCGCCGAGCAGGGAGCCCGATGTGGGGCTCGATCCCAGGACCCTGAGATCATAACCTGAGCCGAAGGCAGACACTTAATGACTGAGCCACCCAGGCGCTCCAGGAGAGCAGATTTTTTTAAAAAGAAGGGAAAAAATATAGTGGTTGGTTTTATAAAGTTAAAAAGGTGGGGGTGGGGTGGGGGTTGCTCTATAATAGTTACTGGAAAGACATTATGGTTGGGGCATTTCCTTGTACTAATTGCCATGTATAATGTCCCATGTTCAAAATTTTTAGTTTCTCTCTCCCAATTCTGAGTTATGTTTGTGTAAATGTTTTAGTCCTGGGAGGAAGTCTTCCAATCAGGAACAACAACAGGTGCAGTGAAGGCCAAGTGACCTCTGTCTGTTCCATATGTCTCATGCCACTAGAGGGATAAAAAAGCCACAGTGATTGATCCTGACAGGCTAGAATAAATAGAATATTGGGGCTTGGGAGGATTATGGACGGTCCACTTCCTTGAACTGGTAAACGGAAGTGGAAATGGAAGACACTTGCAATACCACCCAGGCCATTGATGGTTTGTTTGGGTCAGGTTATCCCTGACTCACTGAGATGTTGGTCAAGCCTAGGAGAAGTATGGCATTATATAAAGTAGAAGAGAAGTCCTACACACCAATTATAACCCTGAGGCCAGTTTCAGAAAGAAAAAGGACAGGTTATATTCTCTACCCAGGGTTTTCTTTTTGCTAGTTCATAATTAAGCTCCCTCCCCAGCTAGTGCCATTTTATTAAATCAAAGAAAGTCTTTTAATTAAAGTGGTTTAGATTCAGTTCTATGTCAGTGAGGGTTTTACAACTTTATTTTTAATGAGAAATATTTACACACAGATGTTAAGTGTAAAATTTCATGAGTTTTTAAAAGCTAGTACAGTAAAACGTACTCACTTTAGGTGTAGAATTCTAATTCTTTTTAAATGTTTTATTTATTTATTCATGAGAGTCAGAGAGAGAGCGAGAGAGGCAGAGGCAGAGGGAGAAGCAGGTTCCCCGCTGAGCAGGGAGCCCGATGCAGGGCTCGATCCCAGGACCCTGGGATCATGACCTGAGCGGAAGGCAGACGCTTAACCATCTGAGCCACCCAGGCCCCCCGGGTGCGGAATTCTAATTTTGACAAATTCATACAGTCCCGTAACTACTACGACCAAGATAAGATATAAAAGACCTTTGTAGTGCATCTCCTCCTCCTGCCCCCAGTCCCTGGCTACCACTCATCTCTCTTCTGTTTTAAAGGATATTACAAAATGTCAAATAATGTAAGGGCGTGTAGCCTCTTGGGTCTGTGATGGTGAGTGTAACAACAGCATTGCGCCCCGGCTGTTAAGTGAGGTTATTCATTGAGCGGAACGAGGCTTTCAGCTCCAGGGATCCAGAAAGCTCTGGACGGCTCTGGTAAGACTGGCCCTAAACACGTAAATGAATAAAACCATCAGTTAACTCAGATAAGGATGAAGGTTATGCAGCAGATTGTAAAAGGTCACGAGGTGAGTGGCATTTGTGACTGCGAGTCTGGGCAGCGATCTGTCACAGTGACAGGTGGGAACTAGCCCCGACGAGAGTTTGGGGGAAGGCCGTTCAGGTGCAGGACCCACAAGCGCAGGGGGAGTGGCATCTGGAGGACGGGTGTCGGGGAGCGGGGGAAGCCCGAGTGTCCAGGGACACGGGGACCCACCTGGGGTCCAAGGTGCGCAGCGAGTCGGACGCGAAGGCACGCTGTGCTCACACACCCCCAGCAGACTCACACTCTGGACACCGGCAAGGTCCAGCGCTGCCCGTCGCCGCGCGCGTCCCCGCACTCGGTCGGCGCGGACAGCCGTGGGACGCCCAGCCGAGGGGCGCGCCACCTGCCGCACCCCAGCGCCACCCCCGTCAGCCCTGCGGCCCCGCCCCTCGCCGTCAGCCCCGCCCCGCCATGGAACCGCGCCTGCGCGAATCCGAACCCGGCGCCGACTCCCAGAAGCCTGCGGGGCGCTGTCCGTCGGGAGGCCTGTACTTCCGGTCAGGCTCGGGCCGGGTGTTGATGGCCACCCGGAGGCCGAGGTCCCGAAGAGCTGGAAGCGGCCGACCGGGAAGGGAGACGATGGACGCTGTGTAGGCCCAGGGAGGGCCCGCGCCTTGCGGCCT
Source organism: Leptonychotes weddellii (assembly GCF_054177405.1). NCBI lineage: Eukaryota > Metazoa > Chordata > Mammalia > Carnivora > Phocidae > Leptonychotes > Leptonychotes weddellii. The sequence continues at coordinate 49,213,811 of NC_138384.1, read as the reverse complement.
GCGCTCCGTTCAGTCCCGCCGCCGTCCTGGCCGGGACTACGCTTCCCAGTGGGCGTTGCGGTGGCCGCACACGCCCACTTCCGGCGGCGGCCCGCGGCCGGGGTTCGTGCGGCCGGCCGGGTCGGGGGCTCGGCGGCCGCGGTGGGCGCAGGGCGGGGCGGGG
>NC_138384.1:49194333-49213148 GCF_054177405.1 Leptonychotes weddellii | reverse complement strand
CATGCAAGAGCACAAGCATGAGCAGCAGGAGGGGCAGAGGGAGAAGCTAACTTCCCGCTGAGCAGGGAGACTGACTTGGGCCTCGATCCCAGGACCCTGAGATCATGACCTGACGTGAAGGCAGACGATTAACCGACTGAGCCACCCAGGTGCCCCTAAAAAAAGTATTTTAGTCAGAATTTGTTACTCTATCATTTCTACCTGGTTTTAGTTCTAGAGTCCATAGAAGAAAACAACAATTTAAATTCCTTTTTACCAGACACATGCTTCCACATAGCTCTGCAACTATCTCCTCTCCAGAAAAACATACACAGATTTTTCCAACCCTTCTCATGAGACAATAATTTCTAGGCTCTCCATCATCCGAGTCTCCCACCTTAGTATAGGCCCAGTTTATCAAAGTCCTTCATAAAATGCTGCTTCCAGTATCAAATTCAATCCTGCTGTGGTCTAGTCATTACAGGACACTGGAGGACTATGAACTTTCAACTAAACGCCATGAGGTAATGGAAAAGGTAGAATCCCTAGAGTCTGCCAGATGTGGTGGGAACCCCAGCTGTGGTACCACTCCCACCTGGCATCACTGAGCTTACACTGCAAGGAAATGACTTCAAGTTCACTGGGATAAAGTCATTTTCATCTTGTCTTTCTTTTGACCATTTCAATTCTTTCCTACTTCTTGTCTTCACATCTTTTGCCGTTTGCTTCTATCCTCTATTTTTAAGGGAAATGGACCCATAAAAGTAAAAAAAGATATGGATGAGAAAGTGATTCAGCCAGGTATAAAAAAATTTCTCACAGCAATTTTCCTTACAGAAATTAGGTACAAAGAGTATTTCCAATTAATAAGTAAGGAATCAACTTGATTTGCTGAACAAACTTTTCTAAAGGTATAATGAATGCTCAAGAAGAAGGGCACTGGACACTTTAGGCATGAATGGAAACAGGCCTGCCTACCCAGAGTCTACCAGTAAAGCTAGACATGGCGTTAAGAGCATGAACTGTTGGAGAGTTTCTGGGCTGGAAAAAAAAAATCCCCAGGTAGGGCAAGTAATATATTGAGGAGAGATAGGACCTGCAGGGTAATGGCACTTTTCTCAAGGTCATTATTTGTCTGCAGGATTTTTTTTTTTTTAAGATTTTTATTTATTTGACAGAGAGAGATACAGCAAGAGAGGGAACACAAGCAGGGGGAGTGAGAGAGGGAGAAGCAGGGGGAGTTTGAGAGGGAGAAGCAGGCTCCCCGCTGAGCAGTGATCCCAATGCAGGGCTTGATCCCAGGACCCTGGGATCATGACCTGAGCCGAAGGCAGACGCTTAACTGACTGAGCCACCCAGGCGCCCCTTCTGCACAATTTTTTGAACCAAGTGTAAGGAAGAGACAACTTACCACATGAACTTGTGATATTGCTAATGAAAGAATTTGAGAGCTAAGTAAAATAGTTTTCAGCTATTTTAGTGTGAAAATTAATAAAAGGAAACCTCACTAACATGGAGGGAAGCCAGCAGGAGGAGCTCTCATGTCCCACCACTCCTGGTCAACTGCAGACCTCACAGGTAAAAAGGGACCTTGCACTTGGAGACTACTTTACTATCCCAGCATGTGGAGGGAAGGTTTTCCTCCTCCCCCAGCAATAGCCCAGCCAATGAGAAGCCACTATACTCCTAACTTCAAGTTTATTCCCATGGCCTTTTTGTTAGTCTTCCCAACTCTCCCCTTTCCTGTATACAAGAGTGTTCCTCTCTTTCTTTTCCCTTCCTCACCTTTGTTCTCTGGACTTGCCTGTGGTTTTGCCCTAGCTTGCATATCCCTAATTGCGAGCATTTGGTACTCCTGAAAAACAAAACAAAACAAAACAAAACCATTTTTGCCCGTAAAATAACTGATTTTTATTTTTAAGGTTAACATCAGGCAAGTAATAAATCAGAATATTAAAATTAAATTTGCTTCATTAAAAAATGATATATTACAATATACACTTATGATTTGTACATATTTTAATAAAGCATTTTTAAAAGATAAAAACATCTATCCTTGGGGACAGAACAGACAGGCAAAGCCACACATAATTACCCACACACTAATGACTGAGGGACTTTGGTATAGTCGGCCCATGAAAGGAAAAGAACCAGGATCAACCTAATTTGGGTCTAGGCCTGATATGAAATTCGAAAGAGAGCTCTGGGGCAGAATCTGAAGGAGCGGTGAACTCCAGTGGCTGCCAAGTACAACTCCTTGCATGTTCCACAGCTGTTCAGGTGCACGCTTCATTCACTTCTCCAAGCCTATGTCTATCCCACATTTAGTAACAGTAACAGCCGTACTATCATAACCGAAGTGAGCCCTCTGCACGTCCTCTTTCTTTAACCAGCACAACTGCTATAAAACAGATTTGGTTTTCCTCATCTGACAGATTTAAGCGCCAGGGTTGATTCTGAAAACCCGGATCTGGCTGAAAAAAAGGAAAGAAAGAAAGAAAGAAAAGAAAAATCATTCCACTCCAACCAGGCCCCTGCTTATTTGGGGCTGGGCACCATTTCGGGCATTTAATCCTCACGACACTATTAGCTGTTCAAGAAGCAGTGTCCCATTTCACACAGGAGCAGCGAAAAGTCACACAGCCTCTCCGCAGCTCCAAGAGTGGTCCCTGCAACACCCACACTGGCGCCCCCAGGGCCACACGGGGAGACACCCACACCCCAACGCACACCCCGGTCCCACACCCGCAGCAACCACCAGTACCCGCCGCCACGGACGCTCCCCCAGAGTCTACTCCACACCGCGCGGAAGCCCCTACCTGCGACCTCAGAACGCCCCTACCCCTCCAGAGAGCCGCGGCGCGGTACTCTGCGCCCGCGCAACAACCCCTCCACACACACCCCCTCCAACCCCCACGACCGCACGCATGCGTGTTCCAACACTCGCGACCGCGTTCCCTCCGAACGCACACACCGGAGACACAGTGAGCTGAGGCCCCGCCTCCGCTGTCGCCACTACGCATGCGCGTCCTTAATCGCGAAAACTTTCCCCCCAACCTACGCCAGTCCCGAGACATGGGGAGAGGAGACCACGCTTTTTTGGATAAGGGCTTCTGGCTCGTTTACCAACCCAGGCATTCCCGGTTCTACATCCGCCCTTCGCTACTGAAGCGCGGCCTCTGGCTGGCCAGGACCGCGATGTGTTAAGGACTCCGGACCACAGCAGTGGGGGCACGCATGCGCACACCGCAGCTTAGCGGACTCCCAGAATCCAGCGCGGCACGAGCAAGGAGACGGGCTGTGAAGCAGAACTTCCGGTCGGCCCGGAAGCTGGGAGACCTTGGTCGGGTGCTTGGTCTCCTCTCGATCCTTGGTGGTGGTCTCACCACCCCGCGTGTTGCCGGGACAGGTATGAGGCTTGGGCGGGGCGGCCGGCGCTCAGATCCGCTCATTCCATGTTCAATACCGTAAAATTTCCCAAGTGTTGGCTTTCTGTGATACTGGTACAAGCAGATGGTGCAGTGGAGGTGTATCTGAAGAGGACCGTGCAGGGCAGTTATAGGTGAATGAAACCATTGTGAATCATCATGGTGTAAAGATTTAATGAAGCCGGGCGCCTGGGTGGCTCAGTTGGTTAAGCGACTGCCTTCGGCTCAGGTCATGATCCTGGAGTCCCGGGATCGAGTCCCACATTGGGCTCCCTGCTCGGCAGGGAGCCTGCTTCTCCCTCTGACCCTCCCCCCTCTCATGTGCTCTCTGTCTCTCTCATTCTCTCTGTCTCAAATAAATAAATAAAATCTTAAAAAAAAAAAAAGATTTAATGAAGCCTCGGACGATTGGAAAGGAAGACTAGCTATAAGCAAGGCATCCTCCGTCCTTCCCTGACTCGTTCTCCATAAGCGGCTGGAGATGGAACTCCTTGCTCCTGTTGCAGGCTCGGATGGAGGCAGATGAGGTGACACATCTGCTCCGGTTTCGGAGGCACTGTTAAAAAACAAAATTCAACTGAGTAAACTGAAGATCTCATTGACTTTATTTAATGATTCATGAATCTGGCAGCAAACTAGCGAGTACAGGGAGCACTGAGGAGTGGAAGGTTTATATTGGAAGGGGGATGGGTTGAGAAAGTTATTAGCAAAAGAAAAGAAAGGGTTGTTCCAGGCAAGGCCATCTTCCCTTGAGGGAAGGGCAGGAGGTCTTAGGTAGATTATCTCTTCTTCCTTTGGGGGATAGAGTCCCATGTGACCGATTACTGTTGTGACCAGAAAGTTCCTGCCTGACAGGTTAAGACTACATTTCTGGGAGAGGATGAAAGTGCATTTAGGTTAGTTATTAAGCACCGATTTGGTGACTTAGCCTAAGTGACACCATTTTGGTGACACCATTTTGGGCCAGAGGTTTTCTTTTTAAATGTCTTTAACGTTTGTTGCTACATAACAAACTCTACCTAAAATGTAGTAGTAGCTAGAGCAAGGACCATTTTATTATTTCCTATGTTTCTGGGGGTGAGGAATTCAAACTGGGCAGGATAGGAATGATTTACCTGTTATTTGATAACTGCTGGCTTGGAATACCCAAGATGGCCTCTTCATTCAAAGTGTGATACCTAACTGGAAGGCCTATATGTAGGTCCTGTGTCTAGGCCTCTATTTTTGCTGCCAGTTGGGTTCCTCAGCTTTATTCTTGTAGTCTCAGAACCTGTCCGTCTTCATTTGGCTTCTTAATGGTCTTTCCAGTGGGATGGCTGGACTTCTTCCCTGGCTTCCATGAGGGTAAAACAGCCTTCTTAGTTTCTGACCTGGAACTGGCATGGAGTCACTTCTGTCACATTCTGTTGATTAAAGCAAGTTGTAGGCCCAACCCAGTTTCAAGGAAAGGGGGACTGCATTTCATTTTGGCAGAAAGAGTGAATTAGCCTGATAGTCTTCCTAGAGATCCACTAAACGTAATCTACTTTAGATTGACTAAAGTAGAATTGATTACAGGTGGCTTTCAGCAGAGTCTGGATGTGTTCCTATTGTGCATATGTAGGATTCTAGAAACAACTGTGATAGGTATTCAGTTCTTTTTAATCACTCTGTTTATCTTGAACTTTTCCCTTATCATTAAATATTTTTCTGCACCCAAATTTTAGTGAACAAATAGTATGTCACAGTATTGCCCTTTAGTGATTTAGCTAAGCTGCTCTTAAGAGACACAGATTTCTGATCAGCTCCTTTCCATGCCTCCCAACTTCCTATCATTTAATTAGGCTCTTTTAAGAAAGTATTTTGTCATTTCAGGGATCAGTGACATTCAAAGATGTGGTCATTGGCTTCTCCAAGGAAGAATGGGGATTACTGAACCCTGCTCAAAGAGATTTGTACATTACAGTGATGTTGGAGAATTATCAGAATTTGGTTTGGGTGGGTAAGTGCATCCAACCCTTAATTTAGCATCTGATCTTGGATGTGTCTTCTTGTTCTACTGGGAATCTTTGGTGAGGCTCTGATTTTCCATGAAATGTGAGCAGCTTTCTTTATCCCATCTGCCAGATATTCACCAAGACTTTTCTTGTTTTATAATGGCCTCTATCCTTATTACAATATGGCTGTGTCAGAACACTTAAGTAACAACAGCATGGCCAATTCTTTCTCCCTATTTTCACAGGTCTTTCATTTGTAAGTCTGATGTAGTTTCACTATTAGAGCATGGGAAACTGCCCTGAATGAGAGGGAAATAAGAGATGAGAGTCCCAGTGCCAAGTGGGTAAGAGGAACCAGGTAGGGGTAAGCCATGCATATCACAGACCATCTGATTATAGAGGGCAGCACCTTTAGGATATGAAAGATGCTCTCTTCAGATGTTTCAGGCATGTGCAGAAATTGAGGCTTCTTGAATTTGAGTTCCTACAGGAATACTAGTCATCTTCTGCGATCACCCAACATTTACATTGACCTTTATAAATGCCTGCAGCCTCAGAAACTATAGGTGTGTCTTTCTTCATTATCTTTGGTAAGGTTCTTTTTAACTCCTGATCCCATTCCTCACTAGCTCATCCTTATTTCTTCGGTCTTGCATAAGGCTCTATATTTTTATGAAACATACTCTTTGCTACTGCTGTTTATTTTTTTTTTTAAGATTTTATTTATTTATTTGAGAGAGAGAATGAGAGAGAGAGAGCATGAGGGGGGTGGGTCAGAGGGAGAAGCAGACTCCCTGCCGAGCAGGGAGCCCGATGCGGGACTCGATCCCGGGACTCCAGGATCATGACCTAAGCCGAAGACAGTCGCTTAACCAACTGAGCCACCCAGGCGCCCTGTTTCTTTATTTTAAAATGACCTGTATAGTTATCTGAATGTCCAAATGGATGTATTAATTGATCACTTATTCACTAACACTTATTCTTTTTTAAAAACTGGCCCAAGTGTTACAGGTCCCCAAGATCACCTCCAGGTTTGATGACTCACTAGGAGTAGTCACAGGACTCACCATAAAGTTGTACTCATGTCTGCAAAGTTAGGGAGTAGTCCCCAAGAGCACTCTCATTTCTGATACAAATTGCACATTCAGGGGTCCCCAAGATCACCCTCAGGTTTGATAATTCACTAGAAGGACTCGGAACTTAATAAAAACTTCTACTCATGGTTTATGAAAGGATACATATTAAAATCAGCCAAGTGAAGAGACTGATGGGGCAGAGTCCAGGAGGATTCTAGATGCAAAGCTTCCATTTGTCCTACAACAGTAGGTTACCTGACCTTAGGTGTCCACTCTCTATTGGGGCTCTGTCAAAGATATGGTGGGTTGCTTATGTGGCTCACCTCAGTCTCTAGGCCCTGCGGAGGTCACACTGATACCCCACCATAAATCACATTGTTTGACTGTCTGGTATGGTTCAAGTTTCTTACGTAAACAGAAATACTTTTACTAGGCATGACATTTCAAGGAGTCAGATTACCTCCCAGAAGCCAAGGGCAAAGACTAGATCTCTTTGGGAAAGGTTAAACTCTTTACTACACAATAGCTAAGATTCAGCAAAGAGAAAAGTCTCATGGGGCAAAGTCTGGAGGAAACTAGATACAAGAGTCATATAGGATGTGCTTAATTCTAATAGCTGAAAGTTGTGACATATGTATGAGATGTTGGCTGGACAACAATAGAGATTTGTTACCTAAGGGTTTTATTGGAAGCTGGTCACAAAGGTTCCCTCTGCCTATTTTGCCATATGCTAAAATTCCAGAGTCTTAAAAGATAGGTATTTTGCATAAGCTACATTCACACAAATCATTTAGGCACAGGGAGCCACTTTTATTCTAGGAATGGCAGGAATCCTCCCCAAAACCAAGTTGCTAGAGAACGTCGAGAGCCAACTTTGTAAGCAAGACTTTCTAAGGAGAGCATTCTCAGGCTTGCTATGTTAATTCTTTCCTGAGTTTGTTTAAAAGTATAGAAACTTTCGGCATGCCTGGGTGGCTCAGTCATTAAGCATCTGCGTTTGGCTCAGGTCATGATCCCAGGGTCCTGGAATCTAGCCCCACATCGGGCTCCCTGCTCATTATGGAGCCTGTGTCTCCCTCTCCCTCTGCCTCTCCCCCTGCTTGTGCTCTCTTGCATGCTCTCTGTCAAATAAATAAAATCTTTTTAAAAAATAAAAGTGTAGAAACTTTTAGTTTTACTTTTGAGTGGAGGAACTAAGACTTGCTTCCGTGGACCTGTGCAAACCAGAAACTTTCATTAGAAGGACCTAAATTGGTTGTTTTGATGTATAGGAGTGAATATAGTTTTAGTTTTTAATCTTGGTGATACTTAAGTTGATAGAAAGTGAGGAAATGAAGCACATTTGTGATGCATTTATTAAGGAATCATTTAGAGTTGAGCTATAGCTTGAACCATAAGCTGGAAATGTGTAATAGGTTTTAGTAGATGAAACTCAGGACCCGAGATGAATGTGTATTTCATACACATATATACATATATACCACATACTCTGGTGATAGAGCCCTAGGAACAGAAGAAATGGATTGCCTATGGATATCACAGAATCCAGAATTGATTAGTTGATAGCAGGAGAAACAAGAAAGTCCTATGTTACAGTTCCAAGGCCTACTACAAGAAGAGATGGATTTAGGCAGCAAAAGAGCTGTAGGACCTGGCTCGCCAGACACCACAACTGCCGACACCTTGATCTTGGACTTACCGGACTCCACAACTGTGAGAAACGTTTGTTGTTTAAGCCACTCAAGGCGTTTTGTTATAGTCAGCTCAAGCTGACTAAGACAACCTATAACCAACATCATATTTCTGAATGCTTATCTCCTAAGATTAAGAAAAAGACAAGGAAGTCTGCTCCCACTGCTTGTATTAAAAACATTGTCCTGGAGGTTTTAGCCAGTGATAAGGCAAGAAAAAAATAGAAGGCAGATTGGAAAGGAAGCAGTAAAACTATTTGCAGGTGGCATGATCATGTAGAAAGTCCTATGTATTACACAGAAAGTTACTTTAGAGTTGAATGAGTTTAGCAAGGTTGCACATTATAAGATGAATATATAAAAACCAATCACATTTCTATATACTAGCATCGAAAAATTAGGAATTGAAATTAAAACAATAATTTATAATAATTTTATTATTATATATCATATATTATATATATAATGATTTATATATCTTTATGGATATGTAACATATCCATAAATTATAATAATTTTCACTTACAGTAGCACCAAAAATATGAAATACTTAAATAATCTGTACACTAAGAATTACAAAACACAGTTGAGAGAAATATTGATGAAATAGATATGTTACCTTCATGCATTGGAAATCTCAATATTATTAAGACATCACTTCTCACCAAAGGTCATTTATATGTTCAGCACCATCTCAGTCAAAATCCCTGTAGGCTTTTAAATAGAATTCAACATGCTGATTCCACAATTCATAGCAAAATGCAAAAGCTACAGTAATCAAGACAAGTATTGGCATAAAGACAAAAAAAGAGGTTAATGAGACAGACTAGAGTCCAGAAATAAACCGGTACATACATGGTCAGTTGATTTGGGGAAAAAAAGCAAAGGCAATTCAGTAGAGAATGAAAAGTGTTTTTTCAATTGGTGCTGGAACAACTGGATATTTATATGAAAAGAACAACTTTGATCCATCTCTTGCACCATATACAAAAATTAACTCCAAAATAGAGCTAAATGTAAAACCTAAAACTACAAAACTTTCAGGAGAAAGTATTTGTGACCTTAAGTTAGGCAAAGATTTCTTTGATATTTCACCATAAAATATAAAAATGATAAATATAACCTCATCAAAATTAAGAATTGCTGGGGTGCCTGAATGGTTCAGTTGGTTGAGTGTCTGACTGTTGATCCTAACTCCAGTCTTGATCTCAGGGTCATAGCTTCAGGCCCCATGTTGGGCTCCACACTGTATGTGGAGCATACTTAAAAAAATTATGAATTTCTACCCCTCAAAAAACACAACTAAGAAAATGAAAAGACAACAGCCTAGAGAAAATTATTTACATATCACATATGCAAATAGGTACTTGTATCTGGAATATATACAGAACACTCGAAACTCAAAAGAAGGCAAACAAACCAATTTATAAATGGGTAACAGATTTGAGCAGATAGTTCACTAAAGATTAAGTAATGGCAAATAGGTGCATAAAAATGCTCAATATCATTAGTCATTAAGGAAATGCAGATTAAAACCACAATGAGATACCATGATACCCATTAGCATCTATAAAATTATAAGGAAGGACTATATACCAACATTATAATATTGAGTAAATGCTGAAAAATACTACATTAGTATACTGTTTGTAAGCATGTCAAAGTGTATATTAATATAAAAATATGACACTGGGAAGGAATAATGTTAATGTATTAGAAATTTCTTTCACACATAATTATTCACAATTAGGGGCACCTGGGTGGCTCAGTTGGTTAAGTGTCTGCCTTTGGCTTGGGTCATGGTCCCAGGATCCTGGGATTGAGCCCTGCATTGGGCTCCCTGCTCGGCAGCAGGGGTCTGCTTCTCCCTCTCCCCCTGGAACTTCCCCTGTTTGTGCTCTCTCTGTCAAATAAATAAAATCTCGGGGCACCTGGGTGGCTCAGTCATTAAGCATCTGCCTTCGGCTCAGGTCATGATCCCGGGGTCCTGGCATTGAGCCCCGCATTGGGCTCCCTGCTCAGCCAGGAGCCTGCTTCTCCCTCTCCCACTCCCCAGCTTGTGTTCCCCCTCTAGCTGTCTCTCTCTCTCTGTCAAATAGATAAATAAAATCTTTTAAAAATATATAAATAAATAAATAAATAAAATCTCTAAAAATAAAGAGCCTTATGCCTAAAGAAATTCCCACATATATGGCATTTAAAGGGTTACTTTCTCATATGATCCTTTTATGTAAGTTAGGGTTAGCTTAAGGTAAATGGTTTCCAAAATTTCTCCACTTACATGGTTGCTTGCCAGCATGAATTTTGCAATGAATAATAATTGATAGGTGGTATTGGGGGACTTTTTTACATTACCATTTTAATACGGCATTTAGTGATGAATGTGATGATGTGAATCCGCTGATAAATGTAACATGAGTTGAACCAAAAAGCATTTCCATATTGGACAAGGTTATACATAATCATGAATTATTTGATGTTCCATGAGGAACAAAACCAGTGAAGTCTTCCCTTCACTTATTTATAGGAATTTTCTCTAGCATGAATTCCTTAAGGTTAAGGAAGATGACAGTATCTGAAAGCCTTCCCACATTCTACATACATAAAGAATGATGCTGACTAAGTTGTGAACACTGACTAAAGGCTTTCCCACATTCCTTACATAATAGGGCTTTTCACCAGTATGAATTTTCTGACATTGAATAACTAGTGTTAAGTGACTAAAAGCTTTTCCACATTCAGTACATTGATACAGGTTCTCATCAGTATAGTTGCTAATATATTCATTAAATTGTGAAATCCAGCTGAAAGTTTTCATTACATTTATATGGTTTCTCACTAGTCTGAGTTCTCTGGTGATGATAAAGTTGTGAGCCCTGCATACAGGCCTTCCTACAAACCTTATATTTATAAGGTGTCTCACCAGTATGGATCCTCTGATTTGAGGTAGATATGAATGATGACTAGAGGTCTTTCCACATTCATTACATTTATATGACTTCTCACTGGTATGGATACTTTGATGTTCATTAAGTTGTGTGATACCACTAAAGGCCTTTCTGTATTCCTTACAGCCAGGGTTTTTCTCCAGTATGAATTCTCTCATGTTGAATAATTAGTGAGGAGTGACTAAAAGCTTTTGCACATTCAGTATATTGATAGAACTTCCCCCAGTATGAGCTCTATGATGTACATTAAGTTTTGAGAGCCAAATACAGTTTTGTTGTTGTTTTTTTTAAACAATCCTTACATTCGTAGGTTTTCTCACCAGTATGAATTCTCTGATGTTGGGTAAAGAGTGAAACAGGACTAAAGGCCTTTCCACATTCTTTATATTCACAGGGTCTTTCCCAGTGTGAATTCTATGATGTTGAGGAAGATCAGAACAGTGGTGGAAAGCCTTCGCATATTGCTTGCATTCATAAGGTTTGTCAGAATTATTTAACTCCTATTTAATAAGGAACCAGCATGATGGCAAAGCTGCTTCAAAGAAGAAGTCAATAAATGAATACAGAGACAAACACAAACAAATGCTGAAAAGAGCTTGCTAATACATCAAAAACTGGTTAATGTCATACAGAGTGTGAAAATCATAGCATTTGGGGTTATTTTTTCTGCTGGCCAGCAATGTCCATGTTAACAAGCTAACTGCATGAGTCTAGGTCCTAATCAATAGTAAACAGTAAGACAAAGGTACAAATCCTCTAGAAAGTGAAACAGCCCTTGGGCATACTTGTTAGGCAATTTCCTAGTATGATATTTAAAAAGCATGAGTCTTGCCTACAAAATCCCACATTTAGGAATCTACCCTGATGATATACTTCCAACAACATGAAAATATATATGCATAAGACTATTCATTACAGCATGATCATAATTTTAAAATACTGAAAACAGTCTAAACACCCACATATAGGAGAGTGGTTCAATAAACTATGGTACGTCTACACAAAGTGTTCTGCAGCCTGCATACAAGAATGAAAAAAATCATGATCAGAATTATGATAATAATCATAAAAAATTTGACTATATAGAATTTTTAAAAATGCTTAAGAAATGTTTGACAGCAGAAATTATAGGCTGGCATAATCCTACATCTGAGGATGCATCAGAAGCAAATTTAGGGCCCAGGTTAATACAGAGTCTTACTCAAACTGGAAAATGAGAAAATGTTTATTAAGAAAAGAGTGGGGCGGCTGGGTGGCTCAGTTGGTTAAGCGTCCAAATCTTGATTTTGGCTCAGGTCATGATCTCAGGGTTGTGAGATCAAGCCCTGTGTCAGGCTCCACCCTGGGTGTGGAGCCTGCTTAAGATTCTCTCTCCCTCTGCCTCTTCCCCTCCCTCTCTAAAAAGGGAAAGAGTGAAAGAAAGAATGTACAAAATCTGAATCTGGAAAAACATGTCAAAGGAAAAAATGATTGTGCTGTAACCAAAATAAACTATTTTTGGAAACATGCTTTTGGATGGAAATAATGACCCAACTATTAAAAAAAGAATGGGGGAGAAACTGGGAAGAAATAATGTTCTCTGGAAAGGTAAAGTTGTACTTCAAAGAAAGCACCTTCCTCTTTGAATGGAGACAGGCACAGGGAGTGGTGTGTGGGAGTACAAGAGAGGCCCCCCCAGAGCTCGCACTGATAGGAGTAATGCTCTGTTCTGAACACTAGGCTCTCTGACGGGACCCTTCTAGTCATTGTCTCAAAGGTGCTCCATCCTGCTGACCTGGGCCATCACCTACAGTGCCACTGCCCTCCTTAATCATCCTTCACTCACCTGGCCCAGGCTTCCTGTCACATCTCTCTGCCAACCAGCGTTCCTTCCCTTGTTCCAGTAAGGAGATCACATTTGGCTTGGATATAGAAAAACCTGTGTACCCAAGAAGAAATGCAGCAGAGTCACAAAGGGGGTGTCTCAGAATTCATATCCAGTTCCTGGTTATCAATGAAGAGAAGAAATTAGAAAAGGCCAGAGAAGAGGAGGAAGTCATTTTTGGACTGGGGAAGAAGCTTTTTTAGGTGTTATCCTATAGAATTATCCATCCCCATTCTGTACAATCTCATTGAGAGCAGAGCAGAAACTCAACCAGAGTCTTGAAAGGCACCTCAGAAATTCACACCAAAGGCAGCAGATGTTCCAGTGGACAAATTTCAACCTTCCAGGGGTATTAACATCTTTTTTTTTTTTAATATTTTATTTATTTATTTGGCACAGAGAGCGAGAGATCACAAGCGGGGGGAGCGGCAGAGGCAGAGGGAGAAGCAGGCTTCCCGCTGAGCAGGGAGCCGGATGTGGGGCTCGATCCCAGGACCCTGGGATCATGACCTGAGCTGAAGGCAGACACTTAACGACTGAGCCACCCAGGCGCCCCCAGGGGTATTAACACCTTACCTAGAGATGAAGTTGCTTAAGTTCTCCAGCATTCCATCTCTGCACAGATCCTAGCAAGTTCCAGCCTGCCCCACTCAACCTGAGATGACTATCGCCACATCCCTAAACATCACCGACCCTTGAAACAACAAAATGATAATGTGTGCCATTGAAATAAATATTTATGACTAGAAAAATAGAAGGATGAGAAGGACATTGCCGAGCTGAAGCCAGCGAGCACATTAAGGAAATTGTGGCAATTCAAGGGAAGGGTCTGTACTTCTCTTGAGAGCAGCACAACTTCCTTCATAAAGGGAGATAGGTCCATCAAAAGATACTTCGAAGAACAAAAAGAATTCAAGTTCCATGGTTTTCCAATAAATTTAACTGTAGAAGGTCAATGCACAACTTCTTAATATGTCTGAATTGTCTTTCTTCCTTCTGTTCAGAAATTAGGCAGTGAATATGGAAACATTGCTATATTTTTTAAGTGTTTGAATGCTTTCATAATGTTTCAAGAAAATTCAAATGAGAGAAATGGTTCTCCGGGGCAATTCTGCACCCCCGGAAGACAGTTGGCAGCATCTGCAGACATTCTGGTTAGCACCACTGGGACAGGAAATGCTACCAGCACCAAGTGGTACAGGCCAGAGATGCTGCTGACCATTCACCAATGTATGAGACAGCACAACTAAGAATTATAAGCCTTAAATATCATTAGTACTGAGCTTGAGAAATCCTGAGCTAGAGAAACATTTTTTTTCATGGAATCATTGCAAAATGGTTAACAGAGTCTCTGTTAGGAATTATGAGAGTTGTGTATTCTTTTAAAATATATTGAAGAGTCAGGTTCATCACTGTCTTAATGTTACCTCTCCTTACTAGGTCAGCTTCTTTAATCAGATTTATTTTTATTAGCTGCACACTCTCCCATGACATTGCACTAAGTGACTCAACCTTTCACTTTGGGGCACTTGAGGTTGAACAAGATATCTTTAGGGACATTCCTAGCTCTGCTGATTTATGATTTTCAATACCTCATGCACTCTGGCTAGTCTCACCTAGCCCATCCCTAAGTGTGCTCTTTCCTTGTTCCCAAGCAATAGAATGCTAATGGCGGGTGGGGAGTAATCCAGGCTCACACAGATGTGGCCCACTACCCACACTTGTGGCTCAACATCAAATATGACCTTGGGTCAGGCATCCATCTGGAGGGACTGCTGGGCAATGTCTCAGATTCTATAACCAAATTCCCAATGCCACCCCCAATGTTACTACAATCTGAGGCTGAGACCTTCTGTCTTAGTCCATTCTGGCTGCTGTAACAAAGTACCAAAGTTAGCATCTGGTATCTTCAGAGTCTAAGTACCAGTCTGGGTGGCTTATTTACAATCGGAGTTTGTTTTTCATGGTTCTGGAGGCTGAAGTCCAAGATCAGGGTGGCAGCATGACTGGGCTCCGGTGAGGGCCCTCTCACAGGTTGCAGATGGCCAACTTGACATTACATCCTCACATAGTGGAAGAGTTAGGTAAGGGATCTCTCTAGAGACTCTTTTGTAGGGACACTAATCCCATTCATCCTGACCTAATCACTTAGTAAAGGTCCCACCTCCAAATACCATCACATATGAATTGGAAGAACATATTCAGATCACAGCAGAGACCAACCACCACCACTGCCCATCTCTCCCAACTGGGAAACCCTGTTCTGTAGATTACCATTAAAGCATTATTATGTGTGGTTCCTTTAAACACTGATTAGTCCATTAAACCATATTTCACATAGGAGTCTTTCATGTTTCACTGGACTTAGGAAGTCCCCCCAAATTTTTCCTACATTTATATAAAATGAGCACAGTTTGAGGAAGGAGAAAGAAAGCATGACTTACCTAGGCCATGGCTTTCAGAATAGCAAGGACCAATGAGTCCTCCATGTTCCTCTCCTGGGGAAGGGTGAGTCCTGAGAAGGCAGCCAAGGAGGGAAGAGAAAACATGAGAGGTCAGGCTTGCCTCCCAGAAAGACAGGTTGCAATTCTCTTCCTCCCTTATCTCATGCCAGCCTTCCGGTGTTCATGAAAATACTGAGCATCTTGGACAGATTTCTAAAATGTCCCTCACCCCCAAATTCTGCTCCTCCCATGTTACATGCCCTGCATGATTATAATTTTAATTCTTGGGATGCCTGGGTGGCTCAGTCGATTAAGCGTCTGCTTCAGCTCAGGTCATGATCTCAGGGTCGTGAGATTGAGCCCCGTGTCTTTCCCCTCCCTCTCCCTCTGCTCCTCCCCCTGCTCTTGCTCTGTGTGTGGGCTCGCTCTCTCAAATACATACATACATAAATTTTTTTTTTTTAAGTTTTAAAATAAGAATAAAATAGAACAATTGAGAAGTCCTAATTAATATTTGGAAGAAAATTTCCTTGGGCTAAAAAAAGGACATGAGACTATCTAAGCATATCCTACTTAAGTTCCTGAATTCTAAGGCTAGAAACTCTTGCCAAAAGCCAGGACAGAAGCAGTTACTGTGGTAGGCAGAATTATAGCCCTCCAAAGATGTCTCTATCCTAATCCCAGAAACCTGTTATGTTAGTAGCAAGGGGGAATTAAGTTGCAGATAGACTTAAGATTGTTAATCAGCTGAATTTAAGACAAGATTATCCTGGATTGTCCACAGGAGCCATCATAATCACAAGGATCCTTAAAGGTGAAAGAGCGAGGCCAAAGAATCAGTGTCAGAATGATGCAATGTGAGAAAGACTCAAGAAGCTATTGCTGCCATTGAGGATGGAAAGTGGCCACACCAAGAATACAGGCAGCCTCTAGAAGCCAAAAAAGTGGTTTCTTTCACAGAGCCTCCACAAGAGAACACATCCCCATCAACACCTTGATTTGGCCCAGTGAGACCTATTTCAGACTTTTGACATCCCAACAATAAATGTGTTGTTTTAAGCCACTAAGTTTTTGTTAATTTGTTACAAATACATCTACATGAGGTAAGAAAAATCAGATTACTGAGAAAAAACTATAATCCGAGAATGTTCTACCAAACGGAAGTATAATTTGTGAGGATCTTAGAAACTTTTCTGGACACATAAGGATTCAGAGAATACCAGTATATTCCATTTGTTGAGAAATAGAACTACTCAATAAAAGTCTAACCAAATAGCATTTGAAATAAAACTGTTACCACAAGACAGAGAAAAAAAAAGATGAAAAGAATCAGCAGCCAACAATGAATGTTACTTTCCCTGAGTATATTTAAAAAAATTTTTTTAAAGATTTTATTTGAGAGAGAGAGCAAGCGAGCACAGAGGGAGAGGGAGAAGCAGACTCCCTTGCTGAGCAGGGAAGCTGATCCAGAGCTTGACCCCAGGACCCTGAGATCATGATCTGAGCCGAAGAC
This sequence comes from Leptonychotes weddellii, assembly GCF_054177405.1. Taxonomy (NCBI): domain Eukaryota; kingdom Metazoa; phylum Chordata; class Mammalia; order Carnivora; family Phocidae; genus Leptonychotes; species Leptonychotes weddellii. The sequence continues at coordinate 49,196,229 of NC_138384.1, read as the reverse complement.
AGACGCTTAACCTACTAAGCCACCCAGGCACCCCTACCTGAGTATATTTAAATTTAAATGGAAATCATGAGTGGGTCTGGCAGTAAGTAATTTAAGCATCATAAATGAAATAAAAGCAAAACTAAAAGCTTTGGATTAAGTTTATATTACGTTAGTGAAATGGAGGAAATGCGAAAGAACAAGCTGTGAAGGAAAGGAACAAGAAAGCAAGAGTGGTCTCTTCTTGGAGGAGAGTGGCAAAGTAAATTAATGGTGGGTATAGAAGTATAATACTGCTTTCATTCTGCCCAAATGATAAGGAATGTGGAGATAACCACTACCCTAAACACAGTGGGAAGTTCCAATTTAGCAAAAGGGGAAATGATCAGCCAACATAAGGAAAGGAAAAGACCAAAATAACACAAATAGGACATACAATGTAAAATGAAAAGAATAAAGTTGAATTAAGAATCAGCTCTGTTTTGGGTGCCTGAGTGGCTCAGTTGGTTAAGTGACTGCCTTCAGCTCAGGTCATGATCCTGGAGTCCCGGGATCGAGTCCCACATCGGGCTCCCTGTTCAGCAGGGAGTCTGCTTCTCCCTCTGACCCACCCCCCTCTCATGCTCTCTCTGTCTCTATCTCATTCTCTCTCTCAAATAAATAAATAAAATCTTAAAAAAAAAAAAATCAGCTGTTTTTTTTTTTCTGTTTCAAGAAACAACTGAAATGACAGGGGTTGAAAATAAAGGAATGAGCAAAAATATACCAGGTAAACAAAGACAAATCATTAGTAGTAGTGTTACCCAGTATGGAAATAAAATGCCAAAAGGATTACACTAGGCCAGGGTTGGCAAACTTTTATCTAAAGAGTCAGTCAGTATAGGATTTGTGGCTATAGTCTTTATTGCAACCACTGAGTTCTGCTGTTGCAGTGCAAAAGCAGTAGACAATATGTAAATAAATGAGCATGGCTGTGTTCCAATAAAGCTTTATTTATAAAGCAGGCAGCAGGCCAGATTTGGTTTGTCAACCCCTACACTTAGCCGAACAGGATACTATATAATGATAAAAATAATGATTCATCAATAGAGGTTATGTTGTAGGTCTTTATAAATCAAGCAACATTAATTAAAAAGTAAAAATCTCTGAAAACTCAAGATTTTGGTTTAAAAAATTCATTTTAGGAAATTCTGATCCAGTGTACCAAATTGTTTAAGAACCTGGAGAATTTTATCATTATAATCCACTGGCTTAAACAGAATCTTATACCCAAGAAAAGTAGAATATATATTCTTTTCCAATGTTACAGAATATATACAAAAATCAATCCTGTATTTAGCTACGAAGAGAAATGAATTCAAAAAAGTAGGTATCTTCAGGCCACATTTACCAGTCGTAGTAAAATAAAATTTGAAGTTACATAATTTAGGATGGTTTTGGCTACAAGTTTACAAAATATCCAACTAAAAGTAATTTCAGCAATAAAGGTTTATTTTTTTTTTTTTACATAACAAGGCTTCACGGAGACAGTTCCAGAATTGGCCTGGTAACTCTGGGTCAGCTTCTCCGAGGTCCTCGGTTTTCTCCTTTTGGTTCCAACATGGCTACAGCAGTTCCAGGCATTATGTTCTCATAGGAGAATGTTTAAAAGCAGATGAGAGGAGATGATGGAGTCTTCCTGATAGATCTGTCTCTTCTGAATGAGGAAAATCTGTCCCAGAAGCCCCTACAGATCCCTGGAACATACTGGCCTTACCCTGGAACATGAGAGCCATCCTGAGCTGCAGAAAACGCTGAAAAGTTAGCATCTGGTATCTTCAGAGTCTAAGGCAAGACACAGATGCTGCCAGTAGGAAGGGGATCGGGTATGGCCACTATGTAGGCAACCGGCCCCTTCTGTTTGTGACAAAAGTGATG
>NC_138384.1:49145139-49194233 GCF_054177405.1 Leptonychotes weddellii | reverse complement strand
GATGGACTCTGAAAAACAAACTGAGGGTTCTAGAGGGGAGGGGGGTGGGAGGATGGGTTGGCCTGGTGGTGGGTATTGAGGAGGGCACGTTCTGCATGGAGCACTGGGTGTTGTGCACGAACAATGAATCATGGAACACTTCATCTAGAACTAATGATGTAATGTATGGGGATTAACATAAGAATAAAAAAAAAAGAGAAAAAAAAAAGCGATGAAAGATAATCTAAAACAACATAGAAATTGAGAATTATCTTAAATTTTGTTTATTCTTGGGTCAGGAAGAAATAAAAACAGATTATTGTAAGATAACCACTTTCTAATTTCATTATTTTCTCTTTTAATTTTGTACCAATTTGTTCTTTCATCACCTCAGTGTTTGGTATTGTCTTTTCTGGCTTCTTGAATAGTACATTTAATATATTTGAGAATAATCTTTCAAGTTTTCATGCTTTGCATGCATTTAAAAGCCATAAAAATTCTTCTGAGTAACTTCAGCCACATACTACAACTCCTGGAATGCAAATCTCTCAATTGTCATTCTTTCATTACCATGCATGATAATTTGCATGATTTATTTATTAACCTAAGAGTAATGGGGTACCTGGCTGGCTTAGTCGGTAGAGCATATGACTCTTGATATCAGGGTCATGAGTTTGAGGCCCACACTGGGTGTGGTGCCTATTTAAAAAAAAAAAAAAAAAGTTGAACCCAAGAGTAATTTGGCTGTTTTTTTTTTTCAAGTGCCAAAAAATTAAAATTTCTGGCTGTTGTTAAAATTATTACAGTGTGGTTAGAAAATGTGATCCTGTAATATGTTAGAGACAAATTTTTTTTTCCAACCTTCCCTTGCTTCTTCAATAATTATGGTCTAAACAATTTATATCCGTAAAATTTTTCATTATTAATCTTATGACTCAGGATAAAGGATAGCTTGAATGAAGGCATTCCCATTTGCATTACATTCTTCAAGTCTTTCTGCAAAATATAAGAAGTTGGGACTAGCCTAAGCTAATGGGCTCTCCCCATTATTTCCATTGATATGGTTGCTTGCTAACATAAATTCTCTGATGATTAATAAAGGATAAGTGCTAATGGAAGGCTTTTCTACATTTATTATGTTCACTTGTGTTTCTTTATTATGCATTCTCTGGTGTTGAACAGTAGCTGAATCATGATGTAAAGTCCTCCCACATTCCTTATATTTACAAGACTTTTCCTCAGTATGAATTACCTGATGCTGAATCAGTTGTGAGCAATGACTGAAGGCCTTTCGACATTCCTTACATTCATATGGTTTCTCACCTGTATGAATTCTATAATGTACAGTAAGATGTGAGACCCGTTTGAAAGCCCTACCGCAAACCCTACATTGGTAGGGTTTCTCTCCAGTGTGAATTCTCTGATGTTGCTTAAGTTGTGAGCTCACTCTAAAGGCCTTCCCACATGCCTTGCATTCATAGGGTTTCTCACCAGTATGGATTCTCTGATGTCTAATAAGAGTTGAGCCTTGATTAAAGGCCTTCCCACATTCCTTACATTCATAGAGTTTCTTGCCCGTATGAATAGTCTGATGTTGAATCAACTGAGACCGATGACTAAAGGTCTTCCCACATTCCTTGCATGCATAGGGTTTTTCACCAGTATGAATTCTATAATGTACTTTAAGATGTGAGATCCTATTGAAGGCCTTGCCACATTCCTTACATTGATAGGGTTTCTCACCAGTATGAATTCGTTGATGTTCAATCAGCTGTGAGCTTCGACTAAAGGCCTTTGCACAATCCTTACATTCATAAGGTTTCTCACCAGTATGAACCCTCTGATGTTGTATGAAATTTGAACCAGAATTGAAGGCCTTTCCACATTCGTTACATTCATAGGGTTTCTTGCCAGAATGAATATTCTCATGTTGAATTAGTCGTGAGCCATACTTAAAGGCCTTGCCACATTCCTTACATTTATAGGGTTTCTCATTAGCATGAATTCCTTGATGATTAATAAGGAAGTCCTCCTGCCAGAAGTCTTTTCTACATTCGTTATATTCATAGGGTTTTTCTCCACGATGAGTTTTCTGATAAAAAGGAAATGATGCTTGTTGGTTTAAAGTGGCTATTTCTTCATGACTGATTATCATTTGACTCAAATGTCCATCTGGATTTCCCCGTTGTCTGTCAAACTGGCTTCTGCATTCCCAATCATCTTGGAACCTAGAACACTCAAGACCATAACTTGTGAGGCTTTCCATTATCTCCCACTGTGGCATCTGTATTTCATAAATGTGCTGCTCTGGAGATGATAGCTTGGTATCATACCTGGACTCCAGTACTGAAAAAAAAAAAAAAAAAAAAAGTTTTTTCCTTTTCCAGAAAAAGGAACTTCTATAGTGAAAACCAGGAAACTTAAACTCATGAGTATACCTATAAGCTCTTGAATGTGGCTAGGCAATTTGAAAATGGGTAAGTAGAAGAGAGGCAGAGGAAATACCATAAATTGAGATGGAGTAGTCAGAGGGAGGTTGTAAGAGTAGTTCTAAAATGTTAGTGTGGATCAGAATCACCTCTGAACCATGTTTTTAAAAAAATGAATGTTTCTATGAACCCCTAGAAAACACATATAATCTCGAGTGACAGAAAAAATCATTGGTTGCCTGGGGCTGGGTAAATGAGCAACTGTGTAGAAAGTGCACAAGGGAACTTTTCAGGGCGATGAAAATGTTCTCTAGCCTGTGGTTATGGTTATGCAAGTGTATACATTTGTCCATACTCATCAAGATACGGTACTTAAAATGCATGCATTTTACTGAATATAAATTATACCTCAATAAAGCAGATTTTAAAAGATGATGGGGAAGGGTAGCTGGATCTTCATCTGGCCAGAGGCATACAACAGTGTATCTGCTTGCCAGGGGAAGTGGTAGGACAGGGAGGCTGGTCTCACCTGTCCACTGGGAGTTACAGTAACACAGCTGTGGCATTCTGCTGTGAAGCCTTCTATCTCTGAAGTTCAGCTGAATACCATGGCTTAGACCTGGTGTCTACTAAACCAGTCTCCCCTGGACCTTTCCATTGCCTAAATGTGACGGTGGAAAAAGAAGGGCCCTGTTCCTTATTTAGAGAATTAGGCCCCAACTTAATGGGGGTGGCTTCTTCAGGGCAACATTCTTTGCTGCCTATTCAGACTGCAGGGAGAAGTCAAATGGTGTATTTGATCCTGGTTTTACCTATTATATGATTCCAGTTGCAGTGGCCTGTTTTATGTAATCACAGCAACCAAATCCATTTGGAATTGGTTACAGCTTAATGCAAGGAACTATGGGGAAAGCAAATGGGTGCTTCTGAATGTGCTTATGAAGTGTAGTAGACAGGGGCGCCTGGGTGGCTCAGTCGTTAAGCGTCTGCCTTTGGCTCAGGTCATGATCCCAGGGTCCTGGGATCGGGCCCCGCATCGGGCTCCCTGCTCAGCAGGAGGCCTGCTTCTCCCTCTCCCACTCCCCCAGCTTGTGTTCCCTCTCTGTCTCTCTCTGTCAAAAAATAAATAAAAATCTTAAAAAACAAATAAATAAATAAAGTGTAGTAGACAGGGACACCTGGGTGGCTCAGATGGTTAAGAGTCTGCCTTCGGCTCAGGTCATGATCTCGGGGTCCTGGGATCGAGCCCCACATCGGGCTCCCTGCTCAGTGGGGAGCCTGCTTCTTCCTCTGCCTGCTGCCCTCCCTGCTTGTGCACACGCTCTCTCTCTCTCTGATAAATAATAAATAAACAAACAAACAAGTAAAATCTTTAAAAAAAAAAAAGTGTAGTAGACAGATGACCAAAGAGGATTTTATAGGAGCAGGTCTGCTTCATATGGTGGCATATCACAGAACATTATTCATTTGGTTACATGTGAAAGTTTTAAGCAAAAGCTACTAGAATAAAAAGTTAGTTTGACAATGAAACACGATGACGGGTCTATGAAAGAAATATCAGATTTTGTGGGAATGATGCCGCTGTCATCTCAAAAACTTGTACTATAACCACAGTGCGTCCACATGAAGTTGTAAGAACAAAACTACATGAAGAGGACACAAAGTACAGATATTTTTTCAGACACCATGTCTGGTTGTTTTTTTTAATTTTTTTAAAAGATTTTATTTATTTATTTGAGACAGAGAGCATATAAGCGGGGGGACCAGCAGACAGAGGGACAGGGAGAGGCAGGCTTCCTGCAGAGCAGGGAGCCCGATACAGGGCTCGATCCCAGGACCCTAGGATCATGACCTGAGCCAAAACAAGATGTTTAACCGACTGAGCCACTCAGGTGCCCCTGTCTGGTTGTTCAGAAAGAAGGTTTTGGGTCTCTTCACTGTGGTCTGACAATTCTATTGAGATAGATTCCAAATATGGCCATTATGATGGCAACCCGTGAACTGGTGGTTGACCTACTCAACAGTTAGCAACATCTGCCTGCCATCCTATGAAGGACAACCAAAAGACTACATGGAAACTGGAACATGGAAAATTAAAGCCAACCCAACCTGGTAGAAAGAGAAGACGAATTTGGGAACATTTAACTATGCCCAAATGGAAATTTGGTTTTAGGAATTAAAGTAAGGCACATTACTTGCTTTTTGGGCAATGTGGAAAAAGGACATGCCACTAAAAACAATCCTCTCCCCAGACTTCCACTTTTTCCACTTTTCTATCACAGATTGTGTTGATTTATGGCAGAGTATGGTGTTGTTTATTATATGAGCCCTTTTACACTCATCTAAATTAAGCCATCCCTAATTATATACTGTGTTGTAGGCATCCAAAGATAGTACTGACAGTCATAATTTTCTGACTTCTGTTCAACTCCCTATAAAGTTGCAAAATAGCAACAAGAATAGTGAGGTCTTCTGTATTAATTTAATGGTTCCCTGACACGGACTGGCAGAGTATTTTATTTATTTATTTTTTTAAAAGATTTTATTTATTTATTTGACAGAGACAGAGAGAGACAGCTAGAGAGGGAACACAAGCAGGGGAAGTGGGAGAGGGAGAAGCAGGCTCCTGGCCGAGCAGGGAGCCCAATGCGAGGCTCGATCCCAGGTCCTGGGATCATGACCTGAGCCAAAGGCAGACGCCCAACGACTGAGCCAACAGGCGCCCCGGCAGAGTATTTTAAATTTAATTATTTAGCATTAGTAGTCACTGTTTTGGATAACCAAAGAAATAGGTCTAAAAATCTTACAGATAGTCTTAGCATCAAGATATTTTAGTCCCCTCATATGAACCTCAAGGGATCCCAAGAGCCAAAATAATCTTGAAAAGGGCAAACAAAGTTGGAGGTCTCACACTTCCTGATTTCAAAACATACTGCAAAGCCACAGTAATCAAAATAGTGTGGTACCAGCAAAAAGGCAGACATAGACAAATGGAACAGAATTAGAGAGCCCAAAAATAAACCCCCATGCATATGGTCAAATTATCTTTGATACGGTGCCAAGACAACACAATGAGTAAAGGACAGTCTCTTTAACAAATGGTTCTGAAGAAATTGGGTATCCACATGCAAAAGAATGAGGCAGTACCCTTACCTTACACCATATACAAAAATTAACTCAAAATGGATTAAAGACCTAAATGTAAGACCTAAAAATGTTAAGTTCCTAGAAGAAAGCACAGGGAGAAAACTTCATGACATTGCATTTGGCAATGATTTCTTGGATATAGCACTAAAGGCCCAGGTAACAAAAGCAAAAATAGACAAATGAGACTACATCAAGCTTAAAATCTTTTGTGCATCAAAGGAAACAATCAAAAAAGTAAAAAGGCAACCTTCAGAATAGGAGAAAATATTTCTAAATCATATATCTAATAAGAGGTTACTATCCAGTATATATAAAGAACTCCTACAATTCAACAACAACAGAAAAACTACCCTATTAAAAAACTGGCAAAGGACCTGAATAGACATTTCTCCAAAGAAGGTATACAAATGGCCAAGAAGCACATGAAAACATGCTCAACATCACTTATCATTAGAGAAATGCAAATCAAAACTATAATGAGATAATGCCGCAAAGCCATTAGGATGGCCACTATCAAACAAAACAGACAATAACAGGTGTCGATGAGGATTTGGAGACACCGGAATCATTGTGCCCTGATGATGGGAATGTAAAATGGTGCAAACACTATAGAAAACAGTATGGAGGGTTGCCTGGGTGGCTCAGTTGGTTAAGTGTCCGACTCTTAGTTTTGGCTCAGGTCGTGATCTCATGGCTTATGGGATCAAGCCCCATGTCGGGCTCCTTGCCCAGCAGGGAGTCTGCTTGAAAGATTCTTTCCCTCTGCCCCTGCCCCCAGCTCTCTCATGCACTCTTTCTCTCTCTCCCTAAAAATAAATAAATACATCTTTTAAAAAAGGAAAGAAAGAAAGAACAGTATGGAGGGGCGCCTGGCTGGCTCAGCTGGAAGAGCATAAAACTCTTGATCTTAGGGTCATGAGTTTGAACCCCATGTTGGGTACAGATTACTAAAAAAAAAAAAAAAGAAAAAACCAGGGAAAGTTCTAAAAAAATTAAAAATAGAATTACCATATAATATAGCAATTCCACTTGAGTATATATCCCAAAGAACTGAAAGAATCTGAAAGAGACACCTGCACACTCATGTTTACTGCAACATTATTGACAATAGCCAAGAAGTGGAAGCCACCCAAATGTCCATTGACGAATGGATAAAAAAGTTGTGGTACCTACATATAGCCTTAAAATTGAAGGAAATCCTGTCACATGTTACAACATGGATTAACCTTAAGGACAGACACCATGCTAAGTGAAAGAAGCTAGACTCTAAAGGCCACATATTATAAGATTCCATTTATGTGAAATATCCATAATGAGCAATTCCACAGAGACAGAAAGCAGATTACTGGTTGCCAGGGGCTGGGGGGAGAGGGCAGCGAGGAAACTATTTAAATATGGGGTTTCCTCTGGGGTGTGTTTAGGAAAAACACACCTCTCAACACGACTCTACTATACATACTTCCCTTCTGACGCTTCTGGTGACAAAATGTGTGCCAAGCAATTCTCCCAACTCTGATGGATACCAACTGGGTGTCCTACAGATTTAAGTCAATTTTCATACTGTCTTTCTGCAGAAAGCATCAGATCCCACAGATTAAGAGCTCAGGCCCACAGACTACCTCTGCTCCCTTCACCCTCCACCCCAATAAACTGGAGGTTCCCACCACCCCTGCTGGGGTTCAATCATTTGATAGACTGGCTTACAGAATTCAGGAAAATGGTTTACTTACTAGATTACCAGTTTACTACAAAGAATATAACTCATATCAGTCAGATGAAAGAAATGCACAGGACAAGGTATAGGGGGAGGGATGTGGAGATTCTACACCCTCTCCAGGAACAATACCCTCCCAGTACCTCCACATGTTCGCCAACCCGGAAGCTCTCCAAACACTGTACTTTAGGGATTTTTTTATGGAAGCTTCATTACATAGGCAGGATTGATTAAATCATTGCCCTTTGGTGATTCAGTCAACCTCCAGTCCCTCCAAAGTTTGGGGGATAGAGCTGAGAGTTCCAACCCTCTAATTACAAAACTGGTTTTTCTCTCAACCAGCCCCCTTCCTGAAGCTATCCAGGTGACCCCAACCACAGTCATCTCATTAGCATACAAGAAGACTTATTACTTCAGAGACTCCAAGGGTTTTAAGAGCAGCGTGCCAGAAAACAGGGGTGAAAACCACAGGGTGATAAAAATATTCTGAAACTAGATAATGGTGATATTGCACAACACTGTAAATGTACTAAATGCCAATGTACTATACACTTTAAAATGGTTAAAAAGATGAATTTTGTTATGTATATTTTACAGTGATTTTTTAAAAAGTTAAAAGGAGCAGAAAAAATATAAATTACCACACTGATTCAAGAAATGCAACATTTGAATGTTTAGATTCAGTATTCAGTATTAGGAGTTCAAGTATTAGGGGGCGCCTGGGTGGCTCAGTCGTTAAGCGTCTGCCTTCGTCTCAGGTCCTGATCCCAGGGTCCTGGGATCGAGCCCTGCATCGGGCTCCCTGCTTGGCGGGAGGCCTGCTTCTCCCTCTCCCACTGCCCCCTGCTGTGTTCCCTCTCTCACTGTGTCTCTCGCTGTCAAATAAATAAATAAAATCTTTAAAAAAAAAAAAAAAAAGGAGTTCAAGTATTAGGAAATCTATTCATATAATCCAGACTTCATAGATTAAAATAAGAAAACTTAATATGAAAAGGTGGATACTTCTTTAACCAAATAAAATATCTCTATTTCATTCCTAAATGTGATATTATGCTTAATGAAAAGACACAAAAAACATTTCTATTAAGGTCAAGAACAAGCTTAGGATGTAAACTACCCCCATTAACGTTGTTCTGGGGGTACTACATAATCAGTTTCCTACTCAGGCAAAAGGAAAAAAAAAAACCCAAGAGCTATAAAAATGCAAAAAGATTATCACCCTTTGCAGATGATATGAATGTCTACTTGGAAAGCTCAAGAGTATTACATGAAAAATTGTTGTAAATAATGAGAAAATTCAGTAAGTTGGGTTAACTACAAAATTAATCTGAAAGACATGAATGGCTTTTGCCAGGTATAAAAAACAACTGGTTGGGATATAATAGGGATGAAAGGGCCCCATTTCCAATAACAGCAATAAATATATACTACCTAGCAGTAAATATAATAAGAAATGTACAAGAGCCATATAAAGAAAACTTTAAAACCACCAGGGGGTGGACATAAAGGAAGGAAGAGCCTATCATTTTCTTAAATAGATAAAAATCAATTAAAAAAATAAGTTTTCTCCTCAATCTGAAAATTTACTGTGATCTCAAGTAAGAATAATTACATGATTTTTTTAAAACCAGATATTCTCATTTTAAAGTTCAGATGGAAAAATAAATGAGTATAGCCAGGAAAATTCTGAAAAATAAGAATGAGGAGGAACTAGTCTACCAGATATTTAAAACCTTCAATAATTAAAACAGTATGGTATTGGACACATAGTTAGACAAAGAGATTAATGAGACAGAACCAAAAGTCAAAAGATATATCCAGAGGCAACAGAGTAGATGATAAAGGTGGCTATACAGATTAGTGGTGAAAAGATAAAATGAGCTAATAAATGCTGTTTGAATAAACTGATAACCTGGAAAATAGTGTGAAATCACATCTTGCACTCAGGATAAACTCCACAGGGATCATAAATAGCACCATAAATATACCAGGAAAAAAACCACAGGAGACTCATTTATAATGTCAAAGGGGTAAGTCCTCTTTGATTATGATGTAAACCCACAGATCTAAGAAGTAAACAAAACTCAGCACCCCAAACAGTCAAACATAAGCTGTCAAACTAAAATGACAAAAACAAAAGCAAAAATGGTATTATGGGTGTGGCTGAGAGAATACTGGCCTCCCAAAGATGCCAGTGAAGACACTGGGTTATACAACAGCACGTATCTTCTCTCCTTTTTCTTTTTAAGATTTATTTATCTGTCAGAGAGAGACAGTGAGCGAGCACACAAGCAGGTGGATCAGCAGGCAGAGGGAGGAGCAGGCTCCCCACAGAGCAGGGAGCCCGACGCGGGACTCGATCCCAGGACCCTGGGTCATGACCTGAGCCGAAGGCAGTCGCTTAACCGACTGAGCCACCCAGGTGCCCCTGTATCTCCTCTCCTGATGTTCACTCCACACCTGACCTCGTTCACTCCCGGGGGCCAACTACCACTTCAATGTGGATGAATTTACCACGTCTGTAATGTTTAATTCTTGGTTCCCCATCTGAAGTTCTCTTACAGTACATTGTATGTGGTGGAAACTGTTTCTCGTGGAAACTGTTTATCAACCAACACATTCTTGGTCTCACATTGTCACACTTGACTTTGAACTTTGGTTCTCAATCAGGGACGATTTTGCCCCCTGGGGGACATCTGGTAATATCTGGAACATTTCTGATTGTGACAACCGAAGGGAGGGGGGTTATACTCGCAACTAATGAGGAGAAGCCAGGGAGACTGCTAAACATCCTACAGTCCACTGGACGGCCCCGCTGTGTCAACAACGCTGAGGCTGAGCAACCCTCCATCCAGAGCAAGGGAACAGGCAGGGAAGAAGCCCTGAGGCAGGAACATGCTTTCTGTATCAAAGTTGGGGAGGGTAAATTTGCACTGTCTGTGCTCATTCTACCACAGCACAGCTGAGTAGTTGTGACAGAGACCATATATGGCCCACAAAACCCACAGATATTTACCCTCTGGCCCTTTAAAGACAACACTTGCCAACCCCTACATTAAAGGTATAGCAAAGAGGCTTGTGTGGCTGTAGCCGAATGAGCAACAAGGAGAGTAGCAGGAGAGGAGATCAGAGAGAATGTGGGACGCCAATCATAGAGCAACACAGTCCAAGAGAACTTTCTATGATGCCGAAAATGTTCGATTCCACCCTAATATACTAGCTACTAGCTACCCAAGGCTACTGAGCATTTGAAATGTGGCTACAGGCTACCATGGAATGGAATGTTACATTTTATTTAATTTTAGTTAAAGTTAAAATTTAAACAGCACGTTTGGCTGGTGGCCACTGTATTAGATAGCACGTAGAGGCTCCTAGGCCATGGTATCGATTTTGGATTTTCTCTTGAGTGAGATGGGAATTTACTAGTAGGTCTTGAGCAGCAATACAATACACCCTCACTTTGGCTGCTGTGTAGACAATACACTGTACTGGACAAGACTAGAAGCAGAGGGATGGGGAGGAGGCTACTGCAATAGTCTAAGCCAAAGATGATGGTGGTGTGGATGGAATGGTAGCAGTGGTCTTGGTGAGAAGTGGTTAAATTCTGGACATAATTCAAGGTAGAGAAAACAGGCCTTGCTGACAAACAAACGTGAGAGAGAAAAGTCAAGAATGCTTTAAGAGTTTTTGACTTGAGGGGTGCCTGGGTGGCTCAGTCGTTAAGCGTCTGCCTTCGGCTCAGGTCATGATCCCAGGGTCCTGGGATCGAGCCCTGCGTCGGGCTCCCTGCTTGGCAGGAAGCCTGCTTCTCCCTCTCCCACTCCTGCTGTGTTCCCTCTCTTGCTGTGTCTCTCTGTCAAATAAATAAATAAAATCTTAAAAAAAAAAAAAAAAAAAAGAGTTTTTGACTTGAGCAAGTATAAGAATCAAGTACCCTATTACTAAAGTGTGGAAGAAAGAGGGAAGAGCAAATTGTTAAGGAGGATCAAGAACTCCTTTCTGGGCTTGTTAAGTTCAAAGTCCCCATGAACACGGAAGTGGATATGATGAGAAGGCAGCTGGAGTTTAAAGGAAAAGCTAAAGATGATGGAAATGTTCTGTATCTGCGTTGTCCAATACAGTAAGCACAAGCCACAGAGTGGCTCCTGAACTTCTGAAATGTGTCAAGTGCAACTGAGGTACTGATCTTCTTAATGTATTTCATTATAATTAAATTACAACGGCCACATGGGGCCGGTGGCTCCATACTGGACAACACAGGTACAAAAAGTATTTAAAGCATGGTAATGGAGAGGGTCCTAGGGAATGAAAATAAACAGGAAAGAAAAAACCCAAGTTTGAGCCCTGGGGGCCTCCAACATTTAAAGAAAGTGAGACAATCCCATCAGAGGAGGCTGAAGATGGTTTAATGAGGAGGTAGTGATGTCCCAAATACACAGAAATGTTTCAGGAAGAAAGGAACAACCACTTTTGTGAAATGTTGCTGACAAGCTACGAGAGATGACAGGTGGGACCTGACCTCTGAGTTTGGCATCTTGGAGGGAAAATTTTCTACCTCAAAGGTCTTCTTTTCTCTTCCACCCACTAGACGGTTATCTGTGGTAGCTTCTCTCTTCCCACACAGGCCTCACTCACCTGGACACAGGCCTCCTCTTGACGTTTTCTCTACCACCCAGGGCTCTTTGCCTTGCTCCAGGAAGGAGATCACATCAGGTTTGGCGATGGCAAGACCTGGATGTGAAAAAAAACATGCCACCCGGTTATGGTGTGGGGCCCCAGAATTCAGATCCAGGACCTGGTCGGCGAGCAGGAGAGGCGGTTGCAGGAGAGACCAGAGGAAGATGTGACAGTCACCTGAGGGTTGGGGAAGATGTAGTATCAGCCCAGGGAGCTGCTCTTTGACCACTCAAAAGCTGCCCGGAAACAGACAAGGAACAGATATGCCGAGGGTAACATACAAACTAATATGCCAGGTCATCTTACCCAGTGAGACCAGGTTGCTATAGGTCTCCAACATCACGTCTCTGTACAAATCCCTCTGAGCGGGTGCAAGCTGTTCCCATTCTTCTTGGGAGAAGACTATGGCCACATCCGTGAACAAGTCTGACTCCTGAAACAACAGGCAGGTATGTTATTGGCATATTTCAAGGAAATGTTTCTTGGTGGGATGAGAGGAGACGGAGGAGGTCTTTGCAGGAATGGGGTGTTCTGGTGAAAAGGAAGGCTGGGGCTGGAGGCCTCCAATGTGAGCAGGTTACAGGAGAGGGTCGGCATGAGTAAAACAGTGTTGAAATGTTCTTGAGCATTACTTTTCACTACAAACCCAAGCTCTGTACATAGATCTGAGAGGAAAATTAAATTTCAGCCAAGGGCGCCTGGGTGGCTCAGTTGGTTAAGCGACTGCCTTCGGCTCAGGTCATGATCCTGGAGTCCCGGGATCGGGTCCCGCATCGGGCTCCCTGCTCGGCGGGGGGTCTGCTTCTGCCTCTGCCCTCTTCCCTCTCATGCTCTCTGTCTCTCTCTCTCCAATAAATAAATAAAATCTTTAAAAAAAAAATAAATAAATAAAATTCAGCCAAGTGGAGTTTCCCCAGTTGTGACAAGCAGCATACTAAAGCACGTTGCCTACTCTTTCCTTGGCATATAATAAATTCTCAATAAGGGGCACCTGGGTGGCTCAGTCGTTAAGCATCTGCCTTTGGCTCAGGTCATGATCCCAGGGTCCTGGGATCGAGCCCCGCATCGGGCTCCCTGCTCCGCGGGAAGCCTGCTTCTCCCTCTCCCACTCCCCCTGCTTGTGTTCCCTCTCTCGCTGTCTTCTGTCAAATAAATAAATAAAATCTTTAAAAAAAAAAAAAAATTCTCAAAGAGAGGCCTATAATTTCTACTTTTGTACAACAACAAAACAAACCAACAATTTCTGATAGACTTACCCTCAAATGTTTTATTAAAGAAATGTTTTCCATCTTAGAAAATATGATTTTCATATACATTGAGAATTATTTGAAGACAGAGGTTCATCATTATGTCAGGACATATCAAAGCATTCTTCCTTATGAGAAAAATCTTAAGATTACTTTGATTAGCTGTACAATTTTCTATCGAGTGAAAAAATGACTCAACCATTCTCTTATTTTGGATGCAGAGGTTGGATCAGATCTCTGAAGGCTCTTCCAAGCTCTGCCTACCTGGATTCTGAAAAATTCATCCATCTGGTTGGTTGTCTCACAATCCCCTCACCTCTGTACTTCTCTCGTTCTCAAGCTGAAGAAGCGGCTATAGAATGACCCACATTCAAATGCTCTGTTTGACCTCAAACTGGACCTTAATTCTGGCATCTAATCTCCCACAGATACCCAGCTAAGAGATCGTGCCTCACACTGAAATTGAGACCAACCAAGACCTGTTCCCATGCTTTTCCATGTTATATCCCTCATAAATATTCATCTCCGTTTCATCAAACCTCGGTTTTCAGTTTATACAAGGAAACGGATTTCTGCTCTATCTAGCCTCCTGGCAGAATACCACACCATCAGAATATATGGAATGCTATACAGAATGAACCCATGGGCATTGGTCAGAGTGGAGGGGGCAGTGGGAGAGAGTACCAGCTGCCTGGCCTTTATAGTCCCTAAAATGGGAACCTCTGAGAACTGGATTCTTGGATGAAACCCAGATGGGAGGCTTCAAGATAAACAAAGGAAATATTTACATGATTTTAAAACTCACAAGGGACATGACTTTTAGAATTTCATGGGCTGATGGGTCCTCCTCCAGGTTCCTCTCTTGGGGAAGGGCAGAGTCCTGAGATGGCAGAGCTGGGGGAGGAAAGAGCAAACATGAGAGGCCAAGCTTGCCTTACAGCTCCCAGAATGCCATGGTTACAAGTCCCCACCTTTTTATCCCCCGCTCCCTACAAAAACTAGAGTTGGAACACTGTGGCCTTTACCCAACTCTAGGAAACATAGCTTTAGCTGTTGCCAATGACACAGGGAACCAGTGGCCCTTTCTCTCCCACTTCCCTTAAATATCCAGAGAATTCCACCTTGTTACTGATGCAGATCTGTGATGGGGATGCTCAGTCCTGGTTCAGTGACTAGACCACATACATGGTGTCCCAAGGACAAGAAAGGCTGTCCTCAGGCCAGGGAGCACAGCCTGCCTGATCGGCATCAGCCCAGCCCAGAGTGAAGCCTTCCCAGAAATAGACCATTTAACTGTCTCGTACCCACAATGTTAACACCTCCCTGGCTCTTTACTCAACTTCCAAATTCACAAAGAACCTTACAGCCCTTCCTAAGGCCTGGTGGACACCACTGTGTGGACCCTGCCTTGAGTCATCAAATGGGGTGTGGTTGCAATGGGCAAATTAGATGGCTCCATTACCATCACATAAATGTGCCCCTGCACAGAGACTAACAGTAAGCAAAGCTGTGTGCACAAAATTTACTGAAAAAGAGAACAAAAATTAGTCCATAACAGTCCACAAAAGTAGGCAAGTGGTTGAATCACTGTTGGCACAGCCATATGATGGAACACCAAACAACTATCAAAAATTATGTGGGGCAACATTAACTGACAAAAAAAGATATTCACAAGTGGTCTCTTTATACAACATGAGAACATTCCGCAAAAGAGGTCAAACCACCCACCTCTTGATTGGCACATGGGCTTAAAAAAAGAACTGGGAAAAAAAATCCAAGTATTAAGAATGATGTCATTTAACCACTTTGTGAGTTCATCATTAAACGAGTAGTATTCTATAAAGGAACTCAGAACAATGCCTGGCACGTTACAAATATTTAATTCTAAGAAATACGTAAATGAAGTAATCGTTCCTTAACATGTAATAGAAATTTTTTTCTTACTATGACCACTGCCTTAACATTGTCTGTAATAGCTTTATGATATTTTATTACATGAGTGGCCCATGATTTACTCAACCATTTCCCCATTGCTGGACACAGATCTTTTACAAGACCATCTAAAATGTTCTCAAATTTAAGTCTCTGCTTCTGAACTAGGAGTGCTAAATATTTTGAGGTCTTTGCAACTGTTTGAGAATCTTATGAAACAAGAATTTGTCCTAAATTTAAAAAAAAAAAAAAAGGCACGCGCAGGAAAGACTGTAAAACATCGACCAGCATTTTTGGGAGTCGGGGACCCCTTCACACCCACCTAAGGGGTCCACAGACCGGGGCTAGGAGCCTGGACGCGGAGGCCGATGGGAAATGTAGTCCAGAGCCCGGAAAGCCGCAGACCGACGCTGGGGCGAAACGTTCCGGTTCTTCCCAGGCCCGAGAGCCGCCCGGCCGTGGAGCCCGCTCCCGCAGGGACCCAGGTGCGCCTGGCAAGCTCCAGAGCCCCTCACCTGCCGCCTCCTGGGGTTCAGGTGCCCCCGTGGCCGCGCTCTCCGCAGCCCCGGGTGCGCTTCCTCCTCGGTATCGGCGGACGCGCCGCCTGGAGCCGGAAGATGGCGCAGGCGCACAAAGCGCCGCGAATGCTACCTCGCGAGTGGGCCGTCGCCGCAGTCTCTTCTGGGAAACGTAGTCTCTAGGCGCAAAGGCATAGCCAAACCTCAAGGCCTGATCTCGCGATGTTCAGGGGTGGGCGGGGCCCGGATGTGCTCCGGGTGTGCTCCCGTGTGGTGGCGGGCAGTGCTCGAGGGAGCGCGTTGGCGTCTGGGGCTCCCCCGGGAAGGTCTGCACCTCGGGTGCGCTGTGTGGGCGCAGTCGCGTCTCTGGTGGCGGGGACGATGTGCGTCGTGTGCGGTGCGGACCCCGTCGTCGGGTAAGACTGGGACCGGTCCACTCCGGGTACACGCTCGTG
Organism: Leptonychotes weddellii; assembly: GCF_054177405.1. Lineage (NCBI taxonomy): Eukaryota > Metazoa > Chordata > Mammalia > Carnivora > Phocidae > Leptonychotes > Leptonychotes weddellii. The sequence goes on along the minus strand of NC_138384.1, from coordinate 49,178,135 downwards.
TGAGACGGTCACAATGTCTGTGAAAATGTTTCTCATTCATTAAATCATTTCCGAGGAGCGGCCATTTTACCAGAAGGTTCCGAGGGAGGAAAAAGCCCGAATTTATCCGATGCCTAATTTTAAACGTTGTTACCTATTTTGAAGTAAATGTAGTTTAGGAAGGAGAGTGCAGAATGAGCAAACATGTTTTAAAGTTTATTTTTATGTGTTTATTTCTGTTAGTAATCTCTACACCCAAGGTGGGGCTTGAACTCAAGACCTGAAGATCAAACGTCGCGTGCTCTTCCCACTACATCAGCCAGGAGCCCCGCAAAAGGAGCTTCCCGTTGTGGGGGGACTGCTCTGGGCCAAGTCCTCTGGCACCGCAGATAGGTCGACATCGGTGTGCGAGAGCGTGAGAAGCCCCTGGACTCTACACAGCCTGCGCCAGCGTGGTCCCTCGTGGTGGAGCTTCCCATGCCCTGCATGCGCGTCAGGCCCTGTGAGCCTGGTCCCTGAGTGAAGACTCCTTCCCTGTCCATGTGGTCCTTGACCCAGCCGGGAGTCCAGAGCTCCTGTTTCTGGAATTGGTCCTGTTTCCCTTAGGATGTGTCTTGTGTGTCCTCCTCTTTGAAGCATTTTGTCTGAGACTGACCATGTCTGCATTGTTGCACGTTTCAAGGATGTCAGCTACTCTAAGTTAGCGGATGGATCTAGAGGGTTTAATGCTAAGTGAAAGACACTCATATGTGGTGTTTAAGAAACAAAGAAAAAAAAGACTTCTTTTTTTTTTTTTTTTTTTGCGAGAGAGAGAATGAGAGACAGAGAGCATGAGAGGGAGGAGGGTCAGAGGGAGAAGCAGACTCCCTGCCGAGCAGGGAGCCCGATGCGGGACTCGATCCCGGGACTCCAGGATCATGACCTGAGCCGAAGGCAGTCGCTTAACCAACTGAGCCACCCAGGCGCCCGAAAAAAAAGACTTCTTAAATACAGAGAATAAACTGATGGTTACCTGAGGGGAGGTGGGTGGGGTGATGGGCGAAATAGATAAAGGAGGTTAAGACTACCCTTTTCTTGATGAGCACTGAGTAATGTATTGAATTGTTGAATCACTATATTGTACACCTGCAACTAATGTAACACTGTGTGTTAATTATACCAAAAAAATTTTTAAAAGCTTCCATGATTATAACTTCCTGGTGCTGGCTCTTGAATTGTCAGACAGCAGAAGAAAATGGAAAGTCAGAAATACTACCAAATACAAAGGGAAATTTAGTGTGTAATAGTCGGCAAATCACTGGGGTAAAAATGGACTTTTTAATAAATAACCTTGGGAGGGGCGCCTGGGTGGCTCAGTCGTTGGGCATCTGCCTTCTGCTCGGGTCATGATCCCAGGGTCGTGGGATCGAGCCCCGCATCGGGCGCCCTGCTCAGCGGGAAGCCTGCTTCTCCCTCTCCCGCTCCCCCTGCTTGTGTTCCCTCTCTCGCTGTGTCTCTCTCTGTCAAATGAAGAAATAAAATCTTTAAAAATAATAATAATAAATAAAAAATAACCTTGGGGAATAACTGGATAGTCATCTAGAAAAAAGTAAAATTGGATTCATGCTTCACATCATGCAAAAGAATAAACTCCAAATTGATCGGAGGTCTAAATTCATACAAGTACCAGAAGCATACAGAGTTGAATTCATTTGTAGGCTGGATGTGTGAAAAGACTTTCTAGTTAAGATGAAAAATCTAGACTTAAAAGACTGCTACCTTTGAGAATGTAAAACTACAGCACTTTTGTACGGCAAAATACACATAAGCAAAGACAAAAGACAGGCAGAGAATATTTATAACCTTGTATATATCAGATAATATATAAAAACAAAAACCAAAAAACTGCAAGCAACTTCTGAACAAATTGCCCTCATAGTAACATAGGGGTAATGATTTGGAAGCTATTTTGTATGCATTGTAGGATTGGATAAATGTATTGATGGGAGCTAGTGTTTTACTGTGGCACAGGAGAGATATAAATAAAGGGTGATGGAAGGTAAAGAAGAACCTGTGATGTTGGGGGTGCCTGGGTGGCTCAGTTGTTAAGTGTCTGCCTTCGGCTCAGGTCATGATCCCAGGGTCCTGGGATCGAGCCCCGCATCGGGCTCTCTGCTCAGCGGGGAGCCTGCTTCTCCCTCTCCCACTTCCCCTGTGTCTCTCTCTGTCAAATAAATAAATAAAATCTTAAAAAAAAAAAGAACCTGTGATGTTGGATTGATATAAACTCATGATTAAAAATTTGGTGTCTATCTCACGCAGGTGATCAAGGTTAACATCAATAGTGATGTCATTTTCATAGTTCATAGGCTTTTTTTTTTTTTTTTTTTTGACAGAGACACAGCGAGAGAGGGAACACAAGCAGGGGGAGTGGGAGAGGGAGAAGCAGGCTCCCCGCGGAGCAGGGAGCCGATATGGGGCTCGATCCCAGGACCCTGGGATCATGACCTGAGCCGAAGGCAGACACTTAACGACTGAGCCACCCAGGCACCCCTCATAGTTCATAGTCTTGATGAGATGTGATGAAAATGGCATTTAACCTCTGTAGTCTTGCTCTCCAAAACACATAACCCTAGTATAATAAGAAAACATCAGACAAATGACAATTCAGGAAACAATCTACATAACACCTGACCAGAACTCCTCAAAACTGTAAAGGTCATTAAAAACAGAGAAAGTCTGAGAAACCATCACAACCGAGAGGAGCCTAACGGGACATGACTGCTAAAAATAATGTATCCTGAATGAGATCCTGGAAAAGAAAAAGGATATTAGATAAAAACTATGAAAACAGGGTGCCTGGGTGGCTCAGTTGGTTAAGCGGCTGCCTTCGGCTCAGGTCATGATCCCAGGGTCCTCGGGATCAAGCCCCGCATCAGGCTCCCTGCTCGGCGGGGAGCCTGCTTCTCCCTCTCCCTCTGCCTGCCTCTCTGCCTACTTGTTCTCTATCTCTCTGTCAAAAAAAAAAAAAAAAAACTATGAAAACTACATATGAATATAGTATGGACATTAGTTAATAATGTTTCAATGTTGGCTCATTAATTGTAACAAAAGCACCATAATAACATAAGATGCTGATAATAGGGGAAATTAGGTATAGGGTATTTGGGGATTCTGTACTATCTTTGTAGTTTTTCTGTAAATCAAAAACTTCTAAAATAAAAAAGCTTGAACTTCCTCATTAAAGTCTTACCATTTCCTTTCAAAAATGTGTTTTTATATTTTCTGTTTCTATTTGGTGAATGGGCCTGGAAGCAACGATGCCCTGTAGTAATGAGCATGAACCTAGTGCCCAGACCTTGGTTTCTAAATACCATTCGCTAATAAGAGAAACCAAAGCTTCTTGGAGAAGTGTTTGATTCTAGGACTGGGACAGGGAAAGTACACGATGAGTATGAGATATCTTCTTGTGCCAAAAAAATAGGGAAATGCTCAAAAAACAGGGAGGATTCCCTGCTTTGAACAATGATAGTGTAATTGCACTAAACGTGCCATCACACTCTAAACAAAAAACTAGATAATGTGTAGGAAACAAGTCTTTTCAGATATTGGACAACAAGTAGTACAAGACTTTGATCCCTGAGAGAACGGAAATAAATGAGATCCTATAATTGCAATGGCTTTCTCTCTGAAGACCTATTACATACCACAAAGTAAAGAGGAGGAACCAAGGCATAGTACTGATTTGCTAAGTTGACACAGACCAACAGTTTCGGGAAACCGGAGTGACTAGAATTTGTGGGGCAGAGTGTAGAAGAAGAGTTGGTATTTCCACGAAACAAGACCTCGGTATCTGTGGGTGGAGGAAATGCTCCCTGTGCCCTCTGAATTGTGGAGGCTCCAATGTGATGGAACCTTGGAGAAAGCATCTTTGGAGACAGACATTTGCCTCATGATATCACAGAGGCCACGAGCCCTCATGGAAACAGAACCAAACAGTCTGGGCTGGGACCTGGAAGAGAAGGTGTGAGGGTTCCCAGAGAAGAAGGTCACTGGGCCATTTCAGGCTTGTGCTAGGCCAGACATTTCCAAGAAATGACCACAGAGGACAGAATTAACATCAGGGCCTTTGGTCAGACTTTTAGGGTGGGGTGGATTGGCTGAGCCTCCGGAGGCTGTGAACATCAGGCAGATGGATGACCTAACTGGGAAAAAATTCGAGCTGGGCCACAAAGCCATAAGATGCTGAAGGCGTGGAGCCCCAGGTCCCCAAGTAAGGGTGTGTCCAGTAGCCAGCCAGTATGGCCAGACTGGACTCAGATCTCAGGTAGATAAACTGAGCTGCCTTCTCTGCTTGTTCTGACTCGTGGGATCAGGACTACATTTCCCATAAATGTCTCCCTCTTCTGCTGAATGTCCACCTCAGGCCTAATCTGGGAACAGAATAATGCCAGAGGAGGAGGTGAAAAGGGGTAGGATTTTGTATATATTTTATTTTTTTAAAGATTTTATTTATTCGAGAGAGAGATAGAGAGAGAACAAGCGGTGGGAGGCCCGGGGCCGGGGGGTGGGGGGGTGGGGTGGGGGTGGGGAGAAGCAGGCTCCCTGCTGAGCAGGGAGCCCAAGGTGGGGCTCGACCCCAGGACCCTGGAGCCAAAGGCAGACGCTTAACTGACTGAGCCACCCAGGCACCCCTGGATTTTGTATATATTTTAAAGCTGGAGTAACAGGATTGGCTGATTTATTGGGTGACATAGCAAGAGAAAGAGGAGTAGTGAAGGATAACACCAGGGAATTCTGAGCTGAATAACTGGAAGAACAAATGTCATTAACTAAGATAGAAACACCTGAGAGGGGTACATCTTTGGCGGTAAGAATGGGTGGTTAGGAATGTGATAGATTGAAATGTCTGTGAGACAAACAAGTGGAAATACTGAGTATCAGTTTAGGGGCAGCGTCTGGGAAATACTTTTATCATGTAGCGAGTTTATATTGTTATGTACTGAGGCAAATCAATGTTTTTCATTTATTCTTTCTACCTTTTATTTTGCTCAGAAGTTGTTTTCCTACCCTAAATTATAAATGTTCATCTTTATTTTTCTGTAGAACTTTATGTGGATATTTAAAAATGCATGTAGTTCGGGGCGCCTGGGTGGCTCAGTTGTTAAGCGTCCACCTTCAGCTCAGGTCATGGTCCCAGGGTCCTGGGATCGAGCCCCGCATCGGACTCCCTGCTCGGCAGGAGGCCTGCTTCTCCCTCTCCCACTCCCCCTGCTTGTGTTCCCTCTCTCGCTGTGTCTCTCTCTGTCAAATAAATAAAATCTTAAAAAAAAAAAAAAAAAAAGACCACGTAGCATAGACAAAGGGATATAAACATAGGTCAATGAAACAAAAGTGAATCCAGAAGTAAGCCTACACAAATATGCTCAACTAATTTTTATTTTTAGTTATTATTTTTCTTTGAGAGAGAGATAGTGCACACAAGTGCAAGCAGGGCAGGGGCAGGAGAGGGAGAGAGAGAATCCTAAACAGGCTCCACGTCCAGTGCAGAGCCCCATGTGGGGCTTGCTCCCACAACTGAGAGCATGACCTGAGCTGAAATCAAGAATGGGATGTTTAACTGATTGAGCCACCCAGGCGCCCCTCAATTTAATTTTTAACAATTTCAACAATGTTTAACAATTTTTAACAATTGTATTGAGATATAATTCACACACCATGCAATTTGCCTATTCAAAGTGTACAATTTAATGTGTTTTTTTTTTATTGTATTCATAGGGTTGTGTAACTCACCACAGTCTAACTATAAAGTGTTTTTGTTACCACAAAAAGAAATCTTGTATCCATTAGTGGTCATTTTTATCTCTTCCCATCAGCCCTAAGCAACCACTAAAATGCTTTCTGTCTCTATGAATTTGCGTATTCTGGTTATTTCATATAAATAGACTCATACAATATATGGTCCTTTGTGACTGGTTTCTCTCACATAATGTAATGTTTTCAAGGTTCATTCATGTAGCATGTATATTGGCACTTTATTACTTTTATCATTTTTTATGGCTGAATAATATGGGCACTTGGGTTGTTTCCACTCTTTGGCTACTATGAATAATGTTGCTATGAACATTTGTGTACTAACTTTTGCATGTATGTAAGTTTTCATTTTTCTTAGGTATATACATAGGACTGAAATTGCTGGGATCATATGGTAACTCTATCTTTAACTTTTTGAGGAACTTCTAGAATGTTTTCCAAAGTAGCTGCATCATTTTAAATTCCCACCAGCAACATTATGAGAGTTAAATTTCTCCACATCCTTACCAACACTTGTTATCTAACTTTGATTTTAGCCATCCTAGTGGGTGTTAAGTGGTATGCCACTGTGGTTTTGATTTGTATTTCTCAAGGGCTATGAATGTTGAGCACCTTTTCATGTGCTTATGGAGCATTTGTGTATCTTCTTTGGAGAAATGTCTATTCAAATCCTTTGTCCATTTTTAAATTGTTATTTGTATTTGTGTTAGTCAATTGTAAGTGTTCTTTACATATTCTGGATACAAGTCCTTGTCAGATACCTGAATTTATTTTTTTCTTTTTCCTTTTTTTTTTTAGAGGGAGAGAAACCAGGGGAAGAGGAGTAAAGGGAGAGAGAGAGAAAATCTTAAGCAGGCTCCACAACTAGTGTGGAGTCCCACTCGGGGCTCCATCTCACAACTCTGAGATCATGACCTGAGCTGAAATCAAGAATGAGACATTTAACCGACTGAGCCATCCAGGTGCCCCTGAACTGATTTTTGACAAAGGTACAAAAGCAATTTAATGGGGGAAGGATAGCCTTTCAAACAAATAGTGCTGGAACCATTAGACATCCATAGCCAAAAAAGAAAAACAAAATAAGAGAGAGAAATTTAACCTGCTTCTTAAAAAATTAAAATAGACTACAGATTTAAATTTGCTCCAGTACTAACCAGTGAAAAAATAAATGTATTGCATCTTCACTGTGACAATTGAAGGCAAAATACATGGGTTCTTCTGTCTGAGGATTCTATATTTCTACTTCTGAAGATTATGTAATTATAGATTATGACATTAAACTTAGATGCTGGGCAGACATGTTTGTTGATTACCGATTTGAAATTGAAAAATGTATTTCTTATACATATCAAAGTAAATTTGACTCACTTAGTGACTACTGCCAAGCTTCGTAGAGGGTTCTGCCAACAAAAGAAACTTAAGAGAGAATGGCAGAAATGAAAAATGTTACCACAAATTTTCAGGCTAAAGATACCCAATCTCTATACATTTGTGAAATGTACAAAGGCTGCAAAAAACTGGAAGTTTATTGATACGTCTTAACTTACATAAGGTTTGTCTGTATGGTCTGAAAAAGCAAGGGGGAAGATAATCAGAGTTTCAGTACTCAAACTCAAAACCAACCACAATTTTCGTTGATTGTGTTGCTTTTACTTTTTACACGGGACCGGTTTTCCAATATTGCCGTCTTAGTGCAATTGTAACAGCCTTGTTCCTCCTTTAAAATAAAACATAACCCAAAAGTATTTTGAGATATTGCTTCATCATCACACAATTTTTCTTAAGTTGTATAGTTTTCAAACCGATAGATGTACCGTTAATCATACTACTACTTGTAGCCATATTGTTTGTATTCAACGTGTTATTACTATTAACGTTTCAGTTAATCTTTTGAGAACGTATTTGTTTTTTAAAAATTTCCTCAATATGAAAATTCCCATCTCCTACGCTTTTTGTCATCGGTGACCCTGGTGAGACGAGTTGCAGTAGAAGCAGAGAAGGACATAACCCGATGTCGGAATAGGAGTTAATGAAATATGTTCAAAGACATAGGTTGAAGTATAGGAACAAGAGGGTAGGTAGAACGGAAAGAATGATCTATGAACGGCTGTGTGTGTGTGTTTTTTAATAACACATATCATTTCCCGGTATGTATCTTTTCTATCGAGTTTTTTTCCTTTTCTACTGAATTTCTCCCGCATTAGAATGTCAGGCACATGAGGGTGGGGATTCTTCTCTGCAGGCTCAGGTGTGTCCCCAGCGCCTCAAACAGTGCCTGGCACACGGTCGGCGCTCAATCAGTGGCTAATGAGACAGAAGAAAGAACGAAAGAAGAAAAGGAACGAAAGGAATGAAACCCAGGCAAGCGGGGCTCTGGACCCCCATGCACCCCCTCCGGGGCCCCCGCCGCGCGCCGGGCCGGAACGCCCGGGACCGCCGGCTCCCTTCGCGCGGCCCAACCAGCCGCGCCCGCGCGCGGCCCCGCCCACGGCGCGTGCGCACCTCGCCCCGCCCGACAGTGCTTTCGGGGACCGGGCTCGCTGCGCCTGCGCACTCCAAACCGGCCCGTCCAGGCCTGGGCGGGAACGGTCGGCCTGACCGGGCTGATCCGGTCGTGGTTCTGGGTTGGGAGGTCCGGGGCTTGGAGAGCGCGTCACGCGACTGGGGGCAGGAGCAAGAATCAGCGGGCCGGCGCCCGCAGAGGGCAGTCCCAGGATGCCCCGCGCCGCGCCCGGCCCGGACTCCATTTCCCAGCAGCCCCTGCGGCCGGCTCCGCTGCCCGCCCGAGCGCCGCGGCCCCTTTGTGAGCCCGCCGGTCCGGCCGAGAGCGAGGCCCCGCCCCGGCCCGCGGGGCGCTCGGCTCCCGGCGGCCGACGGCGCGGAGGGAGGTGCCGACCCGCGGGGAGGAGGCGGTGAGGACGCCGGGGGCGGGCGCGCGCCTCGGCAGGCTTGCGGGGCTGGAGCGGGCGCGCGAGGGGGCCTGTGACAGTGGGAGACCGTGTCACCGTGTGACACCATGTCACCGCGTGCGTGCCCCTGTGTGTGACTGTGCGAACGTCTGTGACCATGACAGTGACAGTGAGTGTGCGGCTGTGTGGCTGGTCATGTGAGACAGCGTGAGGTTGTGTGACCTTATGTTGGCGTGACAGTGCGACCCACTGTGAGGGCACGGGTGCCAGGCTGCCAGGAGAGCTGCCAGCACGACGACTGTGTGGCTCCTGCGGTGGGCGGGTGGCGGGGTGGGTGCTCGGGGAGGCCAGTGTGCTCCAGGTTTTGGGAGACTGTGTCGGGCAGGAGAGCCTGAGAGGGACTGAGATGAAGGGGAACACCTGAGTAGAAAGAAGAGCGGGAAGGAGAGAGGAGCCCCCGCTCCAGCTCTGGAGGGCAGCAGAGGAGGCTCTCTGGCACAGAAGGGAAGTCTTTCCCTTCCTCTCCTAGGCTCTGCTAATAGCACACAGTAAGGGAGACCTACTGTGTGCTATTTATGAACACACGACTGACAGTTACTGAGCACAAAGGATGTGCCAAGCGCTATGCTAAATGCTTCATGTGGATCATCTCAGGGTGCTCCCAACAATTGATAGGAAGTAGTTACCATTTCACTGATGAGGAAACTGAGGTTTGGAGTGGTTATTTAAGTCATGGCGGTTGCAGAGCTAGTGAGTGGTAGACTGGGTGTCTGAGGGCAGGTGTTCTGATCCCCAGACCTGGTGGTTCTTACTGTTATGCTGCTTCTGAAATAATTCCTTTACTCTCCAAGGTAGAGAGGTTTAGTGGAAAATAACTCATGAATAGGGGTTTCGGTGACTGTTAATGCATAGTCCCCTCCCTCATCTCTTTTTGAGGAAATTGCGCAGAAAAGTTAAGGGATTGGTTTCCAGGTGCAGTTTGTCGTAAGTCAGGACTACAAGCAGAGTGTTCTCTTTGGTCCAGTGCCCTCCAGACCACATGACCCCTCTGATGCCTACTCTGTAAAGATGCTTTCTTTGAAGCATTTGTAGCTTTATCTCATTTTGAAAGATTTTTTTTTTTTTAAGATTTTATTTATTTGACAGAGACAGCGAGAGCAGGAACACAAGCAGGGGGAGTGGGAGAGGGAGAAGCAGGCTTCCCACTGAGCAGGGAGCCCGATGTGGGACTTGATCCCAGGACTATGGGATCATAACCTGAGCCGAAGGCAGACGCTTAACGACTGAGCCACCCAGGCGCCCTCTTTATCTCATTTTGTAGTAAGGGCAGTAACATATTCTCTTTTACCATATTATCTGGTGGGAAGACTAAAAACTCAGACCTGGATTCCAGTTGGGCTCACTTATTACCACGAAGCCTTGGATAATTTCAATAATTTCATTGATGGACAGCTTTCATGTGTCAAGGGGGAAAATCATCCTTACTTGATAGTGCCATTTATGGTTTCTTTCTCCCTCTCCAGCTCTATTATTCCAGACACTGCCCTTCCAGTGAGGAGCGTGAAGTAGGAGGACAGAGGAGCTGCCATAAATTCTTAAATTCTTAAAGCCATGTCCAAGGTAAGGAAAGATTTCTTCTCCCTGAGGTGCTGTTTTTCAGGTTTCATAGGAACATCTTGCTTTTCTTCTGAAATTCCCCAGCTAACAAAGCCCCATTCATTCAGTAACCTTGTCCTCATGTTCTCCCAATCCAGTAAAAAGTCCCAGTGAGCTTCCTTTTTTTCCTCAGCCAGCATTTTCATCTTCATTCAAGAAATAGCTTAGCACTCCTACAGGTTAGGTGTTCTGTTAGGAGCTCTCAGGAGGCAAAAATGCACTCCTTGGTGGTATATGAAAGCCTTCATTGATTCATTGAGGTCAAGGTGTATTCTGATGTGACCACTAGCTTAGAGCTTTTTCACAAACCTAGGTTTGAGAGGAAGGCAAGACAAGGGCTATTGGGCAATCTTAGTCATAGTACATGACAAGATATCTTGCTCAAGGTGATTTTGAAGAGTAGTATGTGTTGGGTTTTGAGTATTAAAGTGTGGGTCAGCTAGGGCAGTCACTGGGCTCTGAAGAATAAGGTTCCATGGGAGTAATAAGGTCCTGTTATAGGGACATTCTGAGTTAATAGTGGGCTACAGCTAGGATATTCTAGGTCATCCAGTTAAGATTAGTGGAATATAATACTTATGGAAAAATAGGACATTTTTTGAAAAAATGAGAATAGTACTTGAATCTACATTTTAAAATGGCTGCATACATCTATAATGAAACAGTAAATAGTATGTGATGAGAGCCAGAAGAAACAAATGAAAAGATCAATATATAATGTCCAAAAACAAATGCAAGTATAAATAAGAATGGAAGATATTTATTCATTCACTGAACATAGAGTTATTAAAGACTTACTATATACTAAATGCTGGAAATACTGTGGTAAATGAAAATAGACACTGTCTTTGTTTTCATGGAATTTAATGTCTACTAGTTTGTTTATTATGTGATAATGTAAGTCATGTTCTTTTAAATCAGTGGAGACAGAATGGATTATTCATTTAGAAAAAAGATTTCTTGGGGTGCCTGGGTGGCTCAGTCGTTAAGCGTCTGCCTTCGGCTCAGGTCATGATCCCAGGTTCCTGGGATTGAGCCCCACATCGGGCTCCCTGCTCGCCGGGAAGCCTGCTTCTCCCTCTCCCACTCCTCCTGTTTATGTTCCCTCTTTCCCTGTGTCTTTCTGTCAAATAAATAAATAAAATCTTAAAAAAAAAAAAAAAGACTTCTTCCTCACACTTTGAGGGTAAATACATTCTATAGGTTAAATGTAAAAAATAAAACCATATGAACTGCTGGATGAAAATATAGAGAATGGCTGTAAGAGGAAGATGAACCAGAAGCAGAAATCAACTAGAGCAGCACTGTCCAGTAGAACTTCCTGTGATGACTGATTATAGAAATGTTCTATATCTGCACTGTCCAGTATAGTAGCCATTAGCTACCTGTGGCTCTGGAACACTTGGATATACTAGTGTGACTGAGGAACTGAATATTTAATGTTAACTGATTTAAATTTAAATAGCCACATGTGGGGCGCCTGGGTGGCTCAGTTGGTTAAGCGACTGCCTTCGGCTCAGGTCATGATCCTGGAGTCCCTGGATCGAGTCCCGCATCGGGCTCTCTGCTCGGCGAGGAGCCTGCTTCTCCCTCTGACCCTCCCCCCTCTCATGTGCTTTCTGTCTCTCTCATTCTCTCTGTCTCAAATAAATAAATAAAATCTTTAAAAAAAAAAATAAATAAATAAATAAATAGCCACATGTGACTAGTAGCTGTGTATTGGGCAGCACAGATCTAGGCTAATAAAATAATAAAGCCAGGTAGAAAGTTGTGGGTGATCTTGTCCAAGTCACTCATTTTACAGATGAGGAAAAACAGGCCAAGTGAGGAAAATGACATACCTACGTCACTAGTTAGTGATTGTATCAGATACAGGACGTTGTAATATATGTTGAGGGTCAGCATAAATAGATAGTGAGTGATGATTTGAAGAGGGTCGTAGAAAATAATGAAGGACTATGGACCAGTGAAGGAAAACAGTTCCCTTTGCCTAGAACCCTCATTGGCTTCCCATTTTACTTGGAATGAAATCCAGTGTCCTCTCCACAGTCTATAAGGCCCTGCATGATCCAGCTCTTGGCTATCCCAGACCTCATTTTCTCCAGGTTTTTACCTTTCCGTGCTCCAATCACACTGGTCAACTTGCTATTCCTCAAACTTAACCAAGCTCTTTCCCATCTCTGAACCTTTGCATTTGCTCCTCCCTCTTCTGTAATTCTCTTCCCTTAGATATCAGCATGGTTTACTCTCACATTTAGATTGTTGTTTAAACATTACTGCTTCATTGAGGTTTACCTTGACCATCTTACCTAAAACAAACACTCTTGTCACTCTAAATCACCCTACTTGGTTTTTTGTCATAGTGTTTAACACCACCTGACATTGTATGACCTGATGTTTAATGTCTTTCTCCTCTGTTAGAATATTAATTCCACAAGCAAAGGAACTATATTTTGTTTGCCTTTGTTTTCCCTATGCTTGGAACATTGTAGGTAGTAGGCATTCAGTAAATATTTGTCAAACTAATATATAAATGAACAAGATTGTGAGTTGTTCATCTATGAGTAAGACCAGAGAGGTAAGAGCCAGCTACCTCTTTTCTCCTGCTGCTAAACTGGTAATGGAAAAAGCAGAAAGCAGAGGGTATGATGTGTAGAACAGACAGAGCCCATCAGCCCAAATGCTACTTCTGGGACCCCACCCCAGACCTTATGAGTCAGACTCTGGTGGTGGGGCCCAGGAAACTGCATTTTAATTAAGTCCAAGGATGCGTTCGATACACATTTTTTGAAAGCCTCTTGTTTCTAAAGATTATATTTAAAGGGTGCCTTGGCGGGGGATGGGTTAGCCCGGTGATGGGTATTAAGGAGGGCACGTACTGCAGGGAGCACTGGGTGTTATACGAAAACAATGGATCGTGGATCACCACATCAAAAACTAATGATGTATTGTATGGTAACTAACATAACATAATAAAATTAAAAAAAAAAGGGGTGCCTCTTATAAACACCACTTTGTTGGTTGTCACCTGTGTGCCTCTCACAATCCCTATGCCTGCCGTTGATTCTCTGTACTCACAGCAATGCACTTGAGTGGCCCTGTGTGCCTTCCATGATTCCTTGTGCCTCCCAAAATCCCATGTCTCTCTCAAAACATTGATTTTTTAAGAAATCCAGTCTGAGAATCTTTGTCTTTTAGTTAGTGTTTAGGACATTTTCATTTAATGTAATTCCTGATATATTTAAGCCTATCATATTGCAGTTTGTTTTCTACTTATTCCATCTATTCTTTGTTCCTTTATTTCTCCTTGTTTGCCTTCTTTTGGATAAATCAAGTACTTTTTCCTTATTATCTTGTTAATTATACATTATTATTATTATATATTTTTTATTTTTTAAAGGTTTTATTTTTTCACTTGAGACACAGAGATACAGAGAGGGAGAGAGAGAGCATGAGCAGGGAGAGAGGCAGAGGGAGAGGGAGAAGCAGGCTCCCCGCTGAGCCGGGAGCCCGATGTGGGGCTCGATCCCAGGACCCTGGGATCATGACCTGAGCCGAAGGCAGATGCCTAACCATCTGAGCCACCCAGGCGCCCCAATTATACATTATTATTATTTTAGTGGCCACTATAGGATATTTACCCATTTCTCATTATGTAATTATCTTCTTCCTTCCTTCCTTCTGTAATTTTCCTTCTATAATTAGTATTCTTATCACTTTCTGAGTAAGATAAGATATCTATAGTGGTGGGCGCCTGGGTGGCTCAGTTGGTTAAGCGACTGCCTTCGGCTCAGGTCATGATCCTGGAGTTCCGGGATCGAGTCCCGCATCGGGCTCCCTGCTCAGCGGGGAGTCTGCTTCTCCCTCTGACCCTCCCCCCTCTCATGTGCTCTCTGTCTCTCTCATTCTCTCTGTCTCAAATAAATAAAATCTTTAAAAAAAAAAAAAAGATATCTATAGTGGTTAACTCCAACTTAGTAGTAGTAGTAGATATTACAGTTATTCCTTTGAGGCTCTTGATTTCTTCTTGATTTTCATTTCCATTTCCTTCCATTTTCCTTCTACCTGAAGAACAATTAGTATTTCTTTGAGTACAGGTCAACACTTTATTCCCAGCCTGAATTATCTTTTCATTAGCTCATATTCTTTTTTTTTTTTTAAGATTTTATTTATTTATTTGAGAGAGAGAGAATGAGAGACAGCATGAGAGGGAGGAGGGTCAGAGGGAGAAGCAGACTCCCTGCTGAGCAGGGAGCCTGATGTGGGACTCGATCCAGGGAGTCCAGGATCATGACCTGAGCCAAAGGCAGTCCCTTAACCAACTGAGCCACCCAGGTGCCCCAGCTCATATTCTTGCTAGATCAAAATAGTGTAATTTAAAATTTTTTCTGAGGTCAAGTAAGTTTGGGAAATCCTAGTTTCCCAGTAGAGAGAATATCTTCTAGGATTTATTTTAAGGAAATAATTGGAGATGTCTGTTGAATCCTTAATTCAACATACAGTAGTATTGTATGAGAACTGTACTGTAACATTTAAAAATAGTGCGCATCACTATTCTCACATCATAATGAAAAATTCAGATTCATGTAAATGAAAGTAAACAAAGGGTTAGTAAAGATACAGCATATTTATACCACATGTTATCCATCTAACAAAAGTGATGTTATAATGAACGTGGATAATCATCAACATGTCTGTATAAGGAAACATTTGAACAGATATATACTAGCTGTAAATTTTGATTGTTTCTAGGAAGTAGGGTGACATAGTAGGTAGATGTGGGGATGGAGGACTTGCAGTTCTTTTAACTTTTATAAAAAGGAAAAAAAATCACTGAGGGTACAAATACTGGACATTATTTGCTAAATTTCCTTCATGATTACAAATTATATTAAATTCCTGTTTTATCAAATCAAAATAAATATTAAAATATTTTAAAGATATTCAAGTCCCATTGAATGGCTGAGAGGAAAATGTCAGTCAGTTGAAACCTGGAATACATTAGTTTGTGTGTGAAGCTAAGAAAGATCTAAGAACTTTACCTAGCAAAAGCTGCCTCACCTCTGTTTACAGAGGAAATGTGTGTAGAACACTTTTGTTTGCACAAAATATTATAGTTTGTATTGAATTGTTTGAGGTTTTTGTTTTTTTTTTAAGGATTTTATTTATTTGAGAGAGAGAGAGTGAGAGAGGGAACACAAGCCGGGGGAGTGGGAAAGGGAGCAGGCTCCCCGCCGAGCAAGGAGCCCGACATGGGGCTTGATCCCAGGACCCTGGGATCATGACCTGAGCCGAAGGCAGACGCCCAACAACTGAGCCACCCAGGCACCCCTGAAGTGTTTGAGTTTTAACAGAATTGATGATTGACAGTACCCACCCTTGTCTAGGACAAGTTTCATCTTTTAAGACTCAGTTCATGTTCCCTTCCTTCCTTGAAGCCTTTACTCACTTCCCATATTTCCCTGTGTTAAGTGTTTTAGAGATGGAGGCATGTAAGATCAAGCTGATGCACATAACTGATGTTTCTTGGAGGCATACTTCTGCTTCCCTTATAGCCTCCTTAAACATAAACTTGGGCACCAGCAGTTCACATATTAACTCATTATTTCCATTAAAACTGTTTCTGCATAAAATCATTGATGTGCTTAAATACATCCTCAATAGGACCATTACTCTGCAGAGTCACATTTAATAGGAGTGATGTTCATATTTGATAACCACTAGGGCAAGGGCATACACCAGAACTTACCCCAGTTGGGATACTGGAGGGTGCTGCTATGCTGGGCATTGCCCTTAAGTTGCTGGGTTGTGGGGAGATCTGGGATAGTCACTAGCAGGGCTCAATGCAGTAGCTGTTTACCAACCAGTGTGGCATTATTTCAGTATTTAACAAGTCAGTTCAGCTCTTCAGATATGTATCACCAAGTGCATCTGTATATCAGCCCAGGTAAAGAGTAGGCTTTGCTCCGTGACATGCCAAACCAAAGAAGCATATAGCAAACCATAGGTAAGCCCTTGTAAGTCTGGAGCAGATTTACCTCATTAGGAAGAACACCCGTTTTGAATTTTTAGGAAGCAGACTAGGTCTTATTCCATGTTATAAAGATCCTTAATTCAATGGAGTATTACTTGAGAACTGTACCTTAACATTTTAAAAACTCTCACTCAGGGCGCCTGGGTGGTCAGTTGTTAAGCGTCTGCCTTCTACTCAGGTCATGATCCCAGGGTCCTGGGATCAAGCCCTGCATCAGGCTCCCTGCTTGCTCCATGGGAAGCCTGCTTCTCCCTCTCCCAGTCCCCCTGCTTGTGTTCCCTCCCTCACTGTCTCTTTCTCTGTCAAAAACTAAATAAAATCTTTTTTTTTTTTTAAAGATTTTATTTATTTATTTGAGAGAGCGAGCAGAAGTAGGGGGAGTGGGAGAGGGATCCCAGGACCCTGGGATCATGACCTGAGCTGAAGGCAGTCGCTTAACCAACTGAGCCACCCAGGCACCCCTAAATAAAATCTTTAAAAAAAAATAAAAACTCTCACTCATTAGACATGCACAATTGGGTATGTTCCTCTAGTGAGAGCTGTAAGGATTTTTTGTTGCACTTGATTATCACATCTGAAAGGTTCACTATCTAATAGTGCTTAAAATTACTATTATTGTGTCTCTTTACATGAGAAGTTACCAACTGTCTTTGAAACTCAGTGGGGTTATCAAGAGCTGTTAGATAATCTTTTATTGCCCCAGTCGTTCTGCTATGGCATACCTTCGTTTAGGTTATATTTTTGCAAAGTTACTATAGAACTTGTTTAATATTTTTACTACCTATATGTTTAGTTTTAGGAAATCAATATTATAAGCATCAAATATATTTATATAGGTACCCTATTGATACAGCTGGAACATTAGCCATTCCATGAAAGAGTTTGGAAAATGTAGATTTAGGCCACGTTCACCTTGGTCTGTACAACATATTCCTGCCTCCTCCTTAAAGCCTTTCTTCACTGCTCTTGTCTATCCTGATTTTCCATATTGAGAAATGAATTAGCATTTAGTATGAATAACAATTATTTTGCTCGTTTGCGCTTTTCCCCATCAGTAGAGACTATGTCAGAAATTGTATACTTTCCATGACAAAATATTAAAACCAAGCACAGAGAAATCATTTTAGAAATTGCCTGACATATGGTGCAGAGAACCAAAGATACTGCCAGAAAGTTTCGCTATATGCAATATTTCTCTCCAAAAGTACAAATTAACTCTTCAGACTATGCCAATCTGAGGTGAAGAATACTAGTTGAGAATAAAGGAATATGTTTATGTCATTTCAGGATTTGGTGACATTTGGGGATGTGGCTGTAGATTTCTCTCAAGAGGAGTGGGAATGGCTGAACCCTGCTCAGAGGAATTTGTACAGAAAGGTGATGTTGGAGAACTATAGGAGCCTGGTATCACTAGGTAAGGAGGTTCCCTAGAATTCAGAATCTGCACATAGGGCTGCTTTCCAATGTTTGGGAAGCCTCCGATGTACTTCACTAAATTTCCCTTTCTTGTGCTCCCCAAAATAGGCTGAGTTTGTAGAACTGGTAGCTTCATTGGACTATTCCTACAACTTCATTTTCCCCACTCTTCAGAATACTTCACCTCTTCCTCTACTCCCTTCTATAATGCCCTTGATTCCTGATGACCAGCACCTTGATCTGATTTATGGGCCCGGCTAATTCCCCCTTTATTTCTTGTAAGCAGGAGTTTCAGTTTCTAAGCCAGATGTGATCTCATTACTGGAACAAGGAAAAGAACCCTGGATGGTGAAGAAGGAGGGGACAAGAGGCACGTGCCCTGGTGAGTGAGAAAGAACTAGGAAGGTAGAAGAGGCCATTGCAAGGAAAAGCTCAGCTATTCTGAGAGGTTCCAGCTTATAATTGATGTTTCATGGGTAATTTTTCTTAAAGGCTCAAGGCCTGGGAAGAAGCATTGAGGTGCCATTGGCATGAGCTCCCTTATTCTTCTTGTACATATTCTCTCACAAATTACTGTCTTCTCTGATAACCTTTTCATCTGGGTCCAAAATGTAAGTGTCTGCTTGTTCTTGCTTTTTAGTTTTGCAAAAGTTGCTCCATCATACTTTTAAAAAATCTAGACATAGCAATGTCTATTTTTTTCATTTTTAGTCACTCATTCCTTTTAGAATGAAGGTTTGATTCATTTATTCATTCACTTATTCTTTTACCAAGATTCATTGAGTTTTTACTTTAAGAAAATCATTCTGCTAAATTCTTAAGGTTCTTCAGAGGCTAATTAACCATCACAGAAAGAAGAATTTCCAGTTATATTTTCAAGTCTGGGTAACTGGAAAGTGAGACGGTTTAATAGAAACAAGTCAAAAGAATATCCTGATAGAGGAAAAAGATGATAATTTGACTTGGGACATAAGAGATTTATTTTTACAAGATGGAAAGACTTCTGAGCGAAGAAACACAACATGCCACTAGATCGGGAGAAGCTCAGAAAAAAGTGATTTAGAGATGCTAGTACGAGTGGATGCGATCACTTAGTTTTACAGTTTGAGATAAACCCTGGTATTGGGGCCTTTGTGGGAAAGTGGATCTTTAACAACTTTCTCAATGTTCTCTCTGGTAAGTGGTCTCTTTATAGTTTCTGTCTTGGGTGAAATTTTACCAATTTTTACTTTCCCAAACAATTATCTTTTAATTTAGGTTATCAAATTTATTTCTATGAATCTGAAGAAAATAATCTTGTAATTCTTTTTTAATAGTTTCCAATTTTATTTTGTATAGCTGTTCTTTTTAAAAAATTACTAGGTAAGCTAGTCATTAATTTTATTTTTAAAATCCAGCTTATGGATTTATTAGTGTTACCATTATTCTCTTTTACAATTCTTTATTTTCTGCTTTCCCTAATTCCATCATTCTAATTTTCTTAGGTTTATTTTTTGTTCTCCGTTTTGCTGAACTAAATGCTTAAATCTATTCATTTCATTCTCTTATTCACTAAATTCTTAGGGGCTATGAATTTTCCTCTGAATATAGCTTCAGCTGTCCTCCAGAGAGTCTAATATTTACTGTTTTTTTACTGCTGTTTCCTAGATAACCTTTTAAAAAAATTTCTCTTTTACGGGAGAGTTGTTTAAAAGAAAGTTTTCTGGGGGTACCTGGATGGCTCAGTCAGTTAAGCATCCAACTTTTGATTTTGGCTCAGGTCATGATCTCAGAGTCGTGGGATTGAGTCCTGGGTCGGGCTCCCCGCTCAGCAGGAAGTCTGAGTGTCTCTCTCTCTCTTCCTCTCTCCTTCCCCTCACTCATACTCACACGCTCTCTCTTTTTCTCTTTCTCTGGAATGAATAAACAAATCTTTAAAAAAAGAAATTTTTCTGGTTTTAATATATTTTGATCAAATTATTTTATCATATAGGACTTAGTATTCTTTGAAACTTTAGGATTTTGTATGGCATAATATATAGTTGGTGTTCGTAAAATGTTCCATAGGTTCCAAGGTTAAGTCTCTATTTTCAGTGTTAAGAGCTTGTTACATGAGTTTTACTTTTTTATTATATTATTAAAGTCTGTCTTTACTTACCTTTCTTGTTTCCGTTTTTTTCTTAATAACTTTATTAAGGAATTATTACATACAGTAAATCGCATCCATATACATCATACAATGTGATGAATTCTGACTGTTGTACACACCCATGAAACTCTCACCACAATGAAGACATACAGCATTTCCATCACCCCAAAAGATTGCCTGTGCCTTTTTGCAGTCCATTTTTGTCCTCCTGGTTCCAAACACCAATCTGATCTTTGTCATTTTATTATTTTTTAAGATATTTATTTATTTATTTGAGAGTGAGAAATAGCATAAGAAGGGAGAGGGTCAGAGGGAGAAGCAGGCTCCCCGATGAGCCGGGAGCCCGATGTGGGGCTCGATGTGGGGCTCAATCCCAGAACTCTGGGATCATGACCTGAGCCGAAGGCAGTCACTCAACCAAGCCACTCAGGGGTCCTGATCTTTGTCATTTTAGACTAGTTTCCATCTAAACTAAATGGATTCATATATATTGTTGTGTCTGGCTTATTTAACTCATAATTTCAAAAATCATATTTTTGCATATATGAATACTTTATGCATCTTATTGCTGAGTAGTAGTCTATTGTGTAGACATCCAACATTTTGTTTTTCCTTTCATCTGTTCATGGATATTTGGGTTGTTTCCAGGTTTTGGCTCTTATAAATAAAGCTGCTGTGAAGCTGTCATTTACAGGACTTTGTGTGCATGTATGTTTTCATTTCTCTTGGGTAAATGTCTAAAAGTGCAAAGAGTCATACAGTAGGAATAAGTTTAACTTTTTAAGAAATTGCCAGTCTTCCAAAGTGACTGTACCATTTTCATTCCCAACAGCAATATATGACTTCCATTTCCTCCCTATCTTCACATCTTTGTATTTTCAGTTTTTTCTTTTATTCATTCTAATGGTTGTGTTGTGGTATCTCATTGTGGTTTTAATATGCAAATCTCTGATGACATAATGTTGAATGTCTTTTCGTATGCTATTTGGCCATTCATATCTTTTGTTAAGTGTTCAAATCTTTTGCCCATGTTTTATTACTTTGTTTTTATTATCGAATTTTAAGAGTTCTTTATATGTCTTAATACAAGTCTTTTGCCATTTATATGTATTAGGATACATGTGTGCCAACTGTGCTTGTGGTTTTGTTTTTCTGCTGTCTTTTGAACATCCAAAGTTTAATTTTCATAAAGTCCAATTTATTAATTTGTTTGGTGCTTTCTGTGTCATATCTAAGAAATTCTTGCTACCCCTTAAGTCACCAAAATTTTCTTCTGTGTTTTCTCCTAAGAATTTTGTAGTTTTAGCTTTACATTTTGGTATATGACCCACTGAGCTAAATTTTGTGTCTTGTGTGAAGTAAAGATTGAGGTTTTGGGTTTTTTTTTTCCTCATTTGGATATATATACAGTTGCTCCAGTATCTTTTCTTAAAAAGACATTCCTTTACCCATTATACTGCCTTGTTGGTACCTCTGTACCAAAAGCAGTTGACCATATCTACATGGGTCTAGTTCTGAACTCTATTCTGTCCCATCAATCTGTATGCCTATCCTTTGATCAGTACCACAGTCTTGATTACTGTAATTTATACTTTTTTTTTTTTTAAGATTTTATTCATTTATTTGACAGAGACAGGGAGAGAGGGAACACAAGCAGGGAGAGTGTGAGAGGAAGAAGCAGACTTCCCGCTGAACAGGGAGCCCGATGCGGGACTCGATCCCAGGACCCTGGGATCACGACCCCAGCCAAAGGCAGATGCTTAACCGACTGAGCCACCCAGGTGCCCTATAGTAACTTTTGATATCTGATAGTTCAACTTATAAAATCACTTTAACTATTTAGATTATTTGCATTCCCAAATAAATGTTAGAATGAAGTTGAGAATTTCTACCCAAAGCCTGCTAGGATTTTGATTTGGATTATATGGAATCTATACATCAATTTGGGAAGAACTGATATCCAAATTAATATCACTTGAGTTTAGTTCATGAATGTGGCTTATGTAGCCATTTATTAGTCTTTTTAAATTCTCTTAGCAGTATTCTATAGTATCCAGGGCAGTGAATATATACATATATATATATGTATATTTTTAATCTTATGGTATTTTTTGGTGCTATTATAAATAGAATTCTTAAGAATTCCATTTTCCATTTGTTGTTAGTATGCAAAAATGTAAATTGATTTTTATATTAACTTTATATCTTATAATCTTGATAGATTTATTTAATAGTTCTAGTAGCTCTTTGTAGGTTCCTGAGGCGCCTGGGTGGCTCAGTCAGCTGAGCATAGGCCTTTGGCTCAGGTCACGATAGCAGGGTCCTGGGATTGAGTCCCGCATTGAGGTCCCCACTCAGCGGGGAGTCTGCTTCTCCCTCTCCCTCTGCCCCTCCCCCCACTCATGCTCACTCGCTCTCTTTCATATAAAATCTTTTTTAAAAATTTACATTTGGTCGGAATATATCACATAGAAAATGCCTGACGACTTTTTTTTTAAAGTAGGCCACACACCCAATGTGGAGCTTGAACTCCTGAGATAAAGTCACATGCTCTACTGACTGAGCCAGCCATGTGCCCCAAAAAGACATTTTTTTAGGCTACAAAAGTTTAGCCACAGTTGGCCTGGACAACCTAAGGCAACTAATAGTACCTGGTGTATCTTTGGGTATGAGGATCTTACGGAAGTTTATTTAGCCACACTGACCTCATGAAATTGACTTTTGAAAGATAATGAACTTAGCTTGAATGCAGAATGACCTGAGGCAAGAGAAGAAGGGAAGGGTGTTTGGAGACTGTAATATTAAATCATATATAAAATTATTGTGATTTTATATAACTTCTTCAGTTTCTAATTTTTTTCCTAATTCTTGGTTTTTCATTCTTATAATCTCATACTTTTTAGACTGCATCTTAACAGCTGTTAAATCCCCAAACTTATGTATTTTATTCACCAATTTTTGTTTTAGAAGTTCTCTTCTGATGAACAAATACAAAAGACCTTTGTTTTCTTGGTATCTTTTAGATTGGGAGTATACATTTAAAAACAATGGATTTTCATCAAAGCAAGTTATTTATGAAGAAACATCCGAACTAGTGAAAATGGGAAGAAGCCATCTTAGTTATAGCCTTGACTGCCCCAGCTTGAGAGAAGACTATAAAAGTGAGGACTGGCACAAGAACCAGTTAGGAAGTCAGGAGGTACATTCCAGACAACTGATCATCACTCATAAAGAAATGCTCACTGAGGATCAAAGTAATGAATATACTAAATCTTGGCAAACTTTCCATCAGGATGCAATATTTGATATAAAAAAGACTTTTCCCACCAAAGAAAGAGTACATAAGCATGAGCCACAAAAGAGAAGTTACCGAAAAAAGTCTGTCGAAATGAAACATAAGAAAGTCTATATACAAAAGAAACTCTTGAAATGTAATGAATGTGAGAAAGTTTTCAACCAGAGCTCATCCCTTACTCTTCATCAGAGAATTCATACTGGAGAGAAACCCTATGCATGTGTTGAATGTGGGAAAACCTTCAGCCAGAGTGCAAACCTAGCTCAACATAAGAGAATACATACTGGAGAGAAACCCTATGAATGTAAAGAATGTAGGAAAGCCTTCAGCCAGAATGCACACCTTGCTCAACATCAGAGAGTTCATACTGGAGAGAGACCTTATCAATGTAAAGAATGTAAAAAAGCCTTCAGCCAGATTGCACACCTTGCTCAACATCAGAGAGTTCATACTGGAGAGAGACCTTTTGAATGTATTGAATGTGGAAAAGCCTTCAGTAATGGTTCATTTCTCGCTCAGCATCAGAGAATTCATACAGGAGAAAAACCTTATGTATGTAATGTGTGTGGGAAAGCCTTTAGCCATCGTGGATACCTAATTGTACATCAGAGAATTCATACTGGAGAGAGACCATATGAATGTAAGGAATGTAGGAAAGCTTTCAGCCAATATGCACACCTTTCTCAACATCAGAGAGTTCATACTGGAGAAAAACCTTATGAATGTAAAGTATGCAGGAAAGCCTTCAGCCAGATTGCATACCTTGATCAACATCAGAGGGTTCATACTGGAGAAAAACCCTATGAGTGTATTGAATGTGGGAAGGCCTTTAGCAATAGTTCATCACTTGCACAACATCAGAGAAGTCATACTGGAGAAAAACCTTATATGTGCAAGGAATGTAGGAAAACATTTAGCCAGAATGCAGGCCTTGCTCAACATAAGCGAATTCATACTGGAGAGAAACCTTATGAATGTAATATTTGTGGGAAGGCCTTTAGCTATAGTGGATCTCTTACTCTACATCAAAGAATTCATACAGGAGAGAGACCCTATGAATGTAAGGATTGCAGGAAATCTTTCAGGCAGCGTGCCCATCTTGCCCAGCATGAGAGAATTCATACTATGGAGTCATTCTTGACTCCTTCCTCTCGCTCATCCCCCATGTCCAGTCAGTTGCCAAGACCTGTTGGTTTTATCTCCTAAATATGCCTTGAATCTGACTCCTTTAATCCATTTCCGTTCCATCATCTTTGTGCAGTACACAGTAATCTATTTCATATGGACTATGGAAATAGCTTTCTGATGGGTCTCCCTGTATTTACCATTTCCTTTGTCAGTTGCCTACATTGCAGTCAAACTTGTATTTTAGAAGTTTGATCATATCCCTTCCTCATTGATACCCTTCACTGGTACCCCATAGTTCTTAGGTTAAAGCACACATTCCTCAGAATAACCTAAAAGACCCTCCTGCCCCAAATACCTTGTTCCAGTATACCTTCCAAAGTACTATTTCATGTCAAAATCCATCTCATTCTTTGGCTATTTATCCAGAATTAAGAACTCATATTCCAGCATCAAACAGATCTGGGTTTCTAATCCTTGCACTTCCATTTTCTAGCCCTCTAGTTTGAGAGAAACATTTTGTTCTTTGTAAGGTTCAGTCTTCTTATTTATATTATGGAAATAATAATAGTACTACCTCAAAAGTTGATGGGAGGATTAAATGAGAGAATGCATGTAAATTGCTAAGAGTGCCTAGCATAATCACTTAATAAATGTTCCATAAAATGAAAAGATACTATGGTATACAAAGAGGACCTGATCATCTTAGCAAGGATCATCTGAGAAATAACAAAAGAAGCAGCAGTTTAAGACTTAAGAGATAATAAAGATTTTTGATTAGGAACAGTAGTCATTGTTCTAAAGGTGGGTGATAAGGGCATCTAAAAACAGTAGCATTGATATTAAAGTCCATAATGATATAGAGTAAGATATGACTTTGTTGGTAAGAAAAACTAACTTCATTAAATATTCCACAGTTCTAAGAAGCCAGATTTTAAAAATCACTAATAATAAGTAGGATTTACTGAGATGTAGTCATCATTTACATTAAGACAAAGGCAAAATAGATATTTTTAAAAAGACAACTTAAAAAAATCAATAACCAAAGAATAGAAAATAAAAGTTTGATGCCCTCTCCTAATTCCAGGTGGTTGAACTGTATTAAATCTATGTTGTTTAAAACCAAAAAGGTCAAGCTAGTTCTAAGGTGTAATTCCAAAACTAGAGGGAAAGAGAAAACCATAGATCAATACTCCTGAACTGGTGGCCCACAACCGTGTTTGATTTGTACTCATCAAGTTTAAAATGAATACAAAAAAAAAAAAATACAAATACTTTTATTTGGGCATGTGTTTTCCAGTTCTCCACAGTTCAAACCATTCCTCCTTCCCTTACATCTGACTTATTTTACACTTTATATTACTTCCTAACTCTTGGAGGCTTTGAATATGCAATCACTTCAGTAACCAATTCACATATGAATATAGGTACAAAGAAAATGATGAAATGGAGGGCGAAAAGGAAGATTTGAATAGACATTTTATCCTGCAGGGGAAGACTATTCTCAAGATGTTAGGAGGCCCAAAATTAATCTACAGATTCTTTGTACCTAACAAAATCCTAAGAATTTTTTAAGGCTTGAAACACTGTGTGCATGTGAACACAGACACATGTACATTCATACAGATAAACACATAAAATATATAAATAAAGGAATTTGTCAGTGGCTTAACGGTATTGGTAAAATTGATTCTGCTCTGTACAAAACCAATTCCTTCATTCTTTTATCCAAATGTGAAAGAGTTATTAGAGGACATAGTAACAATTTATAATCAAAGAGTGAAAACAATCTTCCTAAACAGGGCATGAGATCCAGAAGCCACACATACACAGATTCTAGGTTTGACGGCATAAGAACTTTATTAAGCTTTTATATAGTCAAAGACAGTATAAACACAAAGTTTTTAAATATCACAATTAGAGATAATTATTACAACATACATGAAATCCATATCCTTAATATAAAAGTGGTCCTACAGATCACTTAGAAAATGACACTACTATTCCCAAAGGCAAAGGATATAAAGAGGCAACAGGTGACTGATGAATGTATGATAAATACTGAATCTCACTAGAATCAAGAAATACAAGTTAAGCCAATGAACTATCCATCCGTCAATATCAGATTTATAAAAAATATGCATTGCAAAAGCAGGAAAGGAGTATGTGTGAGAGTATGAATTTGTACAAATTTTTGGAAAGGCAACTTATCAATATCAGAATTTTCATTGGAAAAACCAAGATTTTCTTTCACAGTTAACAAACAGTATATAAATATACCTTCCTTCCATATCCCATTAAATGCATAAAACAATGAAAAAGATACCAAACAAAGATCAGAAAGCAGGGTCATCAGTGGATGAAAAGAATTGAGCAAATAAAAGACAAAATGGAGGAAAGTGTTCATTCATGAAATGTAGCAGAGGCTGCTGTGACCTGAAATGTTTGAATGATAGGGATTTCAGTAATAGGAGCCACTCTGCCCAAATGCTGTGTACAGAGCATCCCTAGAGGAGTTTAGGCTTCAAGCTGGTTTGTGTTTAGAGGCTGGGGGTGGGAGGGATGGTAATAAGAAACAGTGACAAGACTGTTAAATGCTTTTCTTTGTGGAAGCCAACAGCTTCCTCACTCCACACTCTATAAGTAAATTGAATAGGATCCTTACTTCACACCATCCACAAAAAGGGAGTTCCAGTTGATTAAGATCCTAAATGTAAAACAAGTAAAATATTATAAGCACACATAGTAGGATATATTTATTAATTGGTGTTGGACATACATTTCTAAAAAAGAAAATGTTCTTAAAATTTAGAAAAACAGAAAGGAAGAAAATATTTGTCATATAATACAAAGGGAAAGATGTAAGAACACCTATAAATAAGCAAAAGACAACTAAGGAGGTATAAAAATGGACAAAATATGAGAATAGGCAAATCGCAGAAATACAGAAAATAGTCGCGGCTCAACCTCACTAGTATTGAGATGCAAATTTAAATAATGTACTCCCAAAAAGTGGCAGGGGCATGGAGCAATAAGAACGGCGGCCTCACTGCCACTTTGGAGGCAGTGAAGTTTTTAAAATGTTCACTATAGTCCCTTTGGAGGGCAGTATGGTTAGTACATGAAACATTGGAAACAACCTAAAGTTCCATGGGGCATGACTAGAAATATTAGCAGCAGTTTGAAAGAATGCACCAGTGATACGGACATCGATGTATTTGACTAAAGGACATTGAAACAGCAAATTTTGTAGACTTGCACAGAATTATGTTTTTAACATGTTTCTAATACATTTAAATAAGTATGCAAATGTTTCAAAAAGGTTCTGGAGAGACACATGCCAACTGATAAGTGTTCCTTCTAGGGAGGAGACTGGGATTGGATATTCTCGTTAAGAGGAGACCTAGTGTTATCTGTAGTATTTGAAGTTCTAGGCAATAATGTAATAATATAAAGAAATTTAAACTATGAAAAAATTAACTTATGGAAACTTGGGTAGCTAGCATGAGAGTTGGTGGCTAAGTCAAAACCTTTTCAGCAATTTGGAGAATCTCTCTTTGACTTGCTAGTCCTTCCCATGCATACAAAGATCTCAGTAACCCTTCCTATTCAGGGAAACTGATCTACAGCTACCTGGGGCAATCAAGCCATATCATTTTTTCTTTTTTTTAAAGATTTTATTTATTTGACAGAGACACAGCGAGAGAGGGTACACAAGCAGGGGGAGTGGGAGAGGGAGAAGGAGGCTTCCTGCTAAGCATGGAAGGACCAGGACCCTGGGATCATGGCCCAAGCCGAAGGCAGACGCTTAACGACTGAGCCACCCAGGCGCCCCCATTTTTTTAAAGTAATTTCTACACCCAATGTGGGGCTCAAACAACACCAGGATCAAGAGTCACATACTCTACTGACTGAGCTCTATTGACTGATCCAGACAGATGCCCCAAGCCATATCATTCTTAAATGCTGGAACAGTTAAGGACCGTAACATATGAAGAAAATGATCAGCTATTATAATAAGGACCAAGAGACAGCACTAAAAGTGGAGAAAGTTACATAATGACAGAAAAAAACTAAAAATTTATGTCAGATTTGAACAGGTTAATATGGAAAGCTATCAAAAAAGAAACAGAGGGGCACCTGGATGGTTCAGCCGGATAAACGTCTGCCTTCGGCTCAGGTCATGATCCTTCTGAGATCAAGCCCCAGGTTAGGCTCCCTGCTCAGCAGGGAGTCTGCTTCTCTCTCTGCCCCTCCCCCGCTCATGCTCTCCCAAAGAAATAAAATCTTTAAAAAAAAAAAAATTAGATAGTATTGTACACCTGAAACTAATATTTAAACACTGTTAACTATACTGAAATTAAAATGTTTAAAAATCATTTTTAAAGAAAAATATGTACAGAAAATGTTTTCTAGAAAAAAAAAGAAGAATGAAAAAATGTTATTGCTGTAATAAACTTAATAGAAGTTTTATCTTTTTTAAAAGATTTTATTTATTTATTTGACAGAGAGAGAGACAGCAAAAGAGGGTACATAAGCAGGGGGAATGGGAGAGGGAGAAGCAGGCCTCCCGCTGAGCAGGGAGCCCAATGCGGGGCTGGATCCCAGGACTCTGGGATCATAACCTGAGCCAAAGGCAGATGCTTAATGACTGAGCCACCAGGTGCCCCTTAATAGAAGTTTTTTTAAGATTTTATTTATTCAGGGGCACCTGGGTGGCTCAGTTGGTTAAGCGACTGCCTTCGGCTCAGGTCATGATCCCGGAGTCCTGGGATCAAGTCCCACATTGGGCTCCCGGCTCAGCGGGGAGCCTGCTTCTCCTTCTGACCCTATCCCCTCTCATGCTGTTTCTTTCTCTCTCTCTCAAATAAATAAATAAATAAAATCTTTAAAAAAAAAAAGATTATTTATTCATTTGACAGAGAGAGACAGAGTGAGAGAGCACAAGCAGGCAGAGCCAGAGGCAGAGGGAGAAGCAGGCTCCCCGCCAAGCAAGGAGCCCGATGCGGGGCTCAATCCCAGGATCCCAGGATCACGACCCAAGCCAAAGGCAGACGCCCAACCAACTGAGCCACCCAAGCGCCCCCTTTAATAGAAGTTTTAAAGAAAATTAAGAAAACTTTCCAAATTCATAAATTAAAAGAAAATAAGAAACAAAAAGGACATAGAAGTTTAATTAATAGGAGTTTCAGAGAAGTTTACAAAGAAAATATAAGGGATATATCAAATAAATGAGAATCTTTCTAAACTCAAGAAAGTTATGAATATTCAGCTTGGAATAGCTCACTGAGTGCTGGGCAGGCTGAACTGGCAAAAACCACAATTACAACAGAATAAAAGACATCCAGAAATATGCTTGTGAAATTTCAGAATATTGAAAGTGAAACCATCCTAAAAAGCTTTCAAAAAATGTGAATACTTCCTAAAAAGAACATTCAATATAGTGTTAGCCTTCCCTCCTATTAGTAATATTAGATAACAAAACAGAACAGCACCTTCCAAGTTATGAGCTAAAATTACTTTGAATCTAAAAGTCTATACATAAACAACAATAAAGCATGAGGCCAAACACTGATATTCTGTATATGCAGTTTGCTTCAGTTTACTTTCATTTACCCTTTATTAGGGTATTAAAGGATCAACTTTAGTGAAATCTGGATGGAAAAGGAAGGTGGCAGCAGGAAAGGCTTCAATAAACAATGGATCTAACCTGAGAAAGTGGTGTTGAGGATGACTAGCATTGTAGATTGCTCTACAACAATCAGACCAAATTACTGGTAGGCTAAGAATTCAGGGACTCAGTGAAGAAAGTCTTCAGGAAGACTGGAATAGGTTACGTTAATAAGTATGAAATCGGAGGATTTTAGCACTACGGTAAAGACGAGTTTTCCTTAGGAAAATGGAAAGAAAGGCAATTATTGGCTTTGGGAAAAACAAAGGGGAAACCATACCAGTTATCAGGTCTGAATATAAAACAAGCCCTGATGAAATGTGGTATGATTCATAGAATATAAAAAAGATAAACTGCATTTGACTGATATTAGGAAGATAATCCTTTAAGCACAGACTGGGATCCTAACATTGGACCTATAGAGAAAGAAATGTAATCACATATTGCTTGGCTCCAACTCTTCAGAGAATATTTACCTAATGATAATGATCAAGTGCTATTTTATTTCCAATTTTATAATATATAGACAAGTCACTTATATATGTCACATATATACAAGTCACTGTCTCTGTATATATAGGCCTATATATTGCCTATTTAATAATGTAAAAGGCAAAATGTAGCTGATAGATTGGATGGTGGGAGGTTGATAGCAATAATGAGAGAATGAATGAATGCAAGGATAAGGGGCAATATTCTGATAGAGGGGATTCAAGAGATCTGTATAAATTATAGAATAAGAAATAAAGGTTAGCTAATAAACAGGAGACTGAATTTATAATTTACTTAGCGGGATGAGTTAAATTCTTATCTTTCCTAAGAAAGATTACTAAAGAGTCTATAGTTGATAAATGGAGAAACAGCAACTGCCATAAAGATTCTGACCGAGGGGGTGCCTGGGTGGCTCAGTGGGTTAAGGGTCTGACTTTGGCTCAGGTCATGATCTCAGTCCTGGGATCAAGCCCTGCATCAGGCTCCCCACTTAGTTGGGAGTCAGCTTCTCCTTCTGCCCCTCCCCCCTGCTCAGCTCAGGCTCTTTCTCTCAAATACATAAAAAATCTAAAAAAAAGGTTGATGAAAACCTAATTCCAATCAGCTTAGGAGAAAGTATTTATTAGTAGTACCTGTAACTGAAAGGTGTAATGTTTATTTGGTACAGCTTCAAGCAGGTACTCAGACTCATCAGAGATTAACTGCTCTGCTTTCAGTTGTTTCATACTCTGGCAGATTCTTTCTTGGTGAAAAAAATGTCATCTTATACTAGACTTAAAAGGTCCTTAGAGCTTTTAATCTCAAAAGGAAGGTGATCTTCTTTCTCTTAGCCTCCATGTCAGAGAGGAAAAATAGGATTTGCTCCAGTTTATGCTATGTGCATACTCTGGACCAAGCACTGGGTCCATGGTATGGGATACTCTGGCCAGTCTGGGTTAAGTGCATATGCCTCCAGCAGCAGATCTGTATCACTGGATTGAACAGTTCACAAAATTCCCAAGGAATGGGTGCAGCGTCGACGGAGGTTGGGATTCAGTTCCCATAAAGAAAAAACTTGACCTGAACTGACATGAGGGCATTTATCGATTCACTAAATGCGTGGCTATTCCTATGTTTTGCTGCAGAAGGTGTTTGATTAGGTGGTGTGCTGCCTCAGCCCCTGTAGCAAGGGTAAGTTAAATTGCCATGGGTGAAGTGGACTCAGTTTAGCTATCTTGCCAGTAATCCTAAAATGGATGCATGCTAGACAAGGCAACCTCAACAGCAAGAGACGACGGCTTGGGTGACAAGTAGTTAAGCCTCATCACCTGGACCATTCATGCCAAAAGACTTCAGGGGAGTTCCTTTTAAAACCCTCCAAAGGTGGCTTCCTTCACAGAAGGTGTCAGAGACAACCAACAGAAAGTGAAGCTGTTTATATAAGGGACAGAAGACCTGATCTACAAAGAGGATTGCCTTCAAGTGAAGAAACTTCATTTTTACCCCACCTTTCCACTGTAAGTGGGACATACCCGTAAGGAGGCAAATTCAAGAAGGAGCCTCTAAATGTATTTACTAATTTCTGAATTTAAAGAGGTGGAGGGGTGCCTGGGTGGCTCAGTCAGTTAAGTGTCCAACTCTTGATATCGGTTCACGTCATGATCTCAGGGCTGTGGGGTCAAGTTTCCCATTGGGCGTGGAGCCTGCTTGGGATTCTCCCTCCCTCTGCCCCTCCCCCTCTCTAAAAAATTAAAAAATAAATAAATAAAAATAAAATAAAGAGGTGGAACCAAGTTGTATCTATCCATTTCTCCTTTCTGAAACCAAATTAAAGCAACAAGAATAAGAAAAACATAGGAGAGCCATCTTTGATGAAGTGAAGAGGTATCTACAATTCTGAGCCTCAAAATCCATAAGGAAATGCTGCTAAATGTGGTAAGAATCCTGAGAGGAAACTGATGCTGTATTGAAGAGCATAAAATTCCTCCAAAGCACTGTCATATCTGGAAAGGCAAAAGAAAAGGCACTTCGAGGGGTGCCTGGGTGGCTCAGTCAGTTGAGTCAGTTATGCTCTGCACTCAGCATAAAGTCGGCTTGAGATTCTCTCTCTCTCTCCCTCTGCTCCTCCCTGCCCCCATGCTCTCTCTCAAATAAATAAAATGTTAAAAAAACAAAAACACCACACCACAGCACCTTGATTGGAACCAGTGTTATATCAAAAAGTCTGACTTTAGAAGCCTCCCTAAATTATTTACAGTTGCAGAGTGGCAGGGTGAGTAGCTGAAGGGTCCAAGGAGGAAACACTTAGATTTAGAAAAGGTAATCTATCACGTGACAGGAGAAAAACTGCCAATGATATGCAAGGCTGCAAGGTAAAGGGGTGCCTGGGTGGCTCAGTCGTTAAGCGTCTGCCTTTGGCTCAGGTCATGATCCCAGGGTCCTGGGATCGAGCCCCGCATCGGGCTCCCTGCTCTGCGGGAAGCCTGCTTCTCCCTCTCCCACTCCCCCTGCTTGTGTTC